>NC_069138.1:18556561-18899061 GCF_026914265.1 Mya arenaria
AATAGCCGGACGTGACAATTACACGTAAAAGGGGAATTAATAAAGAACCAAATTTTAACATCTTTATTTGACTTGAGTCATTTGAACGATAAAACTTTGTCTGCACTTAAACAGCGACTCGCAGTTATGTCAGCTAATACCACAAGCTGGTCAAATGCACGTGCCGCTAAGACAGTGTGGCTCGGGCTCGGTGAAGCTGCACTACTCAACCGGAGGTACGGATAATATCCCCCCGGATGATTGCCCCCCAGACATTAGCCCCTAGGACCATAGCCCTCCCGGAAGATAGCCCCCCCCCCCCCGTCTTAGTGAAAAACGGACGATATCCCCCCCCCCCAATATTAAAATGCATATTATAACCAGTTTATTTAAGCAAATTTGTATGATATTCTCAAACCTCAATGACTCGATATTGTGAGGACTATTTCTACAAGTCAAAATCGAACTTGTAACACTAATTCCCACAACATTGGCCACCCTTCATTGTACCCTTCAACACTACAATTCTGTTAGATGGTAATAGGGACATTTGCAAATGCACTGTTTGAACTGTAACTATAGGTTTTGTTCGCTGAACCCTTGATTCACAAGTCTGTATAGAGAACCAGAAAAGGACCACTAAATGGCATCTTTTTATGTTTTATGAGTTTTATGAATATGCAAATTTAAAAGAGTGTATATATGTAAAGTCATTTATATATATGCAGGGGGCTATTGTCTGGGGGGGGGGCTATTGTCTGGGAGGGCTATCATCCGGGGGGATATGGTCCTAGGGGCTAATGTCTGGGGGGCAATCATCCGGGGGGATATCATCCTACACTCACTAAACCGGGGTGCGCGGTCGCATACGAGGAGGAATCTTGCACCGTGTGACTTTGTATCTGCAAATGTCCTTGAAAAAAAATCCTTTCTTGTTTTATTAAATAAGTACCCTACTGATTTAATTTATTCTTGTACGACCCTATTATAATTTTTAAACTTTTTCATGAAAACATATTAACTATATTATTGATAGGCAAAAATCATTAAATGCTTGAGACACAGTAATATTTCTTATCATCACAGTACAAAGTAAAATATTACCAACCATATTTACGAATAGCAATTCAAAAAGTCACACTATACAGAACTGATGAATAAACGCAAACACACTTACATGCACGCACGCACGCGCGCGCACACGCACACACACACCCATAAGCATATATACACGAACATATTAAAACAAAGTCATAACGAAAGTTATCTTAATGGCCTTGTGCTGCTTAGCAGTTCTCCGATCTGGGAATCCAGCCGTGCAGTTATAAAGGTTTTATTATAGAATTGGACTTTTCATCTTTTGTTGTTGTTGCTTTCAAACGATAATAACAGTATTAATACAATGCCTTTGAATAAGAACAAGAGTGATGTTATATATAGTAGCCCACCAATATATTTTAACAAAGGATGCTTCACAATTTGGATATAACAATGGTGATCATTCATTTAATTAAAATGGGTTTAAATATAAATGCTATATCACAGTTTAAAAGCTTATCAGTCATATTACTTTGATTTATTCAATTAATTCATTTATAGCTGTGTATATTGTTTATATGTATTAGTAGGATAATCTACTCGAAAAGTGTCAATCTAAAAGGCCCGGAGCCAATTAACAAATACACAGGAAATGGCCCCTACTGTGACACCGAGGTACGGATAATATCCCCCCGGATGATTGCCCCCCCCCCCCCCAGACATTAGCCCCTAGGACCATAGCCCTCCCGGAAGATAGCCCCCCCCCCCCCCCGTCTTAGTGAAAAAACGGACGATATCCCCCCCCCCCCAATATGAAAATGCATATTATAACCAGTTTATTGAAGCAAATTTGCAAAACAATGATTTTTATTATAAAATGAAACAACCCAAAGGCATAAATCAATGAAAAAAAATCATGAATAGTGAACAATAAACGGGAAAAGCATGTGATTTTACAATGAAAAATTTATTATTTTAAAAGTTAATTGTTTTCTCTGTTATTTGTTGACTAAGCACTTATTTAATAATCTTTGATCAGTAAGTTCTCACCTTTAATTATCATTTGCATTGACCTTTAATTATTTAATAGGGTGATAATCCTTAATGCGATAATGACATTATATGTTTTATTTCTTTTGAAGATGTTTTATATGTAAAGTCATTTATATATATGCAGGGGGGCTATTGTCTGGGGGGGGGGCTATTGTCTGGGAGGGCTATCATCCGGGGGGATATGGTCCTAGGGGCTAATGTCTGGGGGGCAATCATTCGGGGGGGATATCATCCTACACTCGTGACACCAGTGTAATATTTTGGAGATGCACGGCAGTGGATTATCATGGCAAATATTCCTTAAACTAGGCAGAAGTCAATACAATGAACACTCAAGGTCAATATAATTGTATTTTTTTCGGAACTATACGGGACAATATTGTGCGGGTGTTCTTTAAATTGACTTTGACACAATTAACTGTTTAACTTCTCTGACGGAGTTATTAAAAATAAATATTTAAAATATCAAAATCAAAGTTCATTTCTAGAAATACATATTTGATATTAAAAAGTAATTACGAGATAATCGCCAAATTATAACCAATCAAGCTTAGTTACTTATGAAAATCCCTTAAACAATAAAGGTGTTAATCATAAGTATTTCCCTCTCATTGTCCTCTCGAATGTCTTAAACGATTGAGCAGAATAACGTATATCTTTTTCGATAAAAATGGCCGAGGAGCTCCGAATGTCTCTTGGCTATATTGGACTAACTTTAACGGATTGAAGAAAAATGGTTTAATATACGGGAATATACTGAAACCCGTACATCCAATTTGTACGGTAAGTGTACGGGATGTTGAGTATACGGGTGTGTTCGGATTCGTATATTCATAAAACTCGCACATCTTGAGTATACGGGATTCGATGTATGGGCGTGCACTAACCCGTACATCCGTGTTGTAACAAAAACAATGAATTCTGTAGCCAATTTAGGTCTTTGGGGGTTTAATTTGATAGCACATATAATATGAAAGTCATTTATACCATTGACTTAAACATATCACTGTTTCGTAAAAAAACAGGATGGTGTCAGTAAAAATTACATTTGTAGAAAATTTAATGCTTTAATGGGTTTCGATAGCTTTTGATGAAATTTAAAAGAGGTATAAATTATAAAAATAAATAATTCGGACAATACTGAGTTGATTGACTAACGACTAGTACTTATACTATTTTGATGGATGTACGGTACATCTCCGTATATCTTGAGTGTACGGGCATGAACGGTCTCCATACATGTTGAAAATACGGGAATTTATGCTATTCCGTACACTTTTTGGGTGGGTGGGTGGGTGGGTGGGTGAGTGAGTGAGTGAGTGAGTGAGTGAGTGAGTGAGTGAGTGAGTGAGTGAGTGAGTGAGTGAGTGAGTGAGTGAGTGAGTGAGTGAGTGAGTGAGTGAGTGAGTGAGTGAGTGAGTGAGTGAGTGAGTGAGTGAGTGAGTGAGTGAGTGAGTGAGTGAGTGAGTGAGTGAGTGAGTGAGTGAGTGAGTGAGTGAGTGAGTGAGTGAGTGAGTGAGTGAGTGAGTGAGTGAGTGAGTGAGTGAGTGAGTGAGTGAGTGAGTGAGTGAGTGAGTGAGTGAGTGAGTGAGTGAGTGAGTGAGTGAGTGAGTGAGTGAGTGAGTGAGTGAGTGAGTGAGTGAGTGAGTGAGTGAGTGAGTGAGTGAGTGAGTGAGTGAGTGAGTGAGTGAGAATGAATTGATGTATGCATGAATTAATGTATGAATGAATTAATGTATGAATGAACAAATAATATATTCAAACAATATTATATAAATTGTAACACCTGCTTTGATGAATGCTGATAAAATCAAATCATATCTAAGATTAGAGACCGATTGCTAATTAAAAACAGATTATTGAAATCGAAATTAATTTCAAGTTTTCTAATTGGATGTTATTATTTTTAAGAAGCCAGATTTGTTTTTATCTTATATTTATCTTTATATTATATTTTTACCAACGCTCTATCGATTGAGCTCACTCAATACTGAAGGTGGTGGTGGTGTTAGTAGTTTATACTCCGGGTCCTGGCGTGAGCACATTTAAGGGTCCCAGAGTGACAGTTCAACCACCGCACAACACTCCTGGGCAGAACCAGTACTAGGTGCCTTCACCTCTGCAAGGAACTGACAACTTCTGTACATGCCAGGGGCAGTGGTACACTGCGAATGGTCGTAGAAAGGATTTCATAACAAATCACAACAGTAGTGACCTGGTCCGCCCGGGAATCGAACCAGGGTTGTCCGATTCAGAGTTTTACACTCTACCGATTGAGCTAACAGGGCGGACATACTCATTACTGTGTGGGTGTGTAAGCTTATTTATATTTGCACTCGAGCCTTGCCCATTCGGCGAGTGCTCCATTAAGATTGTTAGTCATTTTAGGTTTTGGGAGCATTGTGCAAAGACAGAATGTAACCCTGAATGTTAGAGCTACACTGGTTCTTTAATGTGCACCAGTGTATAGCACTGTCACACGGGACCCCCATTTAACGTCCCTTCCGGAAGACGATTAGTTTTTGTTAGTGATGCGACGGGGGATCGAACCTGTGACGCCTGGATTGATAGTCAAGTGTGTTATCTCAAGACCACGGATCCGCCACACTCACTAGCGCAGATAGTCGGAGGTCGTTTGTTTATTTGAGTTTATCAAGGTCTGCCCGCGCCCATTGGCTGCATTATGGCTTGACCCCGCCGTGACGCCATCATGAGTTAAATTGTGTTTAAATGCCATAAGTGATATGAGAAAGAATGACAGCAATTCGCAGTCAAATCCAGACTTTGGAAGACTTGAAGAAACAGAGTGAGATACAAGAGATCCAGGTGTGTTACCCTAGCTCTTTGCGAAGAGTCCTCTTGGTTCTTTAACGTGCTCGGTGTAAAGCACCGATACACGGGATACAACTTTCCTGGGTTGAACCAGTACTGAGTACATCACTTTTCCAAGCACTACCCTTTAAATGCCAAGCGCCTTAACCTTGTTTGTTTGTTTATTTGAGTTTATCAAGGTCTGCCCGCGCCCATTGGCTGCATTATGGCTTGACCCCGCCGTGACGCCATCACGAGTTAAATTGTGTGTAAATGCCATAAGTGACATGAGATAGAAGTGACAGCAATTCGCAGTCAAATCCAGACATTGGAAGACTTGAAGAAACAGAGTGAGATACAAGAAATCCGGGTGCGATACCCTAGCTCTTTGCGAAGAGACCTCTTGGTTCTTTAACGTGCTCGGTGTAAAGCACCGATACACGGGATACAACTTTCCTGGGTAGAACCAGTGCTGAGTACACCACTTTCCCAAGCACTACCCTTTAAATGCCAAGCGCCAGGCAATGGAGCTACTTGTACCAGCTTTTAACGTCTTTCGGTATGACGCGGCCCGGGATCGAACCCACGACCTCCCGCTCCGTAGGCGGACGCTTAACCATGGCGGATAACAAAGGGCAACTGATAAGCCACGCCTTATTTGGACGCTGATTGGTCAGTTCGGTATTGGCCAGCTAATTTGACTGACAGCCCGCGTTATGTCAATTAGTGACATGATCATTTGCATATAAAAACACATGGCCAGTGGGTCATAAAACTATACGAAATACAACTAAAACACACACATTCTAAATTTTATTAATTAATTCGACAGACTGTGGAAATTTTAATGACCGAATTATAAATCAATTGAAGTAATGACATATAAATAAATCTATAAAAAGGCAGCTTCCTTATCTCACTAATTCTTGTATTTAAACTACCTAATTTAAACAATTGTGACAACTGTTTTGAAGAATGATGATAAAATCCTTTCCGAGATCATATCTAAAATAAGAGGCTACTGTTTTAAAAGAAAAGAGACTGATTATTTATTTAAATCAAGAACAAGAATATTAATTCCAAGTTTGCATGTTATTGAAAGTTCTGAATTTAAACTTATTGATCATCTCATAAACTGCATATTGAAACCGACCGATATGACCGAAATAGAATAGATAGAGCCCAACGTAATTGTACTATTTGTAACTATAATGATTTAGAAGATGAATATCATTTCATCATAACATGTCCTGTATATAATGACTTCAGAAAAAAATGAGACCCAGGTATGTACAAGTTTATCGAAACTATTGTTATCAAAAAACGTAAGCATACTAAGTAGCTTAAGTAAATTAATAAATCAAGCATTTATATTAAGAAATTCCTCACTAAATAACATCGTTTAGATCTTTCAAGTATTATGTCATTTGTAAATAGCCTCCCATAATACTTCATTAGTTAATATAATATATATCTCAGTTTGCATTTGAAATGAATCTTTTTTCCATTTATTGAAACTTTTTTTGTTCTTTAATTTAACTTACTTATACTATTGTCTTTTATTTGTATATAGGCCATGAATCGTTGTGACCATATTGAATATTTATATGTGTGTTTATATTTTTTATTTTCTGGCAAGAAACCGTTAAATAACATGTTTACGACAAAAACATGTCTGGTCGTCCGTCCATCCTTAAGACCGCCCGCCCGTCCGACCGCCCGCCCGCCCGTCATTCCGTCCGTGCGTCCGTCCGTCCGTCCAATTTAAGAAGCAGCAAACCAGATTTTTTTATTCCTAAATGTATTTAAAACGGCTCTAATTATAAGCTTATAGGCCATGAATCGTCCCTATTCATGTATGAGGGAGTTGCAATAAAGATGCCCTATCTTTCAAGTTGCACTCTTACATGTTTGACAATTTTAACTTATTTTAGTCAGAATCAGAATCAGCTAAATTATTATTATTATTATTATTATTATTATTATTATTATTATTATTATTATTATTATTATTATTATTATTTTAACCTGACATAATAAAATATCTATGAAACATATAGCAATGCGTATTTTAATTTGGTCGGGAAATTAGGTAAACTTCCGAACGAGTTCCGTAACAGTTCGGAGATTTCAGTTGGTCCGCATTTGGTCCGGTCCGGCCACTCTTTTATACCTACCCATGTACGGGACCGTTCTTTCCCGTAAATTCAACCATTTTCCGCAGTGTTAGTACAAAATGCGGTACACATGTTGTGAATCATCATTCATGAACTATGATAAGCCGTCTCATGCCACGCTTGCTTTCAGGTGTTCTAATTTTATTTGTGGTATGTTAGGCACTTTTTCATTGGCTATAGGCAATCGCCAAGGTTTACCGACTGCAAGATAATCTATTAATAGAATACAGTGAAACGCCTCTGATTGGCTGAAATTGTCTCTGTTTGCTCTCCGAATCTTGGCGATTGATCCAGAGTATAGTCACATATCATCAACATTCTGGTGATCGAGAAAGGTTAACATGATGGGTTCTAAACTTATCATGTATGGCTTATAGAAAGCACATTTTTATATATAATCTGGTCATTTTATACTGTCAGTGAGTTCAAATTTAATTTTGAAACGAAGCTGATTTTTGCATCTTTTAAGGATTTCAGAAAGTTGTTTTTTTGGACACTTAAAAGTTGCAAATATAATTTCGAAATTTGGATTCAAGGCTCTGTCCCCTCCACCCTATAAATAACAAACTAAGCACAACATTTACTTTTTATTATTATTGAAAGCAACTGTTTGCTTTTTTTCATATTTTAAATATTGAAGAGAAAGAATTACACATAAAAAACCTCAATCAAATCTTACAAACCCTACCTACATATTGGCGCGACCCTACCGATTGGTTTAAAACTATTAAAACAATTGTATTAATACTTGTGGTACATCTTCTTTGGGAATAAGAGTGCATCTTTTTTAATATGTAGTTTAAACATTTTTACGTTTTATACAGGAATTCTTTAACGCTATTCGCCAATGGAAAATAACGTTCTTATATCAATATTCTTAAATCAAGCCTTATAAAAAATGCCTGTTTTAAACCTCACCAAATCTTTGTTTTGCCTTATAGTTCTATACACAAATAAATTATTATAACAGTACAACAATTTAAATAAAATATTAAATGAGTCGCTTTGCTTTATAAATCTTTAATTTTAAATTACAGTACCCGTTTCTCAAGTTATAAATGGTATGATGTCATTGCCAGTAAGTGTTACTGACCATCAAATTTTTGATCAAACAAACGCACTGAACGACCCCTGCTGAGAAAAGTTATAAATAGGTCAGATCTAAGTTGATTACATAAGAAACACCCGCTGCTGACAGTTTATAGTATATTAATTAAGCATCATCAAAGGAACTTCAGATAATGGGAGCAGAAATTAAATCACAGTGGGTGGCTGCTAATAGCAACTAAAATGACTCAACAAAGGGCTACACTATAACCACAGATCAGGAGAGGAAATGTTTCACTTTTCATTAATCTTCACCTATATATATTTATAATTTAATAATTGAAATGAAAGAAGTCGATCATTTTCATGTACTAAATCGTTAAAAGGTTTTAGTATGTACGGAAATAAATGTAGAGAAATAAATTACTTGACATGACACAGCCGTACACAGCCATTTATTTTGTACATACTGAGCCAATAGTTCAGAACTTCAGAATCTTTACTGCTCTAGAAGTTTAATGGAAACACTTGTGATCTGCAGTATTTCTTAACAATCAAAGTCACTGTAATCTTAACATTCCAATGACAGGATGATGAGGATTTAAAATCAGTGTTTCAATGTCTAATATGTTGTTTAAATAGTACAGCGTATACTTTGTTGCAAATGTGTACAATGCATTGAAACTTACTAATTGAAGTACCACATAGTTTACAATTTATTTAAGTTTAGCAGTTATATTGTATTTTACCATTAAAAAAAGATTACTGGGTATGTCTACCAGGTAGAATTCATTCCTTATGTGTGATTGGCTAGTCGGTGTTATCACGTGATACTACCGATATAGCTTTATAATTTAATAATGTCTCCCATAGTCATGGTAGCTCAGTAAGGAACACGCCGAATTTCAATTTTGGCGACGCGGGTTCGAACCCAGTCTCGGACACAATCTTTTTTTTACATTTTGGTACTTTTTACAATTATGACATCAAAGCGTAACAAATTCTATTAGATTAATGCCCTGAGATTCGTTACAGAAAAAAAACTTTTTGGTGCAAATCTGTGACACAGAATTTGCTTAATGAAACCCCCTCTGTCCCCCTCTACTTAAACACTGTTTACACTCCGTACCTCTTATACCATCCAAAATGTTACCTCTGTGTACCCTCCGTTGATACGTATGTACGGTACTAGTCAAAAGTTTGCTCGCCATTAGAATGTTTGTCGTTAGATGCGAACTGGGGATTGCAAATTTCTTAGTATAAAGCATTAAATGTAATTTTTTGGCAATATCTGTCTCTAAATATATAAAGCTATTGTTTTTGTTGAGCAGGTGTTATTCGCCTATTGTTTGTTTTATTTTCGGCAATTTTAATTCGAACCTGCGCTAGACGGACCCACTTCAATTGCAAATCAGCGCCTAGGATTCAAACCTGTTGTCTACTAGCCGGCGGTAATAAATCTCCATTGACATGCAGAAAAGATCCCTGCCTGGAATTCAGTTACATATACTTTTTAATGAGTTTTAAATAACCATGATTGTTTCGAATGAACCTGACAATGCCTAGCTGAACATGAGCCAAAGGAGCGTTAAGCGAAGAATGTTCAACATTACACTTTTCGCTAAAGTTCCCTCAGTCGAATTTTCGGGTTCTATTTTCGCCTACTCAGGACAAAAGCTCCAACTATCGAAGTAGCACACATTGTAGGGCTCGTGGCCTAGTTCATCCCTGCACTTTTCGTTATGGTCCCCTTACTCGAATTTTCGGGTCAGTGCGTCCCCAAAATGGCTTTTACAGCAGCAAATTTCGATTTTCGAGCTCTATTTTCGCCTACTCAGGACAAAAGCTCCAACTATCGAAATAGCACACATTGTAGGGCTCGTGGCCTAGTTCATCCCTGCACTTTTCGTTATGGTCCCCTTACTCAAATTTTCGGGTCAGTGCGTCCCCAAAATGGCTTTTACAGCAGCAAATTTCGATTTTCGAGCTCAATTTTCGCCTACTCAGGACAAAAGCTCCAACTATCGAAATAGCACACATTGTAGGGCTCGTGGCCTAGTTCATCCCTGCACTTTTCGTTATGGTCCCCTTACTCGAATTTTCGGGTCAGTGCGTCCCCAAAATGGCCTTTACAGCAGCAAATTTCGATTTTCGAGCTCTATTTTCGCCTACTCAGGACAAAAGCTCCAACTATCGAAATAGCACACATTGTAGGGCTCGTGGCCTAGTTCATCCCTGCACTTTTCGTTATGGTCCCCTTACTCGAATTTTCGGGTCAGTGCGTCCCCAAAATGGCTTTTACAGCAGCAAATTTCGATTTTCGAGCTCTATTTTCGCCTACTCAGGACAAAAGCTCCAACTATCGAAATAGCACACATTGTAGGGCTCGTGGCCTAGTTCATCCCTGCACTTTTCGTCCGCATGGTATTTGAACATTTATCATACCTACTCGTAATGGTAGTCAAATCTTAGGCATTGTAGTTTCCTTACTATAAATAAAGATTACGTTTAGTTGGTATGGTCCCGTTGGCCCGAGAAATTGTTCTTTCGCAAGAAAATAACTGTGTTGGTGGACCGCTTATCAAAAAGACCCGAAGTAATCAAAAGTTTACCGAACATTAAGCTAAAACAGTAAAATCTCATTTTTTCTTACCACTATTTATATTCCTATAAACAGCTGGAAAGCATACAATGATTAACTAAAGTAGTATATAGTTCAATATAAATCATTATATTCATATTTAAAAAATGTAGCAGCTAGCTGCCAGCAGCATAGCAGCTAGCTGCCAGCAGCATATCAGCTTGCTGCTATTCTGCTGTGCTGCTAACTTCACGCACATTCTTAACTAAGCAAAAGCATAGTAAATCCAGTGTGTGATAATCATTTTATACACAAAATATAACTAACAAACCAAAAAAATGGTAATCGACAGAAATCTGCATTGTAATAAGCACAAACGGATCCCGGAAGTAGAGGGTTGCAGCCCCCACCCCCACCCCTACATAAAATCATCCAAGTTTTCTTCTGTATGTCACTATCGGAGATATAAAATACGCGACTATAGAGCTCAGTGTTTTGAATCTAAGTTTGTTTACGCGTGCGTGCGAGCGTGTGTGCATACATGCCTGCGTGTGAGAGCGTACATGTGTGTGGGAGCGTGGGATGTGCGCGTGCGCGTGCGTGT
This sequence comes from Mya arenaria, assembly GCF_026914265.1. Lineage (NCBI taxonomy): Eukaryota > Metazoa > Mollusca > Bivalvia > Myida > Myidae > Mya > Mya arenaria. The sequence continues at coordinate 18,567,852 of NC_069138.1, forward strand.
GTATGGGCGTGCGTATGATCGTTTGTGTATGTGTGTGTGTGTATGTGTGTGTTTGTGTGTGTGTGTGCGTGCGTGCGTGCGTGCGTGCGCGAGCGAGCGAGCGAGCGAGCGAGCGAGCGTGCGTGCGTGCATGCGTGCGTGCGTGCGTGTTTGTGTGTGTGCGAGAGCGCGAGCGCGTGCGCATATATGCATGCGTGTGCGCGCGTGCTTGAGTGTGGGATGGTGCGTTTTTACGCGTGCTTGCGTACGTGACTTTATTGTTCGTTTTGTGCGTGAGTTTGTATGTAAGCAATAACAACCCTTAACAAAATGAGCTTTTAGTAACTATTTAAAGATGCACACTTACTCTCCCATCTGAACTCAACTCAATATCTTAATTTTCCCCATGGCTGGACATATTCATAATATATCCAAATTTGATAGACATAGTACAAAAATAACATTATATACAATAATAGTACAGTCTAAAATTATAGCATATTGGTGTCAAAATATTTATTTAGGTAGGATATAGCTATATACATGTATAAGTATAAATAAAAAGCTTATATTCTACATGCAAATGAAATAAGTCTATTTGACTTCCATGATAGTAAGGTCGTATTTGATCTGACGCTTGGATGCAGAAATCTTGTCGAAAACAAAGGTTCTTATGAGAAATACCGAGTTGATTTGAGATTTACATTATGAGATTAGAGTAGACCACATTAAATATTTTAGCATTCACCAATGATTTAATGTTTTTGCGCATTCTGTTATTAAACACGCGGTTAAAATCTGGTAACCAGTATTTAATATTTTCCATAAATGCATAATTAAGTAAAAAGTTAAAGTTTTATTAGACAAAATTGAACTTGTTATACATGTTTATGCATGGATTTTGGATAAGCATGTCACTTTAACTATAGTTCATTTATAGTCGGTGCTTTAATGATTTAATAATGTTAACTAGTCGAAATTCAACAGAGAAAACAATGTTGAATTATTAATTTAACTAAAATTAACAACAACTGTTATATGTTATTGATCACTAATATGTTATTCAAAACTAAGCTCTTATTAGCGTAAATAATAGTTCGATTAACGTCATGTTAAACGTTTTATAACAATACGTAATGAAAAAGAACAGGTATAGGGGTTAGATTATTTGATACTGCGCAAAAACGAAGTCGGTGAGGTACCCTTTTCTTGATTTCAGGCGATTTGTAATAAAAAAATGAATACATGTATTTAAAAAAATCAAAAATTAAACGAGCATTTTTTTCAATAATTAAAGAAATGCGCACTTTTTTCAGCGAAACACGACGCCGTTTATGCTCTTCTATTCGTATACCAATTTTCAGACAGTATAACTCGAAAAAATTCATAGTCGCGTTCCACCTTACCGAAATGTACAACAGTATGGGAATGTAGTTGTGCATAAAATTTGTGATTTCGTCATGTTTTACTTCAATCAATCTTCACACAGACTTGTAGAGCACAATTAGAAGTCTTTTGTTGAAATATGTTTGATTCTAATGAAATAAAACGTTTTAATTTGTATCAGTTATTAGACAATATACTACTAGGGTCCATATAATATCCCCAATCAGGGACATTTATCTCTTTCCTAATCGATGACTACCTTGTTACTATTAACAAAGATGTTACAGCTCTTGTTTACTGGGCAATGTTAATTAATTAAATCACGCGTTGTGTTATTCATTATCCCACATAATTAATGTTATACCAATGCAAGTACTTGTTCTTATTATATATCAAATTATCAAATTATTCATTATACAAATAGACATGTAACAATAATAACAAGGGTAAACATTTGTCTTTTATTACATTCTAACAGCTTCGAGTACCATAAACATCGTGAGTGCTATTTCTCATTTCTTATTTTGAAGTATCTTACACGAAATATAATCATTTTCCAGATTTACACCAACAGTTGCTAAATTATTACCAGACGAAGTCTCTCACAATGAACGTTCGACTGAACATCGATGCAGCCGTAGAAGACATTTATGAAAAGCCCAAACTTATATTGAAGAACAGGAAAGACAAAGATGGTAAAGTAAAAGATAAAGAGATATCAGAAATAAATGATATGTTTCTGAACGAAAATGGCACGATGGCTAAAACAGTATTCGTGGTAGGCGAACCGGGCCAGGGCAAGTCCTCGCTCTGTAAAAAGATTGTTCATGGCTGGTGCGAACTGCACAAAAACGGAAATAAGAAGACAAAGAAAGACAACATCTTAAGCCAATTCGGGTTCTTATTCTACATAAGGCTACGAGAGGCTGTTGATCAATGCAAAATCAAAGATATGGTATTACTCTGTTTGATTGAACGGATTCATTCAGATGATAAAGAGTCAAGAGAATTGTTAGCAGAGATTTTGAAATCAGAATGTTGCCTTCTGCTGCTTGATGGCTTAGACGAGTGGACACATTGTAGCAAATGTAACAGTGATGAACGAATTCCTCATGTTGAAACAAGTTGGATTAACTGTACAACATTAATAACAACAAGACCATACAAACTAGCGGAGCTGAAAGTGAGCCTCTCACAACTTGGTAACCATGTGCAGTTGGAGGGCGTTCAGTCACCTAATGAACTTGTTCGGAGAATACTTGAGGAGTTCGAGAAATATCAAGAAGTAAACCGTCCAAATACCTGCGTTGAAGAGCTAATAGTTAAAGGTCTGTGGCATTTCAGCGGTGTTCCAATCGTGCTTGTTCAAATTGTTTGGCTCTGGTACAGAGACAAGCTAAAGGCAAACATGTCTCTGACTGAAGTTTACGAGAAAATAATAGAGGAAAGGTGGAGTGAAATGAACGACAAGCACAATATAGAGGAAAACGATCTTCCAGAGGAATTTCTTGATTCTTTGAGCAAATTAGCTTTCAATAAACTGTTTTCAGCAAATGAGGATGATTCCATTGTTTTCGGCATTGCAAAGGATCAGTTAGAGAAAAAGTACCAACGATTGTCTCTTGAATCTGGCATCATGTCCTGCAGTAGTAAACTAGGTGAAAGATGTGCGTCTTACCAATTTTTGCACAAAACGCTTCAAGAATACTTGTCAGCATTATATTTGGCGAAAAGCAGCAGATCAGATCTGATCAAGCATTGTCAACACATTCAGGAAGTGTATAGACATAACAGGAGAGAAGGTGTGTTTAGCATGCGTCAGATGTTCCTGTTTATATGCGGCATAAGTACAACTGCTGCTGAAATGTTTTCGAAGTCATTGAATGAACTATTTACTTATTACATTGAAAGAACCGGGTTTTCAAAATACAGAGCAAAAGATTTTCACGATATGATGCTAGAAGGCTATAAGGAAACGGAGAAAAGCGAGCACACCGGAGTGGAGATCCACCTACAGCATGTCGTCCTCGATCATGGTCTTGGTCTTGGTCTTGGTCTTGATTATGATGACACGTCATTGTTGAAACATTGCTTGGATAAAAGAAAGTCTTCTCTTGTATCATTATATATAAACGGGAAAAGCGACCTTTCCTCGTTGTTGCAGGACAAGAATGATTTAAGAGTTTTAGATTTAGAGATTTGCAAAAATCTAAAATTTGTTGCTTTAGAGAATGTTCAATATGAAGATATCAACCAACTGAACTGGAATGGATTATTAGAATGCAAAATACAACTCAACGGTCTTAGACTAGCAAATAAACTGGTAACTTCAATTCTGTCCTCAGATATAACATGTTTGAAAACACTCAAAACAGAATGGATTGGTTGGGGGCCTATAGCCCAGAAAATCTTCTCTAAACTTCAACACATTGAAGATCTAGACGTCACATGGAAGGACACTCTACCAAATGATTCGAATTTTGATCTTGATCTTCGACATCTCGAACAACTCAACCAACTCTCCTTAAAGGGACTTGCTTTCTCTGACGTTGTTATTCCACATTTGCTCAATCTCCACAAGTTAGATCTCTGCTTTAGCACACAGCAAAGAGCACCACGGTTAATAGCGTGGTTACTAGCACAAAGCGATGATTCACTCAGTCCAAATCTGGTAAGCACAGTTACTATCGTTAATATTGACATGATTTCATAACACTAACTGAAATAAAAATTTGGAACTACGTATGGTTTAACCTCTAACCATTTTATTTATTCATCTTATGATAGGAAATGTGAAATTCAAGCAAAGCATCTAAAATGAAAACAATGAAAATGCCATAACAATAGTTTCAATATCAATTCGCCTTGATTTAGCAGCACGGCCTGACAACGGATATTGCTTAAACACTCGTTTTAATATCAGTTCACCTTGATTTAGCAGCACGACCTGACAACGGATATTGACATAACACTCGTTTTAATATCAGTTGGCCTTGATTTAGCAGCACGACCTGACAACGGATATTGACATAACACTCGTTTTAATATCAGTTCGACTTGATATAGCAGCACGGCCTGACAACGGATATTGCCATAACACTCGTTTTAATATCAGTTTGCCTCGATATAGCAGCACGGCCTGACAACGGATATTGCCATAACACTCGTTTCAATATCAGTTCGCCTTGATTTAGCATCACGACCTGACAACGGATATTGCCATAACACTCCGTTTGATATCAGTTCGTCTTCATTTAGCAGCATGACCTGACAACGGATATTGCCAGTACACTACTTTTAATATCAGTTCCACTTGATATAGCAGCACGGCCTGATAACGGTTTTTGCCATAACACTCGTTTAAATATCAGTTCACCTTGATTGAGCAGCACGGCCTGACAACGGATATTGACATAATACTCGTTTCAATATCAGTTCGCGTTGATTAAGCAGCACGGCCTGACAACGGATATTGCTTAAACACTCGTTTTAATATCATTTCGTCTTGATTTAGCATCACGACCTGACAACGAATATTGCCATAACACTCGTTTCAATATCAGTTCGACTTGATATAGCAGCACGGTCTGACAACGGATATTGCCATAACACTCGTTTCAATATCAGTTCGACTTGATTTAGCATCACGACCTGACAACGGATATTGCCATAACACTCGTTTTAATATCAGTTCGACTTGATATAGCAGCACGGCCTGACAACAAATATTGCCATAACACTCGTTTCAATATCAGTTCGCATTGATTTAGCATCACGACCTGACAACGGATATTGCCATAACACTCGTTTCAATATCAGTTCGCCTTGATTTAGCATCACGACCTGACAACGGATATTGCCATAACACTCGTTTTGATATTAGTTCGTCTTGATTTAGCATCACGACCTGACAACGGATATTGACATAACACTCGTTTTAATATCAGTTCGCCTTGATTAAGCAGCACGGTCTGACAACGGATATTGCCATTACACTACTTTTAATATCAGTTCGCCTTGATTTAGCAGCACGGCCTGACAACGGTTTTTGCCATAACACTCGTTTTAATAACAGTTCGCCTTGATTTAGCAACACGGCCTGACAACGAATATTGCCGTAACACTCGTTTTAATATCATTTCACCTTGATTTAGTAGCACGACCTGACAACGGATATTGCCATAACGCTCGTTTTAATATCAGTTCGCCTTGATTTAGCAGCACGGCCTGACAACGGTTTTTGCCATAACACTCGTTTTAATAACAGTTTGCCTTGATTTAGCAACACGGCCTGACAACGAATATTGCCGTAACACTCGTTTTAATATCATTTCACCTTGATTTAGTAGCACGACCTGACAACGGATATTGCCATAACGCTCGTTTTAATAACAGTTCACATTGATTTAGCAGCACGACCTGACAACGGATATTGCCATAACACTCGTTTTAATATCAGTTCGCCTTGATTTAGCAGCACGACCTGACAACAAATATTGCCATAAACATTCGTCTTAATATCAGTTCGCCTTGATATAGCAGCACGGCCTGACAACATATATTGCCATAACACTCATTTTAATATCAGTTCGCCTTGATTTAGCATCACGAATTGACAACATATATTGCCATAACACTCATTTTAATATCAGTTCGCCTTGATTTAGCATCACGAATTGACAACATATATTGCCATAACACTCAATTTAATATCAGTTCGCCTTGATTTAGCAGCACGACCTGACAACAAATATTGCCATAAACACTCGTTTTAATATCAGTTCGACTTGATTTAGTAGCACGACCTGACAGCAAATATTGCCATAACACTCATTTTAATATCAGTTCGCCTTGATTTAGCAGCACGGCCTGACAACGGATATTGCCATAACACTCGTTTTAATATCAGTTCGCCTTGATTTAGCAGCACAGCCTGACAACGGATATTGCCATAAACACTCGTTTTGGATATTGCCATAAACACTCGTTTTAATATCAGTTCGCCTTGATTTAGCAGCATGGCCTGACAACGGATATTGCCATAAACACTCGTTTTAATATCAGTTCGCCTTGATTTAGCAGCACGGCCTGACAACGGATATTGCCATAACACTCGTTTTAATATCAGTTCGTCTTGATTTAGCAGCACGGCCTGACAACGGATATTGCCATAAACACTCGTTTAAATATCAGTTCACCTTGATTTACCAGCACGGCATGACAACGGATATTGCCATAACACTCGTTTTAATATCAGTTCGCCTTGATTTAGCATCACGACCTGACAACGGATATTGCCATAACACTCGTTTCAATATCAGTTCGACTTGATTCAGCAGCACGGCCTGACAACAAATATTGCCATAACACTCGTTTTAATATCAGTTCGACATGATTTAGCAGCACGGCCTGACAACGGATATTGTCATAACACTCGTTTTAATATCAGTTCGACTTGATTTAGCAGCACGGCCTGACAACGGATATTGACATAACACTCGTTTTAATATCAGTTCGCCTTGATTTAGCAGCACGGCCTGACAACGGATATTGACATAACACTCGTTTCAATATCAGTTCGCCTTGATTTAGCTGCACGGCCTGACAACGGATATTGACATAACACTCGTTTGAATATCAGTTCGACTTGATATAGCAGCACGGCCTGACAACGGATATTGCCATAACACACGTTTTAATATCAGTTCGCCTTGATTTAGCAGCACGCCTGACAACGGATATTGCCATAACACTCGTTTTAATATCAGTTCGCCTTGATTTAGCAGCACGGCCTGACAACGGATATTGACATAACACTCGTTTTAATATCAGTTCGCCTTGATTAACAGCACGGCCTGACAATGTATACTGCCATAACACTCGTTTTAATATCAGTTCGACTTGATTTAGCAACACGGCCTGACAACGGATATTGCCATAACACACGTTTTAATATCAGTTCGACTTGATTTAGAAGCACGGCCAGACAACGAATATTGCCATAACACTCGTTTTAATATCAGTTCGTCTTGATTTAGCAGCACGGCCAGTTAACGAATATTGCCATAACACTCGTTTTAATATCAGTTCGCCTTGATTTAGCAGCACGGCCAGACAACGGATATTGCCATAACACTCGTTTTAATATCAGTTCACCTTGATTTAGCAGCACGGCCAGACAACGAATATTGCCATAACACTCGTTTTAATATCAGTTCGCCTTGATTTAGCAGCACGGCCTGACAACGGATATTGCCATAACACTCGTTTTAATATCAGTTCGCCTTGATTTAGCAGCACGGCCTGACAACGGATATTGCCATAACACTCGTTTTAATATCAGTTCGCCTTGATTTAGTTGCACGGCCTGACAACGGATATTGCCATAACACTCGTCTTAATATCAGTTCGCCTTGATTTAGCAGCACGGCCTGACAACAAATATTGCCATAACACTCGTCTTAATATCAGTTCGCCTTGATTTAGCAGCACAGCCTGACAACGAATATTGCCATAACACTCGTTTTAATATCAGTTCACCTTGATTTAGCAGCACGGCCTGACAACAAATATTGCCATAACACTCGTTTCAATATTAGTTCACCTTGATTTAGTTGCACGACCTGACAACGGATTCTGCCATGACACTCGTTTTAATATCAATTCGCCTTGATTTAGCAGCATGGCCTGACAATGTATATTGCCATAACAATCGTTTCAATATCAGTGCGTTTTGATTTAGAAGGACGGCCTGACAAGAGATAATGCCATAACACTAGTTTTAATATCAGTTCGCCGTTATTTAACAGCACGACCTGACAACGGTTACACATCGGTTTACAACATCAACCTGCCAGCAAAATGTAGTTGTTATTGTATTATCGTATGACTGAATTACTTTATCGACATATGTCCTTATAGTTAGTGCTTCTTTATCTCAAGGATAGTCGTGCTTGTATATCGATGTTTGCGTAAACAAATACTGCACGAAGCAATTGAAGCCTTTTGTTCTTATGTGTTTGCAGTGTGTTTTTCTAACAAATTATGCCATTTGCATAACCTGCGGCAAACCACTCTGAATTCCGTATGGATTGACTCAGTTTTGTCGCCGCCTTGGCTCTGATTGTTCACCATAGAATGGTATTTGTTTTGAAATTAAACGATGATTATTCAATCCTCTAAAACGTCAGAAGGTTGCTAGGAAGACTTTTCAACAATTATTGATCGAGCTTCTATGTCGTTGTTGTGAAACTTTACAAACCATTAGCAATTGACCTTACGACAGCGGCTTCTAAGCCACGCCCCCTGATATCAAGGGAGCGAACTCTGTCTATGTCCGTCAAACAAACGAGGAAGTAATGGCGTCTCGCGTCGTTTCGCTTTCCGATATTCCTGACAAATTATCATAAATGTGACATTACAATGCGAAAAAAATAGAAGTCAAAGGAATTTGTAACTGGCTGCTACATCGGAAGGCTCGATATATCTTTAGAAAATGACGATATCTAACATTTACGGGGTGAAATCTATCCAAGTCAGAGAAAATCGGATAGCCGCCATGTTGTCAATATTGACATCGATACAAAGGAAAAGCGTGTGTGTGACGCATACTGTAAATGCAAACAAGGGTAAGTTTAACTTTTAATAACACCGGTCCTTCTTACAGTATTGTCGAAACAAAGATTAAATCATCGCACAATATGAGTAAATCATAAACGGCCCGAATGGGGAACCCGGAAGTGACATTAAATACCAGTTACATGCCAGCTATACAGTATAACCTTGTATTCTATAGTATGAGCAGAAATGGTTTATTGGGGTTATGCATAAAAAGTTTCAGTTCTAAGCGATTGAACACTCTCCCTTATGAATAATAATGTAATAGTTGACAAGTGACAATCGTGGGTGATACCAATCTTTAACTTTTGCATTGCTCAAACATTCACATGCTTTGATTTTTGTTCTTACAGAAATTGTGGAACATGTTCACACACTGGCTGTAAAAGTAGACCTGGGAGGAAAAGTGCCCCCGGTGTGCCCCCAGTGTGGGGCTCGAACTCACAACCACCAGAACACTAGCCCGGCACTCTAACCAACTAAGCTGACCGGGCAGCTGGTTCTAACCCACACACACTACCCTCCCCCCCCCCATTTACCGGTTAAGGCTGGTGGAGGGTCTCCTGCTATTTACCGTTGACACCATTAAAGTATTCTGATTGATGGAGATAAGGAAGTCCCCTTATTATTGTCTTCAACAAGCCTACCGCCACAGGGGACCTAGCATAAGACCGGAAACCGCCCCCACCACACACACACACGATATTTGCCAGTCCAGGCAATGTCAACCGCAAGAGAAAACCAGTGATGACAAGTTTTACAAATAATCGGTAGGACCTATTTTAAAGCTTTTTATTACATTTAGTTTTACTTTGCTGTACAAAAGTAATGGACTATTTGTCCAGAGAAAAACAACAACCACAAAACATTAGCTATTATCTTGTCAATATTTCATTATGATATACATGTAGAAAGCAAACATCAAAGGCAGTAGCATTTACAGCTAGTATTAAAATATTTAACAATACATGTAACTGATTTATTTTAATATTGGCATCTTTTATTTCAGGAAAGTGTGGTCTTTTGAAGAGAGTTCTTGAAGTTGTTCAGCATGTTGTTTTGATGGATTCTTGGAAGGATGTACCTCTATGATGTTAGCTTCAGTTCTGGAATATAACACCAGTTGTTGCATATTTAATATCAGATTTATTAAATACATTGTTGTTTTGCAATCATTACTTAAACTTTGATATTTCTTTGGTGTTTATGTATGATATTGTAGGTGAATATCTCTTTATTGCAATGGCAAATATATTTTAAAATATATAGCATTAGCAGAAGTTATTTTTCACTGTTTAAGCTGCACTTTCACAGATTGATCACTTTGACAACTTACACAGGATTCGATTGCATATATCATATTTTGGCTCGGAGAAGTTTGCTTTGTGATTTATATATTAGGTCTTAATTTAAAGAATGCCAAAATAAGCCGATTCTGAGACAAAAAGTGTCAAACTAGAATTCTGTGAGAGTGCAACTTTAAGAATACTGTTAATGAGTGTGCATGTGATCCGGACTCTGAACATTGGATGAACTATCATTAAATATTGTAGATTTACGTAAATGGCCCAAAATATAAGAATAACAATGAAAATATGTACATGTTTGACTTGTTCTTTATTCATAATAAGTCTAAGTCTTTACAGCACATGTTTGGCAGAATCAAGTTCTTATGAACATAATAATTGATTTAAATGTACAATGAAATAAATTGTTTTATACAGAAAATAATACCTTAACGATTCAGACCGATCTGTTCTCGTTTTGTTTTGGTGGCTCAAACATTTATCTGAGTTTTGGAGGAGGCCTAGCTGGTGTGAGCTGGTCAAATACAGTAGCTGCTTGAGGGTCAGGGTTTTCTTGATTGGATTTCCCGTCGACAAAGTGCTGATATGAAAATAAGAAATCTATGAAATGTGTCGGAATGACAGCTACAAAAGCCATTGTTTACATAGGAACCATACGAGCAGATGAGATTCGGAAGCATGCGATGGTTCGGACAAAAATTTAGTTGTACGATATTTCCTGATTTACTTTGAAAGCAAAGCAGTTTATAAAAACTACATAACGGTATCAACAAAAATACCTCTATCTTGAATGAAATCAATCGTGTCCATGTTGAACCTGATATTAAATGGCCATTAATGCCGATTTCACAACACAAGCCAAAGCATAAATGCACGATGTTTATAGTTTAAAAATAGTAACACTTATTTAGGTCATGCACGGACAATTTCAGTATTAAATAAATTTTGAGTGAATTGAAATAAGTAGTTTTGTTCAAAAAAATACTTTTGTACAGACGTATAGATGTTTCGCCTTTGAACGATCTTTCAAAATTTCCAAGTTCAGCTGTTGATGAGGTCTTCCACAGAGTCTGATTCAGCACTTGCATTTTTCTAAATAACTCGCTGGTTTCGAATACGGAACGAATTGGAAGCCCTCTTTAGTCTACCTGGCTACCTTGTATCCGAATTACATGTGCCATGACAACACCTTTTTACCATAATACTTAAAAAGGCGAGGAATTGCCAGCGCATGTATATGACGGACTCTGGTCAGTTTGACGGACAAAATGGCGGATAGCAACACGGCTTATCAGTCCTACATTCTGATTGGCTGATAGGACCTGTCAATCAAATCCTGTCGTAAGGTCAATTACATAATGCTGATAGCGATGGTGATTGTGGTGATGTTCTTTCTGGCACTTGTAAGACGCTGACTAGCTGCATGTTTATTTCGTTGTTGTTGTTGTTGTTTTTGTTGTTAGTGTTGTTGTTATTAATTTAGTGTCAATGCTATTGTTGCTGCTGCGGATGTTAATCATCTCACTCACTGTCTTCAGCCATTGCAAGCTTCATATATTTTTTGTGAAATAGACTATTTTAGAATGTTCAAGCTGATGTTCTCTGATTTTTTGGGGGTGAAAATAAATCAATCAGTATCAATATGAGAATAATACGTGTCATGAATGATTCCGGGGACGGAAATCTTATTGTCCGATTCAGGAGTAAATCTAATCATTTCAGCTGGATGGGTACCCACGGGTTTGATACGCGAGTAGTATTTAATTAACCGTTATTAGACGAAAACAATAATACTATTTGACAGTTTTATTGCTACGCAACACGCAATTATATAAATTGTGTTAGGGATAAAATAAGTTATAGGATTACTGGTTTCTTAACGGAAGTCCTCGTGTATTTACTTATCAATGATGCGTTTCAGCGTTGTCATTTTTATTCATTAATGCAAAAACCAATATTTACAAATGTAGCCTGAAACTACATCATACCAAACCAAAATATATTATTGTATGTTTAAGAAAAACTTTGAATTTGTTATTAACTCAATGCTTAGAATCATAAATATAGAACAGCTCTCTCAAAACTGTATCACATTGTTATATGGGGGAATCTCCCAGTCATTAGGTATGTCCACATCTGTCCGAAGTGAGTGTGTGGTGACGGAAGTAGAAATCTAATGACCATTATTCAGTAAAACCAGTGGTTTTAAGTATATGAAATGTTGGCTTGTTTTTTTCGCAGGAAATGTCCTTAGGAACAATAGTAACCGTATAATGTCAGTTGATGTGGTTTACATTCGCAACTAACAGAAATTTATTTCGGTAATGAAAGTTCCGTCAATGTGGAACGAATACGAGTATGCGCGAATGTAATGGAGAAAGCAGTTTTTCGCTTAAGCCATTGTTATTGAGTTCAAATGGAATGTACCTTATATTCTTTAAAGTGACTAGAAAGGCGCTTAGTTAGCAGTGGTGAAATTGGTAGTGCATCATATCGTTACAAAATATGTTGTTGAGACGATTGGTCTGTAAATATTGCAAACTATTGGTGAAATGCACTTACAATCTGAGAGATGCAGGTGACGGAGTGCATAACGATTAGTTAGTATGAACTTATTTAATTTTATAACGATTGTGAAACAAGCTATTGAAACTTATATCAATCACTCTCGATGGCGCGATGTTGCGCGAGAGTATGGCTTGCGTTGTGGGGGAAACCGAAATATCCGGAGAAAACCCACTTGTCCAGCTTGGAAACCACTATCCAAACTCACATGCGCCCAGGCCGGGAATCGAACGCGACCGGGTTGCCTTGGTGAGAAGCGAGTGCGCTAACCACTGCGCTTACCGGACAGCCAAAAAAAATATGGTTCTTATGATACCGTGTTTTTTTTGTAAAGAAAGACGCATTAGACACGATGTTTCTTCCGTATGAGACGATCGTGGATCACTGTATTTATTTTAGGACTCACCAATCATTTGATATGTGTACGTTTCAAGCTATTAAATACAGGTTATAATCTTGTTATTGGTATTTGATAGTTTCCATAAATGCATAATTTAGTAAGTAGTTAAAGATTTATCACTCAATATCTATTATTGTGATATTTGTTTATAAGTAAAAAAAATAATATAAGACTACCACTTTAACAGAACAAATATGCAGGGCAGTGGTCCAATAATTCGTTCCATTAGATTTTATAATCAGATTCATAAATGTTATGATTACAAATACATTATCCACTAGACTTAAACATGGTTTGTTTGCACGATCCGAGAAATGTACAGTTACCTGCCCCCAAAAGGCAAAACATGATAAGTAATTAATTCTCTTAACAAAGCAATAAAGGTATTGTGCCAAACATATTGCATATTTTAACATTGTAGCAACGTTAAATGTCGCATCAACGCTAAATGTTGCTCTTGACGTTATATGTCGCAAGGCTGACTCTCAATGTCGCACCAACGCTAAATGTCGCTCTTGACGTTATATGTCGCAAGGCTGACTCTCAATGTCGCACCAACGCTAAATGTCGCTCTTGACGTTATATGTCGCAAGGCTGACTCTCAATGTCGCAACCAACACTAAATGTCGCTCTTGACGTTATATGTCGCAAGGCTGACTCTCAATGTCGCACCAACGCTTTATTTCGCAATGACGTTATATGTCGCAAGGCTGACTCTCAATGTCGCAACCAACACTAAATGTCGCTCTTGACGTTATATGTCGCAAGGCTGACTCTCAATGTCGCACCAACGCTTTATTTCGCAATGACGTTATATGTCGCAAGGCTGACTCTCAATGTCGCAACCGACGCTTAATGTCACACTTGACGTTATATGTCGCAAGGCTGACTCTCAATGTCGCAACCATCGCTAATTGTCGCACTTGACGTTATATGTCGCAAGGCTGACTCTCAATGTCGCAACCAACGCTAAATGTTGCACTTGACGTTATATGTCGCAAGGCTGACTCTCAATGTCGCACCAACGCTTTATTTCGCAATGACGTTATATGTCGCAAGGCTGACTCTCAATGTCGCAACCGACGCTTAATGTCACACTTGACGTGATATGTCGCAAGGCTGACTCTCAATGTCGCAACCATCGCTAATTGTCGCACTTGACGTTATATGTCGCAAGGCTGACTCTCAATGTCGCAACCAACGCTAAATGTTGCATTTGACGTTATATGTCGCAAGGCTGACTCTCAATGACGCAACCATCGCTAATTGTCGCACTTGACGTTATATGTCGCAAGGCTGAATCTCAATGTCGCAACCAACGCTAAATGTCGCACTTGACGTTATAGTTCACAAGGCTGACTCTCAATGTCGCACCAACGCTTAATGTCGCACTTGACGTTATATGTCACAAGGCTGACTCTCAATATCGCACCAACGCTTAATGTCGCACTTGACGTCATATGTCGCAAGGCTGACTCTCAATGTCGCACCAACGCTAAATGTCGCACTTGACGTTATATGTCGCAAGGCTGACTCTCAATGTCGCACCAACGCTTAATGTCGCACTTGACGTAATATGTCACAAGGCTGACTCTCAATGTCGCTCCAACGCTAAATGTCGCATTTGACGTTATATGTCACAAGGCTGACTCTCAATGTCGCACCAACGCTAAATGTCGCACTTAAAGTAATATGTCACAAGGCTGACTCTCAATGTCGCACCAACGCTCAATGTCGCACTTGACGTTATATGTCGCAAGGCTAGAGCTCATTTTCGCAAATAACGCTTAATGTCGCACTGGACGTTATATGTCGCAAGGCTGACTCTCAATGTCGCACCAACACTTAATATCGCACTTGACGTTATATGACGCACCAACGCTTAATGTCGCACCAACGCTAAATGTCGCACTTGACGTTATAAGTCGCAAGACTGACTCTCAATGTCGCACCAACGCTTAATGTCGCACTTGACGTTATATGTCGCAAGGCTGACTCTCAATGTCGCACCAACGCTTAATGTCGCACTTGACGTAATATGTCACAAGGCTGACTCTCAATGTCGCACCAACGCTAAATGTCGCACTTGACGTTATATGTCACAAGGCTGACTCTCAATGTCGCACCAACGCTTAATGTCGCACTTGACGTCATATGTCGCAAGGCTGACTCTCAATGTCGCACCAACGCTAAATGTCGCACTTGACGTTATATGTCGCAAGGCTGACTCTCAATGTCGCACCAACGCTTAATGTCCCACTTGACGTAATATGTCACAAGGCTTACTCTCAATGTCGCACCAACGCTAAATGTCGCACTTGACGTAATATGTCACAAGGCTGACTCTCAATGTCGCACCAACGCTAAATGTCGCACTTGACGTTATATGTCGCAAGGCTGAAGCTCATTTTCGCAAATAACGCTTAATGTCGCACTGGACGTTATATGTCGCAAGGCTGACTCTCAATGTCGCACCAACACTTAATATCGCACTTGACGTTATATGACGCACCAACGCTTAATGTCGCACCAACGCTAAATGTCGCACTTGACTTTATATGTCGCAAGGCTTACTCTCAATGTCGCACCAACGCTTAATGTCGCACCAACGCTAAATGTCGCAAGGCTGACTCTCAATGTCGCAACCAACGCTTAATGTCATTCTTGACGTTATATGTCGCAAGGCTGACTCTCAATGTCGCAACCATCGCTAATTGTCGCACTTGACGTTATATGTCGCAAGGCTGACTCTCAATGGCGCAACCAACGCTAAATGTTGAACTTGACGTTATATGTCGCAAGGCTGACTCTCAATGTCGCACCAGCGCTTAATGTCGCACTTGACGTCATATGTCGAAAGGCTGACTCTCAATGTCGCAACCGACGCTTAATGTCGCACTTGACGTTATATGTCACAAGGCTGACTCTCAATGTCGCAACCATCGCTAATTGTCGCACTTGACGTTATATGTCGCAAGGCTGACTCTCAATGTCGCACCAGCGCTTAATGTCGCACTTGACGTCATATGTCGAAAGGCTGACTCTCAATGTCGCACCAACGCTAAATGTCGCACTTGACGTTATATGTCGCAAGGCTGACTCTCAATGTCGCACCAACGCTAAATGTCGCATTTGACGTTATATGTCGCAATGCTGACCCTCAATGTTGCACCAACGCTAAATGTCGCACTTGACGTTATAGTTCACAAGGCTTACTCTCAATGTCGCACCAACGCTTAATGTCGCACTTGACGTTATATGTCACAAGGCTGACTCTCAATGTCGCACCAACGCTTAATGTCGCACTTGACGTCATATGTCGCAAGGCTGACTCTCAATGTCGCACCAACGCTAAATGTCGCACTTGACGTTATATGTCGCAAGGCTGACTCTCAATGTCGCACCAACGCTTAATGTCGCACTTGACGTAATATGTCACAAGGCTGACTCTCAATGTCGCACCAACGCTAAATGTCGCACTTGACTTAATATGTCACAAGGCTGACTCTCAATGTCGCACCAACGCTAAATATCGCACTTGACGTTATATGTCGCAAGGCTGAATCTCACTTTCGCAAATAACGCTTAATGTCGCACTTGACGTTATATGTCGCAAGGCTGACTCTCAATGTCGCACCAACACTTAATATCGCACTTGACGTTATATGTCGCACCAACGCTTAATGTCGCACCAACGCTAAATGTTGCACTTGACGTTATATGTCGCAAGACTGACTCTCAATGTCGCACCAACGCTTAATGTCGCACCAACGCTAAATGTCGCAAGGCTGACTATCAATGTCGCATACAACGCTAAATGTCACACTTGACGTTATATGTCGCAAGGCTGACTCTCAATGTCGCAACCAACCCTTAGTGTCACAAAACCGACTGACGTTATATGTCGCATCTGTAACGCCAAATGTCGCAAAAAAGTGTACTGCCGATATATGTAGCAACATCAACGATTAATTTCGCACTCCTTTATAGGCGGAAAATAATAATTCATTTGGTTTTTTGTTATGAGCTTTTGACAATTGTAAAGTCAAAACATGATATAAGTGTTGCATGTGGCAATAAAAGACTGAAATAGTAAAAAAAAATCCACATTTTAATCGTGTGTTATGCCTAGTTCATCCGACTCATTCTATTTTAAGTCATGGCCCCTGAAGTAGTGAAAAATACACATTTTTACACCGAAATGGACTAAAAAGGAAAGACAGCCGCAAACAAGAAGTAAAGAACGATTTTTTTACCAAACCTCAAATATTTGTATTTTTATTTTACGCTATTTTCGACATAAATGTAAGTTAAATATTAGTCAACATAGGTTCAACACCAGACACGCGTCAGAAATGTGAAAACATTATTGGAAAATATTTATTTCATAAATGTGCACTTTGTACTGTCTATATGTTAAAATATATAACGTAAACCATTGTTTTTTTTTTTTTTGTGAAAAGCTACGTGATGTCATTGGTAATAAAACTGTACACTATCAGTTGATAAAATGTACAAGCAAATGTGTAATAATAAAGTTAAAAGCGGTGAAAAAACGGTAAATACAATACAGTAGTTATTTATTTGTATGCATAAGGCCACCGGCCCAAAATAAAAATCTATAATGCTCAAAGAGTGATGTATATTTTATGTAATGCATGCATAATAAATAATGAGATGTAAGTAAAACTTAATACAGTTGTATATGTAACAACTTATAATTAAATTTCACAGCATATGTCTGTTCAAATGTGCATACCAAAAGTCAAAACATTATATGGATAGCCACATATTGTAATTGGTGTACAATTATAACCTTTGTGACTTATTTGTAAGCTAGCACATATGTAGAAAGTTATTAGTGCTGGAATAAAAATAGTAACTGTCACGGAATAAGTAAATTCTGGTGAACTAATATTACTATAGTCCATTTCGTTAGTGTGCGAATCCTTATCGTTAATACGAGAGTGCGTATCGCTTATGTGAGAGTCAATATCGTTAGTGTGCGAATCCTTATCATTAATACGAGAGCGTGTATGGCTTATGTGAGAGTCCATTTCGTTAGTGTGCGAATCCATATTTTTTTTACGAGAGCGTGTATCGCTTATGTGAGTGTCCATTTCGTTAGCGTGCGAATCCTTATCGTTGGCGAATGGCGAGCGTTCAAATATCTCCCCGGGCTCGCCTCATCGCCGAGGCGAAAACACCGTAAAATCCCCGGGCTTTTGCCTGCCTCGCGAGGCGCTGCCCGCGCGAAACTTTGACTGCCCGTATCTCGAGTCTAACGTCGAGAACGGCGGCCTCCCGGGCTTCGTTCGCCTCGCAGACCACGTACAACCTACCCCGGGCCGGGTCCGCCGCCCGGCCGCTAGCTCGCCTGCTCTCTCGCCTGCCTGCCTGCCTCGCCTGCCTCGCGAGCTCGGAGACACGGCGGCCCAAAGGTACTAGCGCTGGTCAGGCCGGGGACTAGCTCGCCTCGCGGCAGGCAGGCAGGCAGGCAGGCAGGCTCGCCGAGAGGCGCGCGCGCCTGGCTTGGCGAATGCCCGGTCTTCGTCCGCGTGTATCTCCGGGACGTCTTGGCCGATCTCGACGTTCCAGGTACCGCTGGAAAGCTACTTGTCTTGGCCGGGTCCAGTGCTGTCGACGCGGCGATTCGCCGCCGAGCAGAGGTGTCCTGCAGGCAGGCAGGAACGCAGGCAGAGGCCCGGTGTGAGCCCGGGAAGGTATCTCGGCCGAGCGGAGGCCTCCCGGGCTAGGGGAAGACGCGATAGTACCAGGCAGGCAGGCAGGCATTGGCCCGGTGTGAGCCCGTGAAGGTATCTCGACCGAGCAGAGGCCTCCCGGGCTAGGGGACGACGCGGTAGTACTAAGCAGGCAGACAGGCAGGCTCGCCGGGACCCCGACCAGCGCGCAAAAGTGTAGAAAAAAAAGTTAAAGTCAGTGGCCGACCCACAACCAAGTTGTCATTCCATACATATGTGGGGACGACGTCTGGAAGCTCGCGGGAGGCGAGCACGGACACGTAGCCGAGCGTCGGCCGGGCTTCGCCTCGAGGCAGGCAGGCAGGCAAGCAGGCAGGCTCGGCGGCCGGGCTTCTCGCGGTGGCCGCCTGCCTGCGAGCTGTGGTACCGTCGGAAAGCGCCTGGTCTTGGCCGGGTCCCCGTGCTGTAGAGCAGAGGCCTCCCGGGCTATTGGACGGCGCGATAGTACTAGGCAGGCAGGCGGGCAGGCAGACAGAGGCCCGGTGTGAGCCCGGGAAGGTATCTCGGCCGAGCGGAGGCCTCCCGTGCTAGGGTGCGACGCGATAGTACTAGGCAGGCAGGCAGGCATAAGCCCGTTGTGAGCCCGTGAAGGTATCTCGACCGAGCAGAGGCCTCCCGGGCTAGGGGACGACGCGGTAGTACTAGGCAGGCAGGCACGCAGGCAGAGGCCCGGTGTGAGCCCGGGAAGGTATCTCGGCCGAGCAGAGGCCTCCCGGGCTAGGGGACGACGCGATAGTACTAGGCAGGCAGGCAGGCTCGTCGAGAGCCCGGCCAGCGCGCAAAAGTGTAGAAAAAAAGTTAAAGTCGATGTGACCGACCCACATTCGGGTGGTACATTTGCCTGGCCAGAACCACAAACCACATGTCATTCCTATGTATGTGAGAGGGTGTGGGAAGCAAGTCAGGCAGGTGGCGAGCACGCGGACGTTGAGCGGAGCCCGGTGGTCCGTCTCTTCGGAAACTGCTTCAGCACTTCAGAAGCCCGGCGTTACAAAGCTCCCCGGTCTTGGCACCCACTCCGCCAAGCTCTTGGTACCGTCAGCACTTGCGGCCGTCAAAGCCCCGAGCAAGCGCGAGAGCGAGCACGCCCAGGCGGCAGTAGCCTCGTCGGCAGACCAGTGGCGATCGGCGAGAAGCCTTCTCAGGTCCCGAGAAGCGAAGGTAGGCCGCGGTGTCTCTTGTCTATACAACGAGCTTGACGTGTCCTGCGAGTCCGGCCCGGTTCACCCGGAGCCCGAACGGCGACCGTAAGAACGGTATTTGCCATTTCGTTAGTGTGCAAATTCATTAACATCATGAGGCGCATTCGCTCTACAATCTCTTTTTTTTATTTCAAAACTATTAGCTAACGGTAATAAAGTTATTAAAGGAAAATCTTCGACCAGTTTGACAATTACGAATTTGGAAAGCGAGATTTTGAAACTTTAAGGGCATACTATTATAAAACAATATAGTTTGCTATTATGTATAATTGTCTATTAAATTTCATGCAGCTTAGATGCCCAAACGTTCTTATACTGTTATCGGCACCCATTTAGGTGGTTAAACTAAAACAAATTGACCATGAAAGGTGTTATACAGCAATGAAAGCCTCAGGAAATTTATTCCGTTAAGTTAAGAACTTGAAATAAAAACAAACACGGAGATTGCAGAGCCGAATGATTTTCATAATTTTTGCTACTAAACAGGCAAAAACAGGTTCCCAAAATCCTATTTTTTCAACGTCTCGCCGCCATCTTGAAGCTCAGAGTCAAAATCCTCTCTTAAACCGTTGCAGATTTGAAATACGTGTAACGCCTGGTCCCTGGTCTGCTGTAGTGAATGAACAGTGGTTGTATATCCCCCATTTTTAGTTAAACTATGTTTATTTATCTTCTTGGTTGAAATAAGATCTTCAACTTGGTATCGAATATTTTGATGATATTACTTTGTCATTTTTTTTTATCTTACTCCATTCTCAGGGAGCAGCAAAAATGCAGAAAAGAAAATCTGAAATCGGCATGATATTTTTTTGTTTTTTCAGTGTCCTCAATATAAGAGTATAACGACGAACAATCTTTTAAATTGGTCGGGTGGTCAGAGATGTCAATTTCATTTTATCATCTAATGCATACCTATGAGTCGTGCACTATTCAGTAAACAGATAGCATACGTTTCACAAAGAATGACTTCGATTGAATATAGATAAAACACTCAAAAAAGAAGGGTGGCACTATTATTTCATAGTTGTAAACATTGATTATGCTGTATTCTTGGCCAGTGGCCTTTATTTACAATAAAACTTGAGTTAAGTTGAGTTGTGAACGTAACAAAGCATTGTGGGTATTCAATTTTTTCGAACGAAGTCTACTAGACTGTGTCATTTAATGTGCAAAACAAGATTAAAAAAGATGACTTTGAAACGTTCCAGCATCACCGATGTTGTTGTTGTTTCCATGAAATAAAAAATAAATGTGTTTGCTTTTCGTAACTATGGAATATACATAACCTTAAAGTGATATAATTTTCACATTAACACTTGTTCTTTTCACTCGTAAAATATTTAATGTAAATCACTTCTCTGTAAGATATACTCCATTTCTACTTGAACAAACATCCTCCATCTCTCAAACCGTTCGTACCCGGTTCATCCCGGTTAACCCTGGCTCACTGTTCCAGGATACTTCGGGAGCTGTAAATAGATCAGTCATACCACACAAGAGTGTTTATAAAGGATTTGCAACATTTAGCTTTGATGTGGCGACATACAGCTGCAGTACACTTTTTTGCGTCATTTAACGTTATGCTCCAGTCAATTGTAACCACGGCGGTTTTGTTTTGCTCCGAAAATACCGAGGACTGGGCCTTACTTAGGTATCCCGGGGTGCGGGGGCATTTGGCGGGGATTTTTCCAGCAGTCTGTTCCCACAGGGCGGGGATTTTACCCGGGATTAGCTTGACCGAAAACCAAAGTTCCCGCTCTTCCCCGAACCTGAGGTGCCGTGGTTACAAGTGACTGGTTGCATTACAGATTCGACATATAACCTAAGTCGATTTTGAGACCTTAAGCATTTATTGCGACATAAAGCGACAGTCTTGCGACATATAACGGAAAGTGTTACATTTAGCGCTGGTGGAACATTTAACGTTGCTACAATCATAATTACGTCCGTTGGGACGGTTATCTGCAATCTGACTATAATCTCGTAAACCAACATATCGTTCATGGTGTATTTTGGTATTTAGTCCGAGAGCTCACCCCGCGTGATTTTCGGGGACATGTCAAATACACAATATCGCGATCACTATATTTACAAACATTTTTTATAAGTTAGCGTGATTGAACATGCTGAATGATACCATTGTCTCACAGAATGGTGAATAAATGGCCATAAAAGCGTACGTCGACTGTCCACATAAGATATGTACAATTGGATCTAGTATTGCTTTTACATACATTTGGCACGTGACTGATTCAAAAAACATGGCTGACATTTGACCCTCGTGCATCCAGTGTTCCTTCCTCGGCGCTGCTTTATCACGCCTACTAAAGCTCCACCACGCATCGGTGGTGCAAAGAAAATGATCTATCGACCCTTCCGTGGTGCAGTTGTGCCTTTTGTTGAACTTTTATTGTTTTAGAGTCTGTTACTATGTTGATGCTTGAATAAATCTATGAGATAATAATTATGTTACATTTGGATACACTCGACTAAATTTAGGGTTGAGCCTTAATTATACCAACACTTCTAGTTTTAGAGTAACAGCCTCAAAAATACTAAAATTCTAAATCACTTTAGGCTTTTCACTGCGGAAAATGGTTGAATATACGGGAAAGAACGGTCCCGTACATCTTGAATACACGGGCGTGTTCGGACCCGTACACGAATACGTATACGGAACACCACGTGTACGGACTTCCGTATATCCATCCCCGTACCCGTGGATATACGGAGTTATCATTGTATATATAAAAAATATTTTTTATTTCTTTCACGTGTTTTTGAAGGACACATATTTTTAGCATAGCATTTTTTTGCCAAAAATATATGTATGGATGTACGGAGCCCGTACACCCGCATGTTCAGGATGGATATACGGACCCGGTACATGCAACGTGTACGGGATGAATATACGGACCCTGTACATGCAACGTGTACGGAATGAATATACGGACCCCGTACACGCAACGTGTACGGAATGAATATACTGAGCTTGTACACGCAACGTGTACGGGATGGATGTACGGACCCCGTACATGCAACGTGTACGGGATGAATATACGGACCCCGTACAGGCAACGTGTACGGGATGGAGATAGGACTCCGTACACGCAACGTGTACGGGATGGATATACGGACTCCGTACACGGAACATGTACGGGATGAATATACGGAGCCAGTACACGCAACGTATACGGGATGGATATACGGACCCGTACACGCAAAATGTACGGGATTGGAATACGGACCCCGTACACGGATGAATGTACGGACCTTATACGGGATGGACAAAGAAATGGTTTGACCGTGTTAGACACAAATGATAAGAAATAACAAATACATGCTGTTTTTTTTTATAAAACATTATTTATAGACATAGGAAAAACTACTATTTATATAAATTCATAAGATTTAAAATTATCATGTTTGAGTAATCAATGTTTAATGTCATTCTCGATCTGCCTTAACATAATCATTTCATTGTGGCATTTGCTCAAACAAAATGTTGTATGATTAAAATTCCACTGTCTTGTCAAACAACAATTTATACAGGCTGTTAAAATAAACATCCAGAAAACATTACACAACTAATATGAGTTCCATTTCGCGATTTCTTGGTTTCAGGCAATAGGTCAAATTGCGCACGGACGTCAGGTCACTGAAAAAAGAAATTATACAGACACAATAAGCTTATGGCGTACAAACATTTGAAATGCAGATTTGATATAATACAGCAATATGGCAAATTCATCACCATGAAGTTAGAAAACCCCGTGACAGAAAAAACATTAGAAAATGTGACACAACCTATATATGTCTAAGTCTAGACTTGTTAAAAATGCACTCTCAAAGCATTAAAAACTGTAATCTTTGGCAGTTTTTTAGCAATTGACTATGATCTTTGTGCTTGAATTGAAGGAATTTATACAAAAGTTAGCTAAATCTGAGACAAACTATTTTATGTCAAAACGGTCAATCTGTGAAAGTGCAACTCTAAAAAATCAACCAGTCCATTCCCCAGATGTGATGATAATACATAAACATAAATCTGTGTTGTACATGACATCTCTATGAACAATTGTCAATATATGCGAACTAATATTTAATCAAAGTAAATTCAATACATAGCTTGTATTAATTCATAAAGACATACATATTTATTATCTTGTTTCCCCTCAAAAATGTACCAGAGAGCCAAAATTTTTAAACCTTTTAGATTGCCATCTTTATTCTGATGTACATTTATTCTAATTAAAAGATATTTTAAGCTCACAATGCTGTACCTTAATTCAAATACCAAACCCACATTTCATCAGAATTAAAGTTTATCCGGTTGTTCAATGGTTCACGTTCGAATGATAAATACCTATGCACAGTTCACAGACATAATAACTAACTAATAATCGGTGTCCCATCAAAAAATAAATTCATTCATTCATTCATTCATTCATTCATTCATTCATTCATTCATTCATTCATTCATTCATTCATTCATTCATTCATTCATTCATTCATTCATTCATTCATTCATTCATTCATTCATTCATTCATTCATTCATTCATTCATTCATTCATTCATTCATTCATTCATTCATTCATTCATTCATTCATTCATTCATTCATTCATTCATTCATTCATTCATTCATTCATTCATTCATTCATTCATTCATTCATTCATTCATTTATTTATTTATTTATTTATTTATTTATTTAATCTATCCATCCATCCATCCATCCATCCATCCATCCATCCATCATCCATCCATCCATCCATCCATCCATCTATTTATTTATTTATTTACCATTATTCAATTCATGCCTAATATGATAATAATATTTTCCGCAGCTTGTCGATGAAATTAATTGATAATTTTAATAATTCGTGTTTCGTAAACCCACTGGCCATGTGGTTATGTAAACAAATGATCTCCGCGTGACATGCACTAATTGAAAAGGCCATAAAAGTACCCGGGAAAAAGACAGTGATGACACTTTTTAAATATATTAGGGGCCACCTTTCAATATAAAAAAAAACATATATTAGTTATGCACCCAATTTCTTCGGTCACCCATAAATTGAAACAGTCGTCTGTGGGCTTATCTGAAAAATGTATTAGTTAATTATTACGATTTACTAGAAGTGATATAGCCTTATGTGTTTATATATACGAGGGAACCGATGTTTCGAACGACCCGATTTTCAATTCTCCAGTCTGTTATGAAATATCTTTCAGTGTATTTTAGGTTTGAAATCGTCTGCTTACTATGGCACCGGTTATGTGTTGCGTTGTGGAAATCGCTTATATGTTCAAAGGCTGTCGTATACTATATGTATACTAAACATAAATTTTAAAAGAAATATCAATAAATTAATAGAAATTTTTAGTTTTACAAAATTGCCATATTGCAAATCAAAGTGAAAAGGAATTATTTTCATTGATTCCGATGTTGGATCGACATGGTAGTGTTTATTCATATTCTTATTATGAACCGAGGACCGAGGATATTGCTCGACTGCTCGACATAATTAGGTTTCGATGCAGCGTGGGTATATTTTATATGAAAATAGAAGGAAAAAGTTCGGGACCAAGCTCCGACCTCGAGGGAACGCCGGTTCTCGAAAGACCGCTTGTTAGAGGGAACGCAGTTTCACTGAAAGTCCTAACATTTAGGAGTGAACCCCTCCACTCATAACCTATATGCCCCATTGTTCCGTTTTGTACCTGTATATTTGCGAACATCCATAATATACGGGATTTGTACACGCCAGTATATTCATCATGTACGGGAAACTAAACATTCCCGGGCCCTACCCGTGAATTAATCCATCCAGCATTGTCTAATTCAATTATTTTGTATCATATAGATGTCATTGTAATTTCTTCAACGGCTGTTAAAACACATAAAAGCATTAATATTTCTACAAAATGCGACTCCTGTTACTCTGAAACACGGAAAAACGAATAAGTCAATGGTATATGTAATAAATGTTGATCGTATCATATAGCTGTCAAATGTAACACCACTCAGCATTGTCAAATCTTATTCTTCTGTATCATAAAGATGTCGCTTTAATTTCATCAAACTTAAGGCTGTTAGAACCAAAAAAGCGTTTACAATTTCTAAAAAACGTGACTCTTACTTACATATTCCTGTTTCTCTGCAAGTCAATGGTATAAGTGTTGTTCATACATGTATCATATATTCTGTCAAATGAATGAACAAGTAACCTTACTTGATTTCACAATTCAACACTAAACAGCATGGGTGTACGGGAAACAGTACATTTCCGTATATCTATAGTGTACGGGAATTCTTACTTTTCCGTACACTCAGCGTGTACAGGAACTTGTATATTTCCATACATCCATAATATACGGGAAATGTAAAATCCCGTCTATTCATCGTTTACGGGAATGGTTTAATCCCGTACTGTCAAAGTGTACGGAAGAGCATGAATTCCCGTTCACTCAACATGTACGGAGACCAAACATGTCCGTCCGTTCAAGATATACGGAGATGTACGGTGCCGTATATTCATCAAAATATTTTTAGTACTAGCCGTAAATCAACCCTACCAGCATTGCCGAATCTCATTTTTTATCATTAACATGTCGCTTTAATTTCATCAAAGGCTGTTGAAACCATAAAAGCCTTACATTTCCTACCCAACTTGACCCTTGCTAACACATTGCTGTTTCTCTACTTAACACGGAAAAATGTATACAAGTCAATGGTTTAAATGCTGTTTATATCATATATGCTCTCAAAAAAAATAAAAATAAAAATTACCTTACTTGATTACAAAATTAAAAACTATTTTATAACATGGGTGTACGGGAAAGTGTACATTTTCGTATATCCATAGTGTACGGGAATTGTTACTTTTGCGTACACTCAGCGTGTACGGGAACTGATATATTTCCGTACATCCATAATATACGGGAATTGTACACGCCCGTATATTCATCGTGTACGGAAATGGTATAATCCCGTACACGATAAATATACGGAAGAACATAATTTCCCGTATTTTCAACATACGGAGACCGTACATGTCCGTACACTCAAGATATACGGAGATGTACGGTGCCGTACATACATCAAAATAGTTTAAGTACTAGTCGTTAGTCAATCAACTCAGTATAGTCCAATTTACTAGTATTTATTTGTTACCATTCGGACCCTTTCTAATTTCATCAAAAGCTGTCGAAACCCATTAAAGCATACAATTTTCGACGAAGGTGATTTTTACTGACACCATCCTGTTTTTCTACGAAACTGTGATTTTTTTAAGTCAATGGTCTAAATGTCGTTCATATCATGTATGCTACCAAATTAAACACCGAAAGACCTAAATTGATTACAGAATTCATTTTTTACTTATAACACTGATGTACGGGTACGCCCGTAAAACGAATCCCGTATACTCAAGATATGCGAGTTTTATGAATATACGGGTCCGAACACACCCGTATATTCAACATCCCGTACACTTACCGTACACGTTGGGTGTACGGGTTTCAGTACATTCCCGTATATTCAACCATTTTTCGCATTGTTTAATCCAGTAAAAACCTTTCTAGTTCTCAATACCTTGGGTTACCCTAAACACGTTTTTGTTTTGTTTTTGCCTTTTGTCTCTTACTTAGTAAATGTATTTTAGGTAATTTAACATCAATGCTTATTGTTTTCGCAAAAATCGTATGATTTGTAAATTGTATATATTAAAAATACTTTATCATCACATAATACACAGTAATAAACAGGAGCGAAATTTTAAAATCATGCACGTGATAGTGGTTCTATACATAGATGAAGTTTTTCTTTCGGATTGTTTATTTGTATACCGGGGTAGACTAGTTTACAGTTTGCGGCCAAGAGAGGATAACAATGTAGAATTGTCAATTCCATCTAAACGAAATAAATTAAAAAGATTCATTGAAATACAGTGATCAATGAAACAAATTTTAAATTGTGAAATGGAAAGTTTAAAAGTCGTATTACAGGGGGAAAGACATAAAAAGTCATGCAAATATTAAGTGAAAACAAACAAACAAAATGGTGGACGGCGGATTTGTAAGGAATAGTATCTACTTTTGCTTGGTAGGTAAACTTTCTCTATACATTTTGAAAAAGGTATACGTCTATTATGTGGCGAAAAACATACTTTCCGATCGGCACCTTAGTTTGGTATCATAACTCTAAGATAAACAGTTATTGAACAGATTGTGGGTAACGATGCGATGTTTACAAATAAACGTGTTGGTTTTATCCACAATATTTCGTATTTTCCCGGTAAGTATGGCAATTTTGTGCATGTTGTAACTGTGCTTACATGTATATCTTCTTATTTTCAAAGTTGATGGTTATCACTTGACTTAACACAATATCTGACCGATTTTATGTTCATTGATCCCCATGTTGTTTATTACAAGCACAATACCAGCATTTTGGAGTAGCAGGCAAAGGAAGGTACCAGAGTCTGTATTTTTCCTTACAAATCCGCCATTTTGCTTGCACAGAAATATTTTTCTCACTTAATGAGAGGAAATTAGCCTCCAACTCCTAATCCTAAAAAAAAGAAATCCCAGCGTCTGTACCATTTAAAAGGGACTCGCTCATGTTGTTGCGTGATTGGTTGATTGACATTATCACGTCATCTTAAAAAAAGGTCAAAATTTTCTTCACATATGTATAAATGCTGGTTGCATGGTGGTGACTGTGTCGGTTTTCTTAATTGTTCTTGACCTGAGCGGTGTGGGTTCGCACCACTTTACCCCCAAAATACTTTTTGTGTACTAATAATGATGCAATGAGTGTTTCAGATGCATTACCGGGAACAAATTTTTGGTCCAAAAAATGAGGGAGTCCCTTTAACGCGGAACTGATCAGTGAAAAGGTTAATAAAATCCTTTCTGTTAAGATTGTCTACTAAAACGTTGATGTGACAAAGTAAGTGCAGTGAATGGAGTAAGGGAAGTAACTTAGATTTCTTTAAACTGTCATTGACTTGTGTCAATAGTTTCCATAAATAGAATCACTAATAGTATACATGTATGTGGATATGTTGCGACTTTTATATACAGGTTGGTTGTATTAATCATTTATTGTTGTTTTGGTTATAGCCTTGCTTTGTCATGTAAGAAACGAGCTGTTGCTTAACGTCTTAGTATTTATTGATACAAATGATTACATTTGAAGTTTAATTGAATTGAATACGAGTTTCTTTCGAGCTCGTGGGGCTGATTTCTTTTCCAGTAGTATTATTGTGTTACTTACTAAGTAAATGATTTAATGTGTCATTTTTGGTATTTCTCGTATAACTGAATATTTAGTTTTATATTCTTTAAAGATGCGGCATGTGGTAATTATAAAGGCGCATGTATTGTCGTCTTAATTCATTGAAATGTGCACTATCACAGATAAACTGTTTTGACAACTTTTTAATTTTGTTATCTTTGAGCGAGCCAATTTTTGCAAAAAAACATCGAAACCAGTCATATAAGACTGCTGACAAAATATTAGATCGCAGATTTTTATATTTTAGTTCAAAAAAGGATTTTTTTTATATATTTTTCTTTCCATAAAACATTAATTTTAATACGGAAATATGAACATCTGTGATCTGATCATTTGTAAGTAATCTTTTATCATTTGTTTGCAGATATTTACGCAAAAATTTGCTCTTTCCAAGTCAAGAATTTAAAAAAAAAGTTTTAAAAACGGTATATCTGTGAGAGTGCAGCTTTAAGGGTCAAAATTTACTTCCTGTCAGTCTATAATGGCAGTTTAAGCACAGTCCTTGAATTATAGGTGTGATTATGCTAACACATGCCGATCAAGGGGGGTTTGCACAACCGCCCCCCCCCCCCCCCCAAAAATGTCCAAGTATACTTTTTACGCGTAAAATTCTTCATTTCGGACTAAAAATGGTTACTTGCCAACCATGACTTTAATCCAAATACATTTCGGTTCTGAGGGAGGGGTGCAAATAAAAAATGTACGCACCCTCTGACATTGAATCCTGGATCTACCCCTGGTATTTTTATGTTAGTGAGTGTGCAATCACACTGTATCTTGTAAATGCACTGAGGATGATTTGTTTTAAATGTCATCCGAGTTTAACTCGTATTGTTTAAGCTGTATGATTCCAGGTTATTCATTTATTTGTACATATCAAGTTTTATAAGACATGTAATAAATGCGTTCTATATAGTTTTTACTGGGTTAGTTTTTACGGGTTTTTTTATTTTTACTGTACAAGATATTCAATTTTTGATATCCAATGTCCAATGTTTTGCCGACACGACATTCATTCTGTTCATCTTCAAAATTAAATGTCGCGCCAGTGCGACTTTCATTTTTATTGTCTTTTGTCCAATGTCGTATATTTAGCTTAATTCAAACAACTCTTTTCATTTATACTCTGATTTCCCCAAATGTAGCTCAGCCCATGCAGGTCAAATTCAGTTTTTACGTTCCATTGTTAGCGTTTGTTGATCTATCAGCTGTAAAGGGTTGTTTCCTTAAATAAACCTCTTTA
The DNA here is from genome assembly GCF_026914265.1 of Mya arenaria. Classification (NCBI taxonomy): domain Eukaryota; kingdom Metazoa; phylum Mollusca; class Bivalvia; order Myida; family Myidae; genus Mya; species Mya arenaria. The sequence continues at coordinate 18,598,617 of NC_069138.1, forward strand.
GCTTTAGCAGCACCCGTGTTGCCTCTATCAAATATCGGTACAATAATATCCTTTCCACAGAATATTCCCCTTTGGCAGTGAGGTAGCTACATAGAGGCATTGGCGGCCTGCGCCTGCAACGTTTTCGAAAAATGACAAATTAAAATAACCCTAGAATGCAATAAAGCGGCTTTAACACTTATAACAAATTTTGAACAATAGCAAGTTTGGTGTTTAATTATAAGTACGTGCAGAGTGTATTTCTCGATTTTATTGTAACCGTCGCAAATATAATTAAGTGTGTAATGTACTGGCAAATTCCCTAAACTCACTTAGAACCATCACGCCTAAAAAAAATAGGCTAAGCTACGCCCTTGTTTACTATGCATTGTATTGTATTTATGAATAAAGCGTGTGAAATGATTTAAAATAAATCTTTGAACATTTCCGCTACAATTTTATTTATGCCAGGGCTCTTCGAGTTAATATTTGAAGAGACAGTATTTTTATTCAGTGCCGTTAAAGGTTTGACAAATTTCTTGTTTTTGTGTGCTACCATGTGTGTTTGTTGTTGTTGTTGGTGTTGGTGTTGGTGTTGGTGGTGGTGGTGGTGGTGTGGGGACATAATTTTGTTGACTCGGGTATGATGCTCTTATTTTCCTGATTTTATTGTGTATTTTTTTATATATTATTGAAGTATTCTGGCACTTTGAACCTCGTTAAATTGTGGCGGTTTGTGGCATTTAATTGACATTGCCTTTGAATAATTGTCTCCGTGAGTGTCTGAAAGGTCGTTTGAGATCTTTGGAAAAGCTCTCAGGGAAGTTGTATTAATACGTTGCGTCAAACATGTAGGTGTTATTTTCATGATTTTTAAAAGTAATAATTTCGTAATCTTTGATTTTTTTTAATTAAAATATATGATATCTGTTATTTATGAAAGTTCTTTGCTTCATTGTGCAGGGATATATAGCATATGATGCACGTGAAGTTAGCGGCCAAGCGACGTGGGTAAGCGGCATAGCGAACAAGCGGACGGAAGTCAGCGGCCTGGCAGCCTAGCGACGTGAACTTGGCGGCCTAGCGGCCTATTTTTTCCTCTATTTTAAAGGCATTGTTGATGCATTTTCTTGGAAAACAATGGTTAATCAATGTTTTTATTCATACTTTAACATAGCGGCCTAAAATGTTTTTCATTTTTCAAAGCATTTTTGTATGCATATCCATTAAAACAATGATACATTTACTGTTGTAATGCAGTTCGGCGGCCTAGCGGCGTGAAGTTAGCGGCCAAGCGACCTAGCGGCCTAAACTTTGTTTCTATTTTAAAGCATTTTTACATGCACTTGGTCGAGTTTTGGAGAAAATGCAGATATTCGCTAAAGGATGTTGATTTGTGAAAGAAACCATAAAATTATCATTGTTTGAGAAGAAAAAGCATGTATAGGTGCTTTAAAATAGGAAACCATTTAGGCCGCTAGGCCGCAAACTTCACGCCGCTACGCCGCTGAAGTGCTTGATCGACTTTTTTGAAAACATGTTAAAAATCGCTTCAGATTGATATTTTTGCGCATTAAACAGTTAATATATCATTTTAGAAGTAAAGGCATGTAAACATGCTTTGGAATAGGATGCCATTTTAGGCCGCTAGGCCGCTAGGCCGCTAAGCCGCTAACGTCACGCCGTTAGACCGTTTAAGTGCTTGATCGACTGTTTTTGAAATGAGTTGATAATCGCTTCAAAAAATTGTTTAAAAAGAACTGGCAACTTTACGGCGCTAGGACGCTAACTTCACGCCGCCAGGCCGCTAACATCACGAAGCTGAGCCTCCAGGCCGCTAACTTCACACCGCTAGGTCGCTAGGCCGCCAATTTACGCCGCCAGGCCTCCAGACCGCTATGCCGCTAACTTCACGCCGCTAGGCCGCTAAGCCGCCAAATTCACGCCGCTAGGCCGCCAGGCCGCAATGCTGCTATGCCGCTAGCTTTACGCCGCTAGGCCGCTTACTTCACGCCGCTAGACCGTTAACTTCACGTACATTACCATATGTGTAAAACAACAACTTTCTTTTATAAAAATGCAAAGTTAATAGAGGTGTTTATGATTACTATTAGCAAATGGAACATGATCAAGTGAATCATTATAGCAAACACGTTCAATACCTTTAGTTGGTCTATTCATATTATTATCGATCTGGCAATCATATTATTATTATTATTATTACTATTATTATTAGGTGACTCGTGTAACGTTATAACAGCTAAGCAATTGTATACAGCGTGCATTATTTTTCTCCAGAAATGTTTGTGCCCTTTCGTATCTGAGAAAGAATATTACACTTCTATTTCGTCATTTCCTCGAACGACTAACGAACTAACGTATTTGTTACTTGAATATGTACTTACTTTGATAATATGGCATTTCAGGACGGGCCGCTTTCCACCCTTACGAATGTTAAATTGGGTAACATGATCATATCAGAGGGAACGTTCAGACGTCTCATTAGTATTGTGATACAGTCGGGACATTCTGTGAACTGTAAGTTAAAGCGCTGTACAATAAAGCCTGAAGAGAACGTGAGACAGCTGCAGGTGGAGATGGAGAACCAGTCCGCTCTTCAGATGGTTGCTCTACAGCCCGTCTCAGCTGACTATGAAACACACATTACAATAAAGGATACGACCATGTCAGCAGGAGAGTTCAGACGTCTCGTTAGTATTGTGATACAGTCGGGACATTCTGTGAACTGTGAGTTATTGCACTGTACAATAGAACCTGATGAGGACGTGAGACAGCTGCAGTTGGAGATGGAGAACCAGTCCGCTCTTCAGATGGTTGCTCTACAGCCCGTCTCAGCTGACTATACAACACACATTACAATAGAGGACACGACCATGTCAGCAGGAGAGTTCAGACGTCTCGATAGTATTGTGATACAGTCGGGACATTATGTGAACTGTGAGTTAGACGCCTGTACAATAGAGCCTGAAGAGGACGTGAGACAGCTGCAGGTGGAGATGGAGAACCAGTCCGCTCTTCCGATGGTTGCTCTACAGCCCGTCTCAGCTGACTATACAACACACATTGCAATAGTGGATACGATCATGTCAGCAGGAGAGTTAAGACGTCTCGTTAGTATTGTGATACAGTCGGGACATTCTGTGAACTGTGAGTTATGGCACTGTACAATAGAGCCTGAAGAGGACGTGAGACAGCTGCAGGTGGAGATGGAGAACCAGTCCGCTCTTCCGATGGTTGCTCTACAGCCCGTCTCAGCTGACTATACAACACACATTACAATAGTGGATACGATCATGTCAGCAGGAGAGTTAAGACGTCTCGTTAGTATTGTGATACAGTCGGGACATTCTGTGAACTGTGAGTTATGGCTCTGTACAATAGAGCCTGATGAGGACGTGAGACAGCTGCAGATGGAGATGGAGAACATGTCCGCCGTGAAACTTGTGAGGCCCTTCCAGCTTGATGAATTCCATTACTGGTCTGTTGAGTTCAACGTAAACGTAAATGGTAGGTGACATTCTCACAATTACTTGAAAGATATGACTGATGATAAAATTAAAAATGAGACTGGCTGAATTATGAAAAGATCTAAACTGAACGTTCACATTTAGATTTACTTTATATTATGAAGACAGTATTGTGTCGATCTGCAAATCATTTGAATTTGCAGTTATCATGATAGAAAACGAATCAAATCAAATCATTCTTGTTCAAAATTGTTTTTATCAAATTATTATGTTTTATATATATATGGTACCTACTACATAAGTGTAATATTTAGCCAAAATTATAACTGTATGTATTACAAAATGTAATAATTCGCCCTGTTTCCGTTCCATAATTAACTAATAATTTACTGCCAATTTCTCGAAACTTCCTAAGCTTAACAGGCTTAAGTATGTTATTTCAATTAGCCAAAATACATATTAAATTATATTTTGATAAAAATGGCTTATTTTGAATACAAAGAAAAATCATTATTTAACTTTATACAATTTTCAGATAACACATTTTAACCTCTTTTAATAAAATATCAGATAATTGCTGCCACTGAAAATAAACGCTTACCAAAACTAACATCAATTATACACGAGCGCTAAGTACGAGTTATGTATTCTTTAGACACGAGGGTAATGGGTGCAGTAACTGTTTTTATCATATTGTCCGAAAAACTGTCAAATATGTAACCTGTGAATATTGGAATAGCGCTGGAGTTTATCATAATGTAGATTTTGCACGGTTTTTACTGGATATTATATCATAATTTATGCTTAATTGGAAGCAGCGAAAATTCAACCCATATGTTACAAGTAGCATGAATGATTAATTTATCAACTTGATATTGTGATATATGAATACGGTAACGTCAAACGTACTATAACGTTAGGAAGTTAGCTTTAAAAATAGTGACAAATACTGGTCAGGTATTTTAAATAGGCGATGTGTTCATGTTTGTCTTTATTTTTTTACTGAATGCCGACCTCATGAAATATTGGCTTGAACAGTCTTTGGACATGGCAACAATGATGAAGGTAGAATAATAACAATCTGACGACAGTTACTGAGATGATGATAAAGATAATCATTATGCGACGACGACCAAGATGATAATAATAATGTTGATAATTCGACCACGACGACAATGATGATGATAATAATGTTGATGATACGACGACCAAGATATAATAATAATGTTGATGATACGACGACGACGACAATGATGATAATAATAATGTTGATAATTCGACCACAACGACAATGATGACGATAATAATGTTGATGATACGACGACGACGACCAAGATATAATAATAATGTTGATGATACGACGACGACGACAATGATGATAATAATAATGTTGATAATTCGACCACAACGACAATGATGATGATAATAATGTTGATGATACGACAACGACGACAATAATGATAATAATAATGTTGATAATTCGACCACGACTACAATGATGATGATAATAATGTTGATGATACGACGACGACGACCAAGATATAATAATAATGTTGATGATACGACGACGACGACAATTATGGTAATAATAATGTTGATAATTCGACCACAACGACAATGATGACGATAATAATGTTGATGAAACGACCACGACGACCAAGATGATAATAATAATGTTGATAATTCGACCACGACGACAATGATGATGATAATAATGTTGATGATACGACGACGACGACCAAGATATAATAATAATGTTGATGATACGACGACGACGACGACAATGATGATAATAATAATGTTGATAATTCGACCACAACGACAATGATGATGATAATAATGTTGATGATGCGACAACGACGACAATGATGATAATAATAATGTTGATAATTCGACCACGACTACAATGATGATGATAATAATGTTGATGATACAACGACGACGACCAAGATATAATAATTATGTTGATGATACGACGACGACGACAATTATGATAATAATAATGTTGATAATTCGACCACAACGACAATGATGACGATAATAATGTTGATGAAACGACCACGACGACCAAGATGATAATAATAATGTTGATAATTCGACCACGACGACAATGATGATGATAATAATGTTGATGATACGACGACGACGACCAAGATATAATAATAATGTTGATGATACGACGACGACGACAATGATGATAATAATAATGTTGATAATTCGACCACAACGACAATGATGACGATAATAATGTTGATGATACGACAACGACGACAATGATGATAATATTAATAATGTTGATGATACGACGACGATGACAATGATGATAATAAAATAATGTTGATAATTCGACCACGACTACAATGATGATGATATTTATAATGTTTAAGATTCGACCACGACTACAATGATGGTGATAATTATAATGTTGATGTTTAGACCACAACGACAATGATGGTGATAATAATAGTGTTGATAATTCGACCACGACGACAATAATAATAATAATAATAATAATAATAATAATAATAATAATAATAATTATAATAATAATAATAATAATAATAATAATAATGTTGGTAATTCGACCAGGACGACAATGATGATAATAAAATAATGTTGATAATTCGAACACGACTACAATGATGATGATATTTATAATGTTTAAGATTCGACCACGACTACAATGATGGTGAAAATTATAATGTTGATGTTTCGACCACAACGACAATGATGGTGATAATAATAGTGTTGATAATTCGACCACGACACCAATGATGATGATAATAATAGTGTTGATAATTCGACCACGACGACAATAGTAATAATAATAATAATAATAATAATAATAATAATAATAATAATAATAATAATAATAATAATGATAATGTTGGTTATTCTACCACGACGACAATGATGATGATACTTATAATGTTTATTATTCGACCACGACGACTATGATGATGATAATAAAAATATTGATGCGACGACGACTACTAAAATGAATATAATAATAATGGTGATGTGACGGCGACGACTAAGATGAAGATAATAATAATGATGATCTGGCGACGACAACTAAGATTATGATAATAAAATAATGTTGATAATTCGACCACGACTACAATGATGATGATATTTATAATGTTAAAGATTCGACCACGACTACAATGATGGTGATAATTATAATGTTGATGTTTAGACCACAACGACAATGATGGTGATAATAATAGTGTTGATAATTCGACCACGACACCAATGATGATGATAATAATAGTGTTGATAATTCGACCACGACGACAATAGTAATAATAATAATAATAATAATAATAATAATAATAATAATAATAATAATAATAATAATAATTATAATAATAATAATGATAATGTTGGTTATTCTACCACGACGACAATGATGATGATACTTATAATGTTTATTATTCGACCACGACGACTATGATGATGATAATAAAAATATTGATGCGACGACGACTACTAAAATGAATATAATAATAATGGTGATGTGACGGCGACGACTAAGATGAAGATAATAATAATGATGATCTGGCGACGACAACTAAGATTATGATAATAAAATAATGTTGATAATTCGACCACGACTACAATGATGATGATATTTATAATGTTAAAGATTCGACCACGACTACAATGATGGTGATAACTATAATGTTGATGTTTAGACCACAACGACAATGATGGTGATAATAATAGTGTTGATAATTCGACCACGACGACAATAATAATAATAATAATAATAATAATAATAATAATAATGTTGGTAATTCGACCAGGACGACAATGATGATAATAAAATAATGTTGATAATTCGAACACGACTACAATGATAATGATATTTATAATGTTTAAGATTCGACCACGACTACAATGATGGTGAAAATTATAATGTTGATGTTTCGACCACAACGACAATGATGGTGATAATAATAGTGTTGATAATTCGACCACGACACCAATGATGATGATAATAATAGTGTTGATAATTCGACCACGACGACAATAATAATAATAATAATAATAATAATAATAATAATAATAATAATAATAATAATAATAATAATGATAATGTTGGTTATTCTACCACGACGACAATGAGGATGATACTTATAATGTTTATTATTCGACCACGACGACTATGATGATGATAATAAAAATATTGATGCGACGACGACTACTAAAATGAATATAATAACAATGGTGATGTGACGGCGACGACTAAGATGAAGATAATAATAATGATGATCTGGCGACGACAACTAAGATTATGATAATAAAATAATGTTGATAATTCGACCACGACTACAATGATGATGATATTTATAATGTTAAAGATTCGACCACGACTACAATGATGGTGATAATTATAATGTTGATGTTTAGACCACAACGACAATGATGGTGATAATAATAGTGTTGATAATTCGACCACGACGACAATAATAATAATAATAATAATAATAATAATAATAATAATAATAATAATAATAATAATAATAATAATAATAATGTTGGTAATTCGACCAGGACGACAATGATGATAATAAAATAATGTTGATAATTCGAACACGACTACAATGATGATGATATTTATAATGTTTAAGATTCGACCACGACTACAATGATGGTGAAAATTATAATGTTGATGTTTCGACCACAACGACAATGATGGTGATAATAATAGTGTTGATAATTCGACCACGACACCAATGATGATGATAATAATAGTGTTGATAATTCGACCACGACGACAATAATAATAATAATAATAATAATAATAATAATAATAATAATAATAATAATAATAATGTTGGTTATTCTACCACGACGACAATGATGATGATACTTATAATGTTTATTATTCGACGGCGACGACTAAGATGAAGATAATAATAATGATGATCTGGCGACGAAAACTAAGATTATGATAATAAACACGATGATGCGACGATGACAACGACAATGATGATAGTACTAATTACCAAGAGACAATGACGACTATAACGATGACGATGCTTTGTTGTTGTTGTTGTAGTTTTTGTTGATGATGATGATTCTGATGTAACATAACATATAATTAAATGTAAGGCATCCGGCCCGTATAACAGTTACTTATACAAGTATTTTAACAGCATTAAAATTAATGCAATGATGAACAAGATATATTAAGTTATGATCAAATATTATCATATTATTTTATCAAGAACACTTATGTTCTTATATCAGTCATAATTTTAAAATATACTTGTATATCGATATTTCATACAAAGTCATCCGAAATACAAATATAGAAAATAGGCTGTTATTCAAAGAAAAGAATACGCAAAATGACTTACTGCTATGTAAGTCTTTAGAGGGTAGTATGAACATTTTATTGCAATTAATTCGCTAGCTTATTCGGCGATGGGAAAAACCCCACCGCCCTTACCCCTTAGCAATTTCAGAGGAATAAGGTTATAACATACGCTTAAAATGCATCATTTCGGACTTGAATTGCTAACAATTCCATGGGGGAATGCCCCATCTGTTAAGGACTCGTTTGTTCTTGTTTTAATTTGAAATATAACAACATGCATCTGTTCTATTATTCAGAGTCCACGGAACCAGAAGAGTCTCTTCTTTCCTTCGGAAGTAACTCCCCTTGTTCCGACGGTAAGTGTACGTGATTTGATTTTAACAATCTATTGCTGGCTTGAGAATAAAAATGAGAAAATAATAAATCAATATTATTTGTTTTAATGCTGAATTCCGTTGTTGTTGTAGTTGTTGTTATATCATCATCGTGTTGGTGGTCGTGATGCTGATGCTGTTGATGATACTGCTGCTGCTGATGATGATGACGATGATGAGGCTGATGATGATGGTTTCTTGCATTTTCATATATTTAAATATTACTACATGTATCTGTTCAATAATTCAGCGTCCACGGAACCGGAAGAGTCCCTTCAATCCTCCGGAAGTGAATATCCTTGCTCCACCAGTAAGTGTCCGTGATTTAATTTTAACAACCTATTGCTGGCTTGGACTGAAGAATAAAAATGAGAAAATAATAAATAAATGATAATAATTTTGATGCTTGATTCTGTTGTTGTTGGAAGTGTTGTTGTATCATCATCATCGTGTTTGTGGTCGTGATGCTGATGCTGTTGATGATACTACACTGCTGCTGCTGCTGCTGCTGCTGCTGCTGCTACTGCTGCTGATGATGATGATGATGATGTTGATGATGATCATGATGATGATGGTTTCTTTTATTTTCCTATATTTGAAATATTGCTACATGCATCTGTTCAATTATTCAGCGTCCACGGAACCGGAACAGTCCCTTCAGTCCTCCGGAAATGACTCCCCTTGCTCCATCAGTAAGTGTCCGTGATTTAATTTTTTTAATAACCTATTGCTGGATTGGACTGAAGAATAAATAAATGATTATAATTTTGATGCTTGATGCTGTTGTTGTTGTAATTGTTGTTGTATCATTATCGTGTTGGTGGTCGTGATGCTGATGATGATGATGATATTGCTGCTGCTGCTAATGATGATGATGATAACATATTGCTGGCTTTGACTTAAGAATAAAAATGAAAAATGATAGAATAATTATTGAATGGTAATAATGAATATGCTTAGTTACGTTGTTGTTGTTGTTTGAGCAACATCGTGATGATGGTGATGGTGATGATGATGATGATGGTGGTGGTGGTGGTGGTGGAGGTGGTGGTGGTAGAGGTGGTCAAGATAATGATGATAATGATAATAATGATGATGATGATAATGCTTATGGTGGTGGTGGTGGTGGTGGTGGTGGTGTTTTTTTTTCATTTATTTAAAATATAACTATATGCATCTGTTTCTTTTTTTAGCGTCCAAGGGACCGGAATTGTCCGTCCAGGCTTTCAGAAATAACTCCCATTTCTCCGTCGGTAAGTGTCATTGAATTGATTTAATCAACACATTGCTTGTTTGGACTTTAAAATAACAATAATAAAATAATTAAACCGGAAACAATGTATGGCATGTAATAAAATGTTTATTGACCTGTTAAGGACTTTACTTGGTATAGTTTTATGTTCATAAATTAAAATAAAACCACATGCATCTGTTCCATTATTCAGCGTCAACGGAACCGGAAGAGTCCCTTCAGGCTACCGGAAGTAGATCCCCTTGCTCTGTCGGTAAGTCTCATTGATTTGATTTTAACAACACATTGTTGGCTTGGATTTTAGAATAAAAATGAAAAAAATGGTGATAATATTGATGCTTGATGATGATGATGATGATGATGATGATGATGGTGATGATGATGATGATGATGATTATGATGATGATGATGATGATGAGGTAGCATAACATAGAGGTAATTGTAATGCAAGGCCTCCGACCCATACAACAATTATTTAAACAAGTACATGGAATGATGAACAAGACATATTTTTACGATTATCATTTATTTCATGCATACCGGTGAAAGAGTGAAAAATATTAGTGATTGATAAATTGATCATTTCACTCTGTACAGACAACTCGGGACTATTTTTGCCATCTTTTATAAATATTTGCTTCTCTTGACTTTGAAAAAAAATACATGTATGTCACAAGTACATGTTTGTTGTTGTCTGTAGTGCAGTAAAATACACATTGACCGAATCGTATTGAATTGTCAAAATCTAATAATGCAATAGTTTTAATAAAAAAAAACATGTTTTGCGATTGACTATTAAAAAAGAACAAGCTTACCAATTTATGTATGAACTATTTCATGGAACATACTGTTACAATTAACCCGCTTGGGAGGTATCGGTTGAATATTTACTTGGCCACATGTGCAAGTAGAGTTGATAGAACATTTCTCCCTACAAACTCTAACCGCGTACATGTATGCACAAGCATTTTGAATTTGACCAATTTCCAGTATACATTCATCAGTTCAACAATTCATTTTTCTTTTTAAAAACTTTCAAAGTCTGCGTTCCATCCCTTTAAAAAGCATTTTCGGGCACATAATCGACATTTCCTCTTGGGCCTTCGTATACACACGGGAACGTGACATTCAACTTAAATATATATGAAACTAATTCGCTGTCTCAACAACAAAACATCCTTCGGCTGCACTGTGCATTTATTCACCCCGAAAAAATACCGTACGATCCAGAGTCTGAGAGCGACAGTGACTAGATATACACTACGAAAAACACTAAAGTTGCTTTTACGAATACACACTTGTATCAGTTCATCATTGTTTATTTAAATTTGTTGAAATTGTTTTTGAATGTACAAACATGTCACATGCTCAAGTTTCATTGAATTGTATTTCTACGCGATACATTTTTTTTATTTTCGAAATGCTTTTGTTTAAATATTTGTTTTGTGCCTCAATAAATGTTAAAAATGATAGGTTTCGTTGATGGAAGTAGGGTTTTATCTCAAAATAATTTCAATTCCAACAACCATTTCCATATTGCTCACAGAGTCATCCGAAATAAAAATTAAGTGCATATATTGCCATAGAAAACAGGCCGTTATTCATGGACAAGAATACGCAAAATGACTAACTGCTATATAAGTATTTATAAAGAGCAACGCTTGTATGTTCAGCAAATAAGTAAGCCAGAACAATTGGTGCTGATTGTCATAGTGGTTGTTTGTTCAGAGTTTCTCGCATTGATCGCATTGTTTTATTTTCATGATTTTTAAATATAAGCACATGAATCTGCTCCATGTTTCAGCGTCCGCGGAACCGGAAGTGCCCCTCCAGGCTTCCGGAAGAAGCTCCCCTTGCTCCGCCGGTAAGTGTCCGAGATTTGATTTTAACAACCTATTGCTGGCTTGGATTTTAGAATAGAACTGAGAAAGTTAATAAATGATAATAATGTTGGTGCTGGATTAAGTTGTTGCTGTTGTATCATCGTCATGGTGGTGGTGGTGGTGATGATGATGAGGAGGAGGAAGAGGAGGAGGATGATGATGATGGAAGTGGTGATGCTGCTGCTGCTGATGATGATGATGATAATCATGATGATGATGATGATGATGATGATGATGATGATGATGATGGTTTGGTTTGTTTTCATTTATTTGAAATATTACTACATGCACCTGTTCCATTATTCAGCATCCACGGAACCGGAACAGTCCCTCCAGGCTAGCGGAAATAACTCCTTTGCTCCGTCGGTGAGTGTTCGTTATTTGATTTTTACAATACATTGCTGCTGGTGCTGCTGCTGCAGCTGCTGCTTCTGATGGTGGTGGTGGTTGTGGTGGTAGAAGTGGTGGTAATGATGATGATGATGATGACGATGACGACGCCGACGATGACGACGAAAACGACGACGTCGACGACGACGACGACGATGACGATGATGATAATTATCCTTCGTCTTAAATTGCTTTATAAGGCCGTTGTCAAAATATGTTTTGGTTTCAGTTTTCCCGACCTACCCTATTTTTTCACACGGCCTTATATTTGTTATTGGCAACAGCCGAAAATGTCTGACCGTTTTTTTACCTCTCCTTTTCTTTCTTTCACGTGAAAGACGTAAATTATTTGTACTCAGACTAAATTGCGACGATGTCTAGTATAAACATTATGCCGGACAAATCTTCCCGTTTGGTCCTAATGATGCAGAAACAGAGAAATGCATATTCGGATTATAATTAGAAAATGAATGAGTGGTTGTTTTTGGTATTACTTTCGACTTGTAATATTTTATTACTAATATGAAATATTCGAGAACTACCTCTTATCATTGATCACCATAATTATTGCCATTATCAATTTTGTGTTTCAATGTAGATATTTTTGTTCCAGGCTCCAAAGAAAGCTAAGATGACGCCTTAGGACATTCTAAGGAACTTAACCATGGACGGCTCAAAGCCCTTAAACAATCAGAGTAAATGACTGGCAGTCGAATGATGTGCTTTTAATAGTTTTGTACAAGTTTATTTTTCGAAGTAGAAACATGCTTTCGAAACAGCAAATTTTGGTATAATCATTCTGTATTATGTTTGATGAATTTTATTCATTTCTTTCATGTTGGTCTGTAGTTATGGTTTATCTTATTTATGTCTGATTTAACGATTGAATGTTAACGCGCACAGCGCTGTTATAAAAACATCGATGACATCATTTCCGGTATGACATCGTTTTCCTAACATTTGGCGATATTTTTAAAGTAAAGATCAATTCATTATTATCTCTAATGTCTGGAAAGCATAAAATAAAGAGAAAGGGTGTGTTATTTAGTGCAAGATTGTTATATAATTCACCTCATTCACAACAACGTAAATATTTTGCTTTTGGTGTTCACTCAAGAAAACTATAACTGTCGTACACTAAAACAAACAAGTACCCTCTATAAGTGTTGTATGTCCACTGATTCTAAAGTTGTTTCTGTCTATAGAGTTTGATCTGTTTGTTTTTGCCTTTCAAGTTATAGCTGCACACTCACAGGTATACCGTTTTTACAACTTTTTAAAAAAAAATGTCTTGGACAGAGCAAATTTTCGGGTAAATATCTTCAAACCAGTGATAAAAGATTGCTGACAAAAAATTAGATCGCAAATTTTCATGTTTCCGTTCGAAATTTATTGTTTTATGAGTAACGGTTTAAGAAAATACATAACACATCAATTTTTGAACTTGAATATAAAAATCTGCGATCTGATTTTTGTCAGCTGTCTTGTATAACTGGTTTCCATGCATTTTCGCAAAAATTGGCTCGTTCCAAGACAAAAAATTAAAAAAAAGCTGTTAAAACGTTCAATCTCTAAGAGTGCAGCTTTAAAGTGATATTAGAGTACTGTACAACTGTAAATATAATTATTTTAATTTCTTAACATTGTCATAAAGAATTTAAAGAGTGCTGTTGCTGTGTAGAAAGTTTGAAAGTGTTGTTATATGCCTTGTAGATTTTTACTGTGAATATAGTTTAAAAAAAATTAACATTGCCATAATGATTCTAAAGAGTGCTGTTGCTGAATATAGAGTTTGAAAGTGTTGTTATATGCCTTGTAGATTTTTACTGTGAATATAGTTTAAAAAAATTTAACATTGCCATAATGATTCTAAAGAGTGCTGTTGCTGAATATAGAGTTTGAAAGTGTTGTTATATGCCTTGAAAGTTACAATGACTTCAGAGTAGATTATTACTGTAAATATAGTTTCATTTCTTAACATTGCCATAATGATTTTAAAGAGTGCTGTTGCTGTATAGAGAGTTTGATGTATTGTTATATACCTTGCAAGTAATAGTAATTTCAGACTACATTATTACTGTAAATGGAGTACTTGTTTCATTTCTTAACATTGTCGTGATGATTTTAAAGAGTGCTGTTGCTGTATAGAGAGTTTGATAGTGTTGTTATATGCCTTGTACGCTTTAGTGATTTCAGAGTATATAATTACTATTAATACAGTTTAATTTCTTAACATTGTCATACTGATTCTTATGTGTGTGTTTTTATAGACAGTTTGATGTGTTTGTATATGCCTTGCACGCTATAGTGAATTCAGAGTACATTATTACTGTAAATAAAGTTGCATTTCTTAACATTGTCATAATGATCTACTGTATATAAAGTTACCTTTCTTAACATTGTCATAATGATCTACTGTATATAAAATTACCTTTCTTAACATTGTCATAATGATTTACGGTAAGTAAAGTTGCCTTTCTTAACATTGTCATAATGATTTTAAAGTGTTTTGTTGCTGTATAGAGATTTTGATGTGTTATCATATACCTTGTGTGCTATAGTGATTTCAGAGTACATTATTACTGTGAATAGAGTTGCATTTCTAAACATTGTCATAATGATTTACTGTAAGTAGAGTTGCCTTTCTTAACATTGTCATAATTATTCTAAAGAGTGTTATTGCTGTATATTGAGTTCAGTCTGTTTAATGTGTTTGTATATGCCTTGCAAGTTATAGTGATTTCAGAGTAAATTATTACTGTAAATAGAGCTTGATATGTTTACATACACATGCATGTTTTGTACGTAAAAATGACTTTAAAGGAACTCGTTCACATTTTGTAAGTCTAAACATCGAAAATAATTAGTTATCGTGCAATGTGAACAAAATGCAAGTAACATAGATTAAACATCATCATTAGCATCATATAAGATCTCTCTCTTGCTTATGTATTCTTGCCGTTGTCAATTATTTGGATATATTTTCTTTCCGAAAAGCACTGGTACCACTGTTGTAAACTGACTTATGTTCGGCTTGGATTCACAAAAGTCTGCTCAAGTGAGTGTCCATCAATGGCTGTTTTGTGTTTGTTCAACAAAGGAAATAAAATAAATAAATTTCAAGTATGTAACAATTGTTGCCAACATACAATCTGTGAGAGAGTTTAATGTACATTACTACTGTTAAAATAGTTGTATTTGTGTAAATATATATTGTACAGTATAGTGGTTTTAGAATACATCCAATGACTGTTAATATTTCAGTTGTATACATGTAGTGTGTGCATCATATTGATTTGTCTAATAATTATACGTCTGGTTAATGTTTTAACTTTATTTACATCATACATTTATTCTATAGGTCATCGTGACTGTTAGTATACTTTCATTTGTTTTAATCTGTCTTATAAATTATGCCGATTCTAGAATTCATTGTTACTGTTAGTATACTTTTATTTGATTTAATTTGTCTTGTAAATAATGCCGATTCTAAAATTCATCGTCACTACAAATAAAGGGTTCTTTGGTGGTATGGCTTGAAGCGTTTTCACAGGAAATAGTGTTAACCGTATTGTCGCACAATTTTATACGTGTGTATTTATAAACGAGTCCTTTAATAGCGAGCTTTTAAAAAAATTCCTGAATGAACTGAATAAAAGTGTGTGTGTTTTGATAACGAGTGTTCGATTATTATGATCACATGCTATATAAACCGGTAAAACTAAACAAAAAATGATCGTACTAATGACTTACTACATTCGACACTGATGATATACTTCATTTGACTCTGATGACATGCTTCATTTGACAGTGTTGACATACAACATATGTTACTGATGACATACTTCATTTGTTACTTCATTTGACATGTATAAACTTCGTTTGACACTGATGACATACATCTTCTGGCAGTGATGACTGACTACATTTGTTACTGATGACATACTTCATTTGACACGGATTACATACTTCATTTCACACTGATTACATACTTCATTTGACACGGATTACATACCACATTTAACACTGATGACTTACTACATCTAACACTGATGACATACTACATTTAACACTGATGACATACTACATTTGACACTGATGATATGACATACTACATTTGACACTGATGACATAATACATTTGACACTGATGACATAATACATTTAACACTGATGACATACTTCATTTAACACTGATGACATACTACATTTGACACTGATGACATATTACATTTAACACCGAAGACATACTACATTTGACTCTGATGACATACTACATTTGACACTGATGACATACTACATTTGACACTGATGACATACTACATTTGACACTGATGACATACCACACTAAACACCGAAGACAAACTTCATTTTACACAATTGCTAACTTCAATTGATTTTATCTGCTATATATCGAAACATTTCACTACTCCCTGTCACGAAAATGGAAAATGTAGGAAAATCATTGATTCAGCTTTACGAGTCTCCCCATGATTGATCGATAATTAAAATCCTATTATATCAATACACGTGTACATTCATTTAAATGACTAGAATGCATTTGTATTTGTACATATGTTATGGTTAGCACTGTTTTACTTTATTTCATGACAGTTCACATTTTCCTGTTATTCCAAATTTATACATGTATATATCTTGTATTGTATGCCCTAATTGTATGCTGCATGTCATTTTCCCGGTATTTGTTTAACCTAGCGTAAACCCCAGTAACATTTTATTTATTATAGCATAACCATTTTATTTGAAAGAATGACTGTTAATGTTATTTATACATATATGAATTAGGCAAAAGTGAATGATAAGAATGGTATTTTACGGAAAAATAGGAATTTTTGAAATAAAAACATATTTGAAAAACATCATTTTATAAAGGTAAATGTAATTTTAAAAAAATACTATTAAGAAATGTGCATTTTGATGAGTCAAGTTATTAAAACAAGCAGTATATATTTATAAAGACGATACTTGAACGTATGCTAATAGTGGCTGCTATTTATTACCTTTTCCTATGTTAATAATTATAATATTCAATTACTGAACTTAGATGGTACATGAACGTAAGTTAGTGGTGTCAGCATTTTTTCACATTCCCATAGGAATAAGTACACAGTACATGAACGTAAGATAATAGTGTTTGCACTTTATTTACTTTTCCCATGTTAATAATTATGATGTTTATTATCGAGCTAAGAAGACGGTACATGAACATAAGTTAATGGTGTCTGCACATCACTTACATTTCGCGTGTTGATATTTATGTTGTTTACTATTGAACTTAGTAGACGGTACATGAACGTAAGTTAATGGTGTCTGCGCATCATTTACATTTCGCGTGTTGATATTTATGTTGTTTACTATTGAACTTAATAGACAGTACATGAACATAAGATAAAGGTGTCTGCATTTTTTTTACTTTTCCCGTTTTAATAATAATAGTGTTTACTATTGAACCAAGTACTCGGTACATGAACATAAGTTAATGGTGTCTGCACTTTTTTTACTAATTTGCAATAGTAATAAGTATAATTTTCATTTATTGAACTTAGTAGGCGGTACATGAACATAGATTAATGGTGTCTGCCATTATTTACTTTTCACGTGTTGATAATTATGTTGATAACTATTAAACTAAGTAGACGGTACATGAACATATGTAAATGGTGTCTGCAATTAATTTACTTTCTCGTGTTAATAAAGATATTGTTTATTATTAATATAAACCTAAGTAGACGGTACATGAACATAAGTTAATGGTGTCTGCAATTTATATCTTTTTCCGTGTTAATACTGAAATTGTTTATTATTAATATTTACCTAAGTAGACGGTACATGGACATAAGTTAATGGTGTCTGCAATTAATTTACTTTCCCGTGTTAATAATAATATTGTTTATTTTTAACGTAAGTAGACGGTACATAAACATAAGTTAATGGTGTCTGCAATAATTTACTTTCCCGTGTTAATAATAATATTGTTAATTTTTAACCTAAGTAGGCGGTACATGAACATAAGTTAATGGTGTCTGCAATTAATTAACTGTCCCGTGCTAATAATGATATTGTTTATTTTAACCTAAGTAGACGGTACATGAACATAATTTAATGGTGTCTGCAATTAATTTATTTTGTTGTTTTAATAATGTTATCGTTTATTAATAAACTAAGTAGACGGTACATGGTCAAAAGTAAATGGTGTCTGCAATTTATTTACTTTACCGTGTTATTTATGATATTGTTTATTAATAACCTAAGTAGACGGTACATGAACATAAGTTAATTGGTCTGCAATTAATTTACTTTCCCGTATTAATAATGATATTTTTTATTTCTAACCTAAGTAGACGGTACATGAACATAAGTTAATGGTGTCTGCAATTTATTTACTTGTTCGTGTTAATAATTATGTTGTTTATTATTTATATTAACCTATGTAGACGGTACATGAACATAAGTTAATGGTGTCTGCAATTTATATACTTTTCCGTGTTAATGATGATATTGTTTATTATTAATATTAACGTAAGTGGACAGTACATGAACATATGTTAATGGTGTCTGCAATTAATTTGCTTTCCCTTGTTAATAATGATAGTGTTATCATTAACCTAAGTAGACGGTACATGAACATAAGTTAATGGTGTCTGCAATTTATTTACTTTCCCGTGTTAATAATGATATTGTTAATTCATAACATAAGTAGACGGTACATAGACATAAGTTAATGGTGTCTGCAATTTATTTACTTTCCCATGATAATAATGATATTGTTTGTTATTAACCTATGTAGACGGTACATGAACATAAGTTAATGGTGTCTGCAATTGATTTACTTTTCCGTGTTAATTATGATATTGTTTATTATTAACCTAAGTAGACGGTACATAAACATAAGTTAATGGTGTCTGCAATTTATTTACTTTCCCGTGTTAATAACGATAGTGTTATCATTAATCTAAGTAGACGGTACATGAACATAAGTTAATGGTGTCTGCAATTTATTTACTTTCCCGTGTTAATAATGATATTGTTAATTCATAACATAAGTAGACGGTACATAAACATAAGTTAATGGTGTCTGCAATTTATTTACTTTCCCGTGATAATAATGATATTGTTTGTTATTAACCTATGTAGACGGTACATGAACATAAGTTAATGGTGTCTGCAATTTATTTACTTGTCCGTGTTAATAATGATATTGTTTATTATTAACCTTAGTAGACGGTACATAAACATATGTTAATGGTGTCTGCAATTTATTTACTTTCCCGTGTTAATAACGATATTGTTAATTCATAGCCTAAGTAGACGGTACATAAACATAAGTTAATGGTGTCTGCAATTTATTTACTTCTCCGTGTTAATAATGATATTGTTTGTTATTAACCTATGTAGACGGTACATGAACATAAGTTAATGGTGTCTGCAATTTATTTACTTTTCCGTGTTAATAATGATATTGTTTATTATTAACCTAAGTAGACGGTACATGAACATAAGTTAATGGTGTCTGCAATCTATTTACTTTTCCCGTGTTAATAATTGTAGTTTTACTATTGAACCAAGTAGACAGTACATGAACATAAGTAGATGTTGTCTGCACTTTATTTACTTACCAATAATAATAATTATAATGTTCAATTATTTTGAGTTTATTAGACGGCACATGAACATAAGTTAATGTTGATAATTATTTTGTTAACTATTTAACTAAGTAGATGGTACATGAACATAAGTGAATGGTGTCTGCAACTTATTCACCTTCCAATAGTAATAATTATAATGCTCAATTTTTTAACTAAGTAGACGGTACATGGACATAATTTTATGGCGTCTGCAATTATGTTTTTTTAAAGCAATAATTATAATGCTTATTTATTAAAATAAGTAGACGGTGCATGAACATAAGTTAATGGTGTTTCATGTTAAATAATTATGCTTTTAATATTTAAGTATGTTGACGGTACATGAAAATAAGTTTATATATATATATATATATATATATATATATACAAATAAATACAAGCAACAAAATACAATAATAAAAGTATAATTATTTATACTTTTATTATTGTATTTTGTTGCTTGTATTTATTTGTATTGGGATTATTTCGAAATGTGAAATTATGTAGGATACTGTTAGCACATATCGTCAAGTATTATCGTTATGACTCACTTCATTTGACACTGATGGCATACTACTTTTTACCCTTATGACATACTCCATTTGACCCTTATGGCATTCTTCATTTGACCCTTATGACATACTTCATTTTACCCTGATGTTACACTTTATTTTACCCTGATGACATACTTCATTTTGCCCCTATGATTACATTATTTGACCCTTATGACTTACTTCATTTGACCCTTATGATTAACTTTATTTGACCCTGATGACATACTTAATTTGACCCTTATGACTTACTTCGTTTGAACCTCATGACAAACCTCATTTGACCCTTATCATTTACTTCATTTGACCCTTATGACTAACTTCTTTTGACACTGATAACATACTAATTTTGACCATAATGACATACTTCATTGGACACTGAGATAATTACCTTAATCAAGAGTTAGTGTGATTGTAGAAATATGATATATAATCAAGAGTAAGTGCGATTGTAGGAATATGACATTTAATCAAGAGTTAGTGTGATTGCAAAAATATGATATATAATCAAGAGTAAGTGCGATTGTAGGAATATGACATTTAATCAAGAGTTAGTGTGATTGTGGAAATATGACATACAATCAAGAGTTAGTGTGATTGTAGAAATATGACATACAATCAAGAGTTAGTGTGATGGTAGAAATATGACATATAATCAAGAGTAAGTGCGATTGTAGAAATATGACATGTAATCAAGAGTTAGTGTGATTGTGGAAATATGACATATAATCAAGAGTTAGTGTGATTGTGGAAATATGACATACAATCAAGAGTTAGTGTGATTGTGGAAATATGACATATAATCAAGAGTTAGTGTGATTGTGGAAATATGACATATAATCAAGAGTTAGTGTGATTGTAGAAATATGACATATAATCAAGAGTTAGTGTGATTGTGGAAATATGACATATAATCAAGAGGTAGTGTGATTGTGGAAATACGACAAATAATCAAGAGTTAGTGTGATTGTGGAAATATGACATACAATCAAGAGTTAGTGTGATGGTAGAAATATGACATATAATCAAGAGTAAGTGCGATTGTAGAAATATGACATGTAATCAAGAGTTAGTGTGATTGTGGAAATATGACATATAATCAAGAGTTAGTGTGATTGTGGAAATATGACATGTAATCAAGAGTTAGTGTGATTGTGGAAATATGACATATAATCAAGAGTAAGTGTGATGGTTAAAATATGACATATAATCAAGAGTAAGTGTGATGGTCGACTTATAACATATAATTGAGAGTTAGTGCGATGGTTGACTTATAACATATAGTCAAGAGTTGATGTGATGGTAGAAATATGGCATATAATGAAGAGTTAGTGTGATAGTAGAAATATGAAATATAATCAAGAGTACGTGTGTATTACATACATGAAATGATGAAAGAATGAAATAAAAGGAACAAATGAGTTCATTTGCTTGTTGTTTTTGTTGTATTGACGTCTAACTAACTGATTAAAATGTATATACATGATATACTGTACATTATATTATATTCTTTGCAATACATTGATTTTATGTGTTCACTTTTGTAAAGTGGAATGCTGTTAGGGCCATGGCCAGTGATTATGTTGACCTGAAACGCGATACTCGAAAATACGATGATGAAAACACGAACTCACGAAACTACGACTACGAAACCGCGACAGTACGATTTTGAAAACACGACAGTACGATAACGAAAGCTCACCATCGGACTGCTGCCTTTGCATCATCGTAATATCGTGATATTGCGTTTTTTCGTTATCGGAGTATCGCATTGTCGTGTTTTCTTCATCGTACTGTTTTTTCATCATCGTACTGTCGCAATTTCGCCATCGTACTGTCGCGTTATCATCATCGTACCGTCGTGTTATCATCACCCTGCTGTCGCGTTTTCGCCATCGTACTGTCGTCTTTTCACCATCGTTCTGTCGTGTTATCATCATGGTACTGTTGTGATTTCATCATCGTACTATTACCTTCTGATGCGCATGTGCATAGAATAATTTGCCCTCTATATGACAAAATGTCGGATGCAGGAATGCGTTTTAGAGAGAATTTTTCGATTTGCCATGTTTGTAAATGTTATGTCATAATAACGACCAACTTAATGATACTAGTAATCAAAAAGCGTTTAAGGAACGTCTCGTTAACTGGCCAGTCGTTTGGCGAAAACTAACGATAGCGCAGCGTTAAAGCGAATGACACAGTTTGAAAGAAAATGACGTCACGTCATATTAACCTGTAAAGAAATACGCGACAGTACGATAATGAAAAATCGACAGTACGATAATGAAAACGCGACAGTATAGATACTACGAAAAGGAAATCGCACCAGCACAATACAACGATGGAAAAAGCCCGACATTTCGATGGTGAAAACACGATAGTATATCGCATATCATCATTATACTTTCGTATTATCGCGTGTTCGCTATCGTACTGTCGCGTATTCATACTTTTGAGTATCGCGTATCAGATCAAGAAACTCACAGGCGATGCCCCTAACGGCTTTCCATGATGGTAAAGTATCTGAATAACAAATCAAATACACGTATGTACACATTGGCGCCATTTTATCAACGAGTGTACGACAATTATAATCGTTAAAGGGACTCGCCCTTGTTATTAGACACAATAAGTCTACCCGGTTATGCATCTGGAAACACTTATTTAATCATTGTTTAACTCTATGGATTTGAAATTGCATAACAAAACAAATAAAGTATAGTATTTCGGTTTTAGTGGAAACCCAAGCCGGTAAAGTCAAATATAAATATATATAACGAACGCCTTTACCACTAGACCTCCAGAACTTCTACTAAAGTGATAGATATTTTGACATTTTAACAATAAATTGATAACATCACGTGATAATGTCCATCAAGAGGATGTTTGAGCAAATATCAACATTTCCAGAGGGGTTCCAGCTTTTAGTATTCTATTTTTAACACTCCTTATGTTTTGCCACACTTTATTTCGTAATTAAACAAGTGCATTTTACAAACCATGTGATCAAGAATTGTATTAAACTTTTAAACGGAGCTAAAATCATCCCACCTCACCTACTCACCTCAATAGAATAAAACTTCAGCGGGTGGGCGGGGTTGGGGGCGAATAATGATAATAATAATTTTGACGAACGCGAAAGCCGCGTCGCAACATTCCCTGCTGTGCTGGTCCAATTTATTCAAATTTAATACCATAGACCTATTTCAATATGCCTCTCAAGGCAACATTTTGCCATCAGTCCCCTATGATACTTAAGTACTTTGATTAAGTTTGCAATTATTGACATATGTTTGCTAACTGAGTAAAACCCCTCAAAAGTTTCGTTGGCCTTCCCAATGCAGTAGCCACACTATTTCATATGTTCCATGGGCGTTCAATTGAAGTCACTTTGAACATAATAATACAATATACATGTTAAAGGGACTGTACACCAGATTGGCATGTTAAAACACTACAATGAATTAACACTATTATTTATTTCTACGAGCTACTACTGCTGTTGACCCGGCATTCATCCGAAGTTGTTTGCGATGAAAAATTGCCGAGGTAATCCGTCTTTTGTGATGAAAATAACCCCTGAGTTCGGCAGGTCTTTTATACACCACCCGCCACCAGTATTTTCAGAACGTTAATTAATAATTGATTAATTTAATTTCTAAAACGACCAAAAGACTGTCCGCGGGTATTCTGATACCCATTCATAATCAATACTTTTAATGTAAGCACCCTGGTTTGAGAGCAAGAACACAACCCTTTCATTCACACCAATCAGATAAAGGGGTCATAACCCAATGCTGATCTCTGAAGACAATAGTGTTTAGTACTGTTTTCGATGATAACCCTTGTATTCGAGCGTTATCCTAAAATAGAGTTTGTCCTACATTGTCAGTAAATCAGGGGCTCTACATTTTTGAAATGTTCAGATTCTTATTTGTGATGAATCGTTATTTATTGCTGAAGACAACTCTTGATGGATTAGTAAACTGCGCATGCGCATATAGTCTAGCCTGCTGTTTGAATATGCAAAAGCGCGATTTAATTGTCAACGCTGATTTAAGTGGCGTCCCACTTGCCGACAGGTACACGGATTCATTTTAAACCTGATGCAGTATGATGCAGAGGGGCTAACACTTACAAGTCGGTTAAAATTTATTAAGTAATTTCTCCGTGAGCTCCGCGTCCTTAAGTCACTTATTCACGAAGAAATTACTTAATAAACTCTAACCTACATTGAGCACATCTTGGCTGGGCGCATCCGGAACTCCTCAGCCATTTTTTTCGAAAACAACCTCAGATGTATATGAACGGTTTACAACGCCAGAAATCGGTACACTTAAATTACGCTCAGGGGTGTAGCCAGCGTTACGCATTCACGCATGTGCGTAACATCAATTTGAAAAATGATAAAAATAAATATGGCCAAAAATAGCATCAAAGTCGAGAGCTAAGCTAAAAATGATATCAGAATAAAGGAAGAGTAGCTTAAGTTAGCATTACTTCTCTGTGCTAGATAGAATAACGGTCCGCTGTAGGCGGCAGATGTGCGTTCATAATATAACATTACGTTATAGACGGATGTAAGTTCATACTACGTATGTTTACTTGGTTGGTAATATGCAAATTAGCAAAGCTCGGGCTCTGTGTGAATAGAGAATTTAGCGTATAAAAAGACCAGCGGACCCCTTCATGGTTGAGCATGCTTTTCTCTGATATATTGGCGTTTGTTCGTCTCGCACGTTACAATAGCTTAATGAGCTTGAATCAATCACTTGATAACTAAAAGGTCGGCAGCCTCGAACTTATAAATCCCTCCAAATACACCTCAGAGCTCAACATGGTAGTTCCATTCTCAATTTTTCCCTGAGGAGCACCCCCACCTCCCGCTGAACCCCAAACAACCTAAAAGGATATTCCCCCTCCCACATCCATCCCCTCTCTTGCGTAATATTCAGTAAAGCCTCGCTACGCCCCTGACGCTGCAAGTAGATGACATAGTAATTTCAATTTAGCAGTTATAACTTCATAACTTCATTCTTGGGAATCTTAATTATGTTTGCAATAAATCACTTCACTGGCAATCAGTTTAAACTTCTACAAGTACAAGCCAAAACACTGCATTCAATTAATTATATAATCCAATTTGTACGAACTACTTCTGATGATGTACCGGCATACATCCGAGGTTGTTAACTATAAAAATGACCGAGGAGCTCCGAATGGGCTGGGCGCTCCTTGCGCCATTTTCATCGGTTTTTGGGATTTTCTACTTTATTTAAGATATAAATGAAAAAAGAGGCATTTATTTAAAATATTGCTTTTCAAATTTGCCCTTATGAGACATTAGATTCCGGGATTCTCTGTTCGGCTGCATTGTTGCGGAGAATATTTCAGAAGTATTTACATAATTTAAAGGCTAGAAGTAAACTTTTTATGGTATGCGGAAAATAAATAATATAGAATACACGAAGATCAGGTTTTATTGCAAGAAAGACGTTATACGTGGATACCTTCTTTAGAACAGGTAAGATGTAAGATTCATGTATAATTATGAATGGCTCTGTAAAATTACGTAGATTAACAGTTTGCCGTTTTTTTGGTTCGCCAATGAAATCGCTATATTGCGTTTTAAATGTAAAAAAAAACCTCATAAAATTGCTAGACGCATTTATACATGGAGAAAATAAGTCTGTTATATTTCCTGTTGGCGGTCTATATGATCAAATTCAAGGGCGCATTGCGTTCGTGACAAAATAGGGCCAACTGTCAATATGCTTTTGTTTATACTTTGAATGATATGCCTCGCACAGATAGACCACTACGGAATATACAGTCAAACAATAAGAAGGTACCGCAATGTCGATTTAAATGAACTACTTTTCAAAGCGGTCAATGCCAATGTCTTGACGTTTATATATAAGTTTAGTGAGCATCATACTAGACGTCGTGCTTAACCCTGGCCCGAAGTCTCAGAGGGAGATGTACAGTTCATTTCTTTCTTCATGGCAGAAATGTCTGAGAAAGTTGCAGACACGGATATTGCCATGGAAGAGATTCAAGGGGATGGAAAACGATTGACTGCCGCAGAGATACCGATAGCTACCACACGAACTTCGGACCCGCCAACCGATACTTGTAAATACATTAATTAAAGTTGTACCCCCCCCCCATAAAACACATACAACTAATATGAGTATTCGTTACGCTTAAAGAGAAAATTTGTAAGATTCTGCGTACCGTGTTCCAAAAAGCCATTAAATACCGCGTCTTAGAACTCGAACGAGCTCTGGATAGTTAACACCTCTCAATTTTGCAGCTTGTTTACATAATTCCATCAATAATTATGTTTTGTAATTTTATCCGTTGTTGTGGTCAACCATCCTATGGTTGATGTTATACTTTATGTATTACAGATCAAACAAATACTTTTTGGGGAGATACAGCGACTGCTGGAATAAGTTCGTGTATTGGTAATACTTGACTAATAACCTGTTATAAAGTGTAACGCTGAAACCCAGGTAAAAAGAAAAATTCACTGTGACGTCGCCTAATTATTTAATCGATAGATCGATAAATTAATCGACTCAGAAACGTACGACAATACGAAAAACAGAACTCAAAATACTTGTTAGAAGCAATGAACTATATCCTTTTCATTTAAATCAAGACTTATTATTGGAACCGATAAGCTAGTCACTGCGTCGAACGTAACTTCGGCGTCGTTCACTGTCGTGGTCGCCTAGTTGTGATCCCTTTAAAACAGCGTCAATGTCGTAAACCAATGTGGATCCATTCCTTCACAGTCCAGTTCGTTGGTGTGATTAATGGAGTCTTCCGGAATAGATCACACGTGGGTAACCGGCGACGAAAGACAAACTCAAGACTCAGAATGGAAAACTATATCAACACTCATATTTATTTATTGAAGGAAGTTTAGCTAAAAAGAAACCTTTGTCTTAGTTTGAAATAATCTAGGAATAATAATCTTCCTAATAGCTCAGCTATGTATAAGAATCACGTTTCTACCTGTAAAATTAATTTCAACCTTTATTTTCCTTTTATAAACCAATTGAAATAAAAAAATATAGCTTCCGTGATTTTTTTTTGTATCCTGTTTCAGAAAAATATGCGTTTCTAATATAACTCCTCCAAGAGCTTGAACATGAAAGTATAGCAACGCTGGAAGCCATATAAGCTTTTATCTGATATCCAGACTGAACTGCTGGTTATCGGATCTATTTTCCTCCATAACACAGACAAATGTTTAATTCCGCAAGCGCGTAAGACTCCAATCTATCCATGTTATATTTTACGTATCTTTGACAAGCCGTTTACAAATATTATTTCGATCATGGTTGCTTGAAAGAAAGTCAACGTTCCTCCACATGTTTCTTTATAATATTTTCTGACATTCTTCAAACTGCTGTATTTCATAGTTATTTTTTAAATCGTTTTTAAGAGTGACATATCTTACTTACATCTGAAGAAAAAAATACATACTTTTAGGTCACATGTCCATTAATCATGCAGGTCACATGTCACATAGATAATAGCAGGTGTGGATTCCATTCACGCCACTGGAAACAAAAGTAACTCCTCCTGTGACAAAACACACGATACAATAGCCTTGGAACTTAATAAGTATTACGTATATAACAATAATGAAATATTTTGACTTTGCCATTGATACCATGGTTTTTCATTTTCAGCCATTATGGCCGACAGTGCACCGGATGAAGTCGAATCTAACGCATGGGCAGGACTTCTCAAATTCTTCTCCACTATTTTCATCATTCACTTCTTTCCGTTTTCACTTCTGTGTTCCTTAAAGGTTTGTGCGTGATATGCATTATAACACAATTTATAATTAAATGTTATTTCATCTCCATTTTGACACAGTTTATACTGATTTAGCTGATAGCCTAGTCTGATGACGTCATTAATGAGACGTCACAAGGAGCACCTCATTTGGACCTATAAAGTTTTGAATGTTTACAAAAAAGACTCATAATAGGGTGTTTACGTTAAATATATTATTGGCATAGATGTTAGCCAGTTTATAAAAATTAAAAGACGCACAATAAGAGTTTGAGGACGCTAGTTAAAGTTTAGTGGCTTGAGAAAGCATGTAATTGCTCTTTTTCGGAAAGTTCGATGTCTTCTGCTTTTACAAAAATAATAAAGTTAA
The DNA here is from genome assembly GCF_026914265.1 of Mya arenaria. Taxonomy (NCBI): domain Eukaryota; kingdom Metazoa; phylum Mollusca; class Bivalvia; order Myida; family Myidae; genus Mya; species Mya arenaria. Next base: position 18,627,699 of record NC_069138.1, read on the forward strand.
AATTAGATTTGATTAATGGGTAAAAAGTTAAAAATATATCAACATTCTTCCGTTTATTCAACAGACGGCCCAAGAGTACGAGCGAGCAGTTATTTTCGCCTGTGGCGAATCTTACATGGCGGCGCAAAAGGACCAGGTACGAATCATATTAGTTTTAAAAGGTTTAATAAGTGTGTGCCTGTATACCCTATGTCCCTTGTTTATTATTTATTTAGACAAGGATTTATTATATTGAAAACGGCAAATAATTTTTTAAAGAATCCATCAAGAAAGAATGGTTAAATGCACTATGCCAGTACCGTGATTACATTTCTTTTGAGGAAAATGTTATCAAAGGATAAGTATTTTATCTGAGTTATCTTAAGTAATTGCCATAACTGTGTGTGTGACGATATCCAAATAGAGTCAATTTTCGGAGGAGTAAATATGTGTACCTTTTAGAAAGAGGAAGTTGCGTCATCATTTCTTTCGGTTTATTGAGTATATCACACACAACTATTAGTTGAAATGCGAGAAGTAATTGATGCAGTGATTACTTTATTAGTATTACATGGTTTAAATCATAGAATTATTGCCAACCATCAGTCGGCGGTCTATCCGGCCCGTCGGCAACCAACAGTCGGCGGTCTATCCGGCCCGTCGGCAACCATCAGTCGGCGGTCTATCCGGCCCATCGGCAACCAACATTCGGGGGTCTATCCGTCCCGTCGGCAACTATCAGTTGGCGGTCCATCCGGCCCGTCGGCAACCAACAGTTGGCGGTCTATCCGGCCGGTCGGCAACCAGCAGTCGGCGGTCTATCCGGCCGGTCGGCAACCATCAGACGGCGGTCTATCCGGCCCGTCGGCAACCAACAATCGGCGGTCTATCCGGCCGGTCGGCACTATCTTTGCACGGTGTTATCATATATTTGTTTTGTCTGGTGCTATAATATACACTTCGTGAGGATAAAACTGAAATGATATTTCATAAGTATATGTACTTGTTATTTAAGAGGTTTCCGTTACGTCTGTTTAGGTATGTTTTGGTGTATCCGTGCATTAATGATGTTGTGAAAGTGAAAGTGGATATTAGAACCCGATCCTTCGACATCAACACTCAAAAGGTATGCTTCAAGAGTTGATACCTTAGGCCGCACCAGTCTAATATTTCGCCGGATTTTTGCACGACCCTGCGGACCTAACCCTGTTTTGTATCTGCATTTTAGGCCGTTTCAATTAATGTGGCATGTCAGTAAGTGAGAACATTGAGATGAATTGAAATGAATACATTGTAATAGCATGCATCAGGTAGCTATTGCGAATTAGGGGTTACGCAGACCCCCCCCCCCCCTCAATTAACATAGCTTATAAGAAAGGTAAACGGGTGTTTAGCTCAATGAATAAGTTTAATCCTGATTTACTCTGTTGTTTTGTTCCTATGATAACGGTTTGTTCATAGAAAGTGTATAATATGAATATAAGAATGCTTAAAGTGTATTTGACAGGCTACATTTTAGAATTATTATTTTTCAATTTTTCAATTTTAGTGAAAGTAATTTCAATCTAAAAGTACAGAATAGGTTTTGATTCATCACCATGTTTCTTTTGCTATAAAATACAAGTTTGTTTTATGCACATTTCCTAAAAGCAATATGTAAGGTACGATCTGTTAATTCGATAATATCCGAAATAAAAGGGAGTATCATCAGTTTAGTTTTTTTGCAATTTAAGCTAGTCCACGCTGGAAAATTAAATATCGATATATAAATGACAGGGGGGGGGGGGGGAAGCATCCGACTCGTCGCTATATATTTACCATTTGATTATTTTTAAAGATACTTACAGAAGACTACTTGACCGTGACAGTTGACGCAGTAATGTACTTCCGGGTCATTGACCCAGTTCTTTCCGTGACCCATGTGGAGGATTTTATTGGTGCTAGCAAAATGCTTGGTGCGACACCTCTAAGAAACATCCTGGGAACGTATAAAATGACTGAACTGCTGACGAAAAGCGCTAATATAAACAAAACAAAAAGTTAATTATGAATTATGGTATTTAATTATTCATTTGACAATAATCAGCACTTCTAATTTGTGAGTGAGTATCGGCCCTTCTTTATCCAAAACAATATTATAAATCATGAATGGTTAATCAGACGAAATTAACTTTTTGCCTAACTATCAAAATTTTATAAGTAGACTTAATTTGCACTTGTTAACAGTTAACTCTCCGGGCTTGAATTTGTATGCGCAGTTTCTTTAATCCACTAGAGCTAGAATGTATTGTGACGAATTTTATCACAGCCGTGTAAAACTGTTGACTGAGAAAACATGTTCGGGATATAAATATGACAATGACATTTATGATTGATAGAAATCGCTATTTTGTTGTTTTTAACTTAAAATATGCTTTTTTCGAGAGTCGGTAACCTAATATTGAAATGCAAGGCAAATCTCACAAGCCTGAATCTTATATGATACTTAATTATATAACAGTAGTTTTGACCAGTTCAGAAAGCTGATTGTGACAAATAAAAGTGCTTGAATTTAGACGAATCTACAAAGGCAATTGTCAAGATAATAAATATGGGCATTTTTAAGTTCACGAGAGTTGACTGTCGTGCTGCCCTACCCTATTCCCTGCATAAAGTGCGTGTAGCGTTCGCTAGGCTTTCCGAGAAAGACGACCTAGCGGGCCTTGGGAAGCGTCTGGATCTTCACCCATGCGATTATGCCATATAAAGGGACTGGAGCGCCTGAAGGCCCCACCACAACTGAGATTACCCCGGTTGGTTGGAATAAGTTTAATTCCCCAGACAAGCCTCCCAAAGTGCGTCAGAGTGGGCGGAACAAGCCTTTTGTATATATCCACTCTAGACAGGAGGACCTGTTTTAAATGTCAGGGGTTTGGGCATAAAGCCCCTAAATGCATATTTTAAGTAGCATGTGCTAGGTGGGCTCTTGCACATTCTACAAGGGATTGCAAAATTCAAAACCGCAGGTATAAAAACTAGTGAGTCCAACTTAGCTGCCTACAGGCAGTGTGTCTCTTTTTAAAGACCAGAGGCATCGCAACCATAATGGCAGCTCATTGTATAACCTTGAAAGTAGCAGGGTATATATTCCGTGAAATAGAATCATTTTTTCCCCAAAATGTTAACCACAATAGCTCTGCCACAATCCGGTCCTTCTATAACTCTAGTACAAAGGTAACACTGGAATATTAAAGGGAAAATAAAACAACTCCAATGTGTGGCCATAGCCCGATTCCAAATATGGTAACATTTAAAAGGGTAATAACTCAAAGTCAATGGCCACTAAAAATATCTCACCAAAGATATATTTATCTCTAGTTTTCACTGTTTATGCCTTTATATAGAACATAAAAATAAGACATAAAAACTTGGTAAAATCTTAAAATGAAAGAAATTTAGACAATTAAGGAATTTTAGGATAAGTCCGCCAGGTCGAGGTGTAACGTCCCTTGTGGCCATCATATAACTTGCCAGCGCATCACTGCAGGGGTCCATTGACACCTGGTCAACTGAAGGCTAGGAGGATGAGATGAGTCGTAGACTTAACTCCTAGTCTCCAATGGGCAAAACCCAAACATCCAATCTCCTCTGCATGTTATATAACATTATCAATGGATAAGGATTTGAAAATATTTTCATTCAAGTGTTAGGGTGTTTCGCCAATAAACTCTCGGAAGTAAAATGGTATTCACATTGAAATATGATTGATATAATGTGCATTCAAAAAACTAAGAGGAAAAACTAAAAAAACAATCCCCGGCTATCACATTTATTAAAATTTTAAATCATACAAACTAAAATAATAATGTTACTGCAGGCTTAATAATTTATATTAAGTATAATGTTCAATCCCAGGCCTTGCATGTCGCTGTTCCGTAAAAAAACATATGGCGGCACGTCCATCGAGGCACTGGCAATTATTGCGCACCATACAAAACACCAGTTCTTTGTTCTAATGAATGTCTACTCTCGGGGTTGTGATATTCAGGCTCTTCACACACAGGAGAGTAATATACGGAGTACAAACAATATAATAAAACTGATGTACACTGGTGACTTTAATGCACATCATCCAGTGTAGGGTTGTTCCAAAGTCTGTAAATATTGTGAGGACGTCTGTACCTGGATGGAAATCTCAAACCATGTGCATTGACCAAACCATAGTCAGTGTCTGTTTTGCAGGTGTTACGTCATGTAGGGTCCTAGACATAAATTTAGGGTCGGATTTCTTTCCTTGCCTTACTGCCCTCCAAAAGGTAAAAAGAAGGTCAATTTCACGGGAGAGTTGCGGGTATAAAATAAACATTTAATAACCTAAAAAGAAACCCCTCACCTGACAATATGATTTTATATAGGGCTCTGGAAACTGAACCTAAGAATGTGATTCCAAGGGTCAAATACTAGGGATTTTGGAACAAGATTCACTGAATTAAAGGTCATTCTACCTGCCCTGTACACTTCTGAGATAAAGAGATAAAATTGCGAAGAATCCCATTGAACAGGCTATATTTTTAATCACACATACAAAATCAGTATTCAGTGATATCAATCTTCCACCTGAAACTTTGGCCTTCCAAAATCGGATCGAGAATGAACATAAACTTTAAACGTGACAGAAGAAAACTCAACGCCTCTTATTTTACCTCTCACAATCTGGTTGCATCTTTATAACTTGGTCTGGCGAGGTTTGGCGGTTCCGTCCGAGTAGATAACGGCCAACGTTGTGCGTCTTGAAAATCATGGAAAGACAAAAACGATCCTTGTTTAAAAACCATATTTAAAAGAATTTTACCGTCAAATACCTATTTTATTAAATTTAAATTACCCCCCCCCCCCCAATTTCAGAATTATTTATACAAACGACTTCTCCCTAGACATGAAAAATCCTTTATTTTATTTATTTTTCAACATGTTGGTCATAATTTGATATCAGAGTAGCAAAACAGATGTTTCCTTTCAGAATTAACTTTACATTTTTGATCAAATCATCAACAAATAAAATCAAACTGTAGTGTAATAGTCATATGGTATTAACACACTGTTTTGATGCATACGAATTGAAACCTTGACGTTTAATAATAAAATCAATAAGTTTTAGAAATACTCATGACCTGTTCCTTATAAATAATTAGCTTTAAACTTTTTGGAACATTGTTCAAAAACAAATCAGAATGTTTGACCGTCTCGTTTAAAACAATTTAGGGTTTGAAATTCCCAACCTATTTCAGCCGTGACTGTAAGTAAGAAAACCTTCGAAGAAGCTAATATGTATGTGTAAGAAATGAAATTAACTACTTCTTAATGAAATTAGTGTAAAAAGAGAAAATGAATAATGCTTCTGGATCGATTCGAATCGCTACCTCAAAAGAGTTGCAGTCTTGTGCTTAACAACAAAGGCTACAGCCTTTAAACTGAAGAGTTTCATGTGGAGGTTTTCATTAGGGGTGTGATAGCTTAACCACTGGGCTAGGGAACGGTCCTGGAAAATAGGCAACCCTGTAAGTGAAGTAATAGGGCCCGGCTACTTCATCAAGGCGGCTAAATATGCAGTGCTTCAGCCAGGATTTGGAACGGGCAGGGTGCTAGGTCAAAAATGGCACTTAAGATGCACATTGAATACGCCTAAATGGGGATTTGCAAGGGCCAATGTTCAATTCTTATTCAGTATGTGTTGTAGCTACTTTCATTACTTGAAGTTTATTATCAATACCTTAACTAATGTTTTCTGAAGTATCAAAATTATGTACGTATAACTATTTTTTATACTTAATTGTAAGCAAAATCACATCTCTATCTTTTCGGTGGAACGTTTGGCTATCAAAGATACACTGCACTGGGTTATCAGTAACAAGCCAATACATACTGCTTTCCTCTCAGATTCGTTATCATCATTGCAGTCTATAAAAACAGAAGTAGCAGCTCCATACCTGATATAATTGAAAATATTTTGGAACTGAACAATAAGTGTCTGGAGAACAACTAAACACTCACCAAGGTATTGGTCCCAGGTCACGTCGGCTTTAAGGGGAATGACGAGGCTGATGAGTGGGTCAAAAATTGTCTCGGGAATGTGGAGGTGAATGGTCCGGTCCCTCTTGCACTCACATATGTCTTTTTACTAGCCTGTCGGCACGTTCTAAACGAATGCCGGTCTAAAACATACAATAATACATTTGATAGGGCCTCTGTGAATCTTTAGCCTCCTATCAGATTCTCTGATTCCTTAAGAATAGACAAAAGTATAACGAGGTTAAGAATGGGCACATCACTTTTTCCGGGGAGTGCTTGAAAATATGATAATTAAAAAATGATTCTATAAGTGCTCGGTGTGGAGAGTGTCACAAACAGAACACACTGAGCGGAACTAAGGGCGGCCCTAAGGACCTCTGGTTTTGGTTACAACATTACTAATATTCTGAACCCCAGCAGGGCCGTCCGGAGGACTGTCATCAAGTTACTTGCTAAACTCCTGGTTGACTGCTAGATAATCGGCAAGATTTTTATAAATTAAAGCATTAATTAAAATAATATATATTTCCACTCTTGATCAAAATTTACTCATACATTTTAACAAATTATAAAGAGGATACTCTGAAAGGATGGGGGGGTGATAACGTCTGATCATGTCTGCTCTCCTTTGCTCTCCTTTGATGTATCTTTCTTTTAGTATTCACTAGTTTTGAGTTTTCACTAGTTTTACTCCAAATAAGATCTGGATCGCTTAAACTATCTGGTCGATTTTCTGAAAGCTGACGGCACATCCTTTATTATTGGCTCCACTTTTAGGGTTAACATGTTTTAACATATTTTTATATAAAAAACATTTATTTTTATTTTTGAAGCATATCATTGTTACCATTTTTGACCGGCGGCTATATCCTACCCAGACCAGGTGTCAGGTCAGTTCAGTTCAGTACACCAAATGTCATAGCAAAATAATAATAAAAAACTAAAGAAAAGTAATAAATTATTTACAGGGTGCAAAGTGCATTTAGACTCAAAAGTAGACAATACTCAATTAGTATAAATTCAATAAACTTTACATAGTTAAGGTTTGTTAAAAAAATGAGTAAAGCAAAACTGGAGTGACGCATGCTATTAATTAAATCCTAACAATATTAAGTCATCCTCTAAGGTTTTGTTTACTATAAAATACAATCACCGTGGAATCATTCCATTGGTCACGTGACTTTCATTGACTGAATTTGAATGCTATTCAGTTGCGGTTTAAATACCAATCAATCAATATAAACCATATTTTAACATACCCATATACTACTTAACAATCCAAAAATCCTAAAGCTTTACATAGTTAAGATTGTTGAAATTAATAATTAAAGCAAAACTGGAGTGACTCTTGCTATTATTAAATCGTAACTATATTGTTATATGAAATACAATCACCGTGGGAACATTCCAATAGTCACGTGACTCTCATTGACTGAATTTGAATACTGTTCAGTGGCGGTTTAAATACCAATCAATCGATATAAACCATATGTTTACATACCCATATAATACTTATCAATCCAAAAATCCTAAAGCTTTACAAAGTTAAGATTGTAAAAATTAATAATTAAAGCAAAACTGGAGTGACTCTTGCTATTATTAAATCGTAACTATATTGTTATATACAATACAATCACCGTGGGAACATTCCAATAGTCACGTGACTTCCATTGACTGAATTTGAATACTGTTCAGTGGCGGTTTAAATACCAAGCAATCAATATATACCATATGTTTACCTAGCCATACGATACTTAACAGTCCAGGCTGTAATAAATCCGTAATGGATAAGTGATAACTCCATGACTTAAGTAATGTTTACGGTTCCTGTTTCAGTGCGTTACTGACACATTAATAGGAGTCCTACATAATGGGGAGAGTATTTATGGGGAGGCAATTGATGTCAAATTAACAAACTCGTTCTTCTCTCCAATCCGGAGCGAGGAATACTAATGAGTTCTGAACGAAACAAACCCCGAATAAAAGCAGACGTACGTACCCTTTTCTGTCTTTATTGCTATTTTCACATTTTTATTTTATTGTTTTTAGATTGGGTTCGGGCGTTATATTTCTCAGTGGTTAAAGTAATTCACCATCCATTTCAAATCATTATTAATAGTTCCTCCCTCTAGCGACTTCGGGGGTTGGCGGGGTGGTCGCAACCAGATACATCAATAAGTACGATTCAATACGTTGTACACAACGATGTCAATTTGATGTAAACAAGTAAATTTTGATTTAGAAAAATGCGCAAAATCTGCAAAAGGTGCATGTCTTCTAAGCGATGTGATACATCAATAAGTACAATTCTATGATTGTACACAACGATGTCAATCTTACGAAGCAAAAGAACGCTACAGGTTAACTATATATTATATCGATAATTATGATTAAAAGCCGAAATATATGTATATTAGTGTAAGGCTCCTGGAATTCTATAGTTAATGTTTTACTACATTTCCAATAAGCACTACATTCTCCTACAAGCCCCTTGATTTGACGATTTCAAATGCCTGGTGACCCCATGCTTTTCCTTTTTTTAATTTTCCCTACGTTTGCTGTGAGAGTATAAAAGCGTCACGAGTTTCTTTGGAAGTCAGTCTGAGTCAAGCATATGTTTGGAGCAGAACAACGCTACGTTCGGTACAGTAATAAAGTTGAGTTTCAACTGAAATAATAACGATAGTATCATAAGGGTATAGCTTGATATAATGGTTACAAAGTAAGCATATAATTTATTTGGACTTGCATAAATTAAACACTCGTAGTTTTACAAACGTTCAACTTTGATAACTTTGATAATGGCCTAAAGCATTTACAGAACATACATATATTGAAGAAATCAATAACAGACAACTATATTTGGCAAGTTGGGTGACTTGTGTGTGTTATCTCGCTTTGATCGCCATACCAGAAAAAATATTAAAATCGCGAAATACTGCAGGGTTTACGGTTATTATAACAAATGTTTTATATAATATATACTATAATACGGTATTTACGGAATGTGCGCATCAGCTAAAGACCTCGTGACCTTTAATAAATATTATGATATAAATACATATTATTACTGTATGAACATTTGAACTCAGTTCGATTGTTGTTTCACCTAATTCAATAAAACAATTAAAACAAACAAACCGTTTTCAATACATGGGTGGAACTGGTACGGGCTATAGAAATGTCTGCTTAATATTAGAGCTGAGTCGGTTACTTGAGAGCCAAACTCAGCTTGTTATCAGGGCGGAAATGGAGGTAGAGGTGGTGGTGGTGGATCCAGAGGTGGGGGCAGGTGCGGCAATGGAGACGGAGATGGCGGTGGTGGATCCAGAGGTGGGGGCAGGTGCGGCAATGGAGGCAGAGGTGGCGGTGGTAGATCCAGAGGTGGGGGCAGGTGCGGCAATGGAGGCGGGGTTGGCGGTGGTGGATCCATAGGTGAGGGCAGGTGCGCAATGTAGGCGGAGGTGCCGGTGGTGGATCCATAGGTGAGGGCAGTTGCGGCAATGGAAACTGAGGTGGCGTTGGAGGATCCAGAGGTGAGGGCAGGTGCGGCAATGTAGGCGGGGTTGGCGGTGGTGGATCCATAGGTGAGGGCAAGTGCGGCAAAGGAGGCGGGGTTGGCGGTTCTGGATCCATAGGTGAGGGCAAGTGCGGCAAAGGAGGCGGAGGTGACGGTGTTGGATCCATAGATGAGTGCAGGGGTGGTAATGTAGGCGGAGGTGGCGGTGGTGGATCTATAGGTGAGAGCAGGTGTGGCAATGGAGTCGTGATAGGCGTTGGTGGATCCATAGGTGTGGGCAGTTGCGGCAATGGAGACGGAGGTGGCGTTGGTGGGTTCAGAGGTGGGGGAAGGGTCGGCAATGTAGGCGGAGATGGCGGTGGTGGATCCATAGGTGAGGGCAGGTGCGGCAATGTAGGCGGGGTTGGCGGTTCTGGATCCATAGGTGAGGGCAAGTGCGGCAAGGGAGGCGGAGGTGACGGTGTTGGATCCATAGATGAGTGCAGGGGTGGTAATGTAGGCGGAGGTGGCGGTGGTGGATCTATAGGTGAGAGCAGGTGTGGCAATGGAGTCGTGATAGTCGTTGGTGGATCCAGGTGTGGGCAGTTGCGGCAATAGAGACGGAGGTGGCGTTGGTGGGTTCAGAGGTGGGGGAAGGGTCGGCAATTGAGGCGGAGTTGGTGGTGGAGGATCCAGAGGTGGGGGCAGGTTCGGCAATGTAGGCGGAGGGGGCAGTGGTGGATCCATAGGTGAGGGAATGGGCGGCAATGGAGGCGGAGGTGATGGTGGTTGATCCAGAGGAGGGGGCAGGTGCGGCAGTGTTGACGGAGGTGTCGGTGGTGGATCCAGAGGTGGGGGCAGGTGCGGCAATGGAGATGGAGATGGCGGTGGTGGATCCAGAGGTGATGGCAGGTGCGATAATGGAGGCGGTGGTGGCGATGGTGGATTCATAGGTGAGGGCAGGGGCGGAAATGGAGGTAGAGGTGGTGGTGGTGGATTCAGAGGTGGGGGCAGGTGCGGCAATGGAGACGGAGATGGCGGTGGTGGATCCAGAGGTGGGGGCAGGAGCGGCAATTGAGACGGATGTGGTGGTGGTGGATCCAGAGGTGGGGGCAGGTGCGGCAATGGAGGCAGAAATGGTGGCTGTGGATCCAGAGGTGAGGGCAGGGGTGTAATTTGAGGCGGAGGTTGCGGCGGAAATGTTGATAAGTGTTTGTTCTTTTACTTTTGAAGTCCTCTGTTCAGAAAATCCATATTGTGTGAATGTTGTATTATAATGTTATCAATTAGGTGATTTCATATTGGCCTAGTTATTTGTCCGAGGTTAGCTGTATTTGCCTGAGCTATTTTCCGTTTTGGTTAAAAACATTCTTATAACTTACCTTTAGTTCACATCGAAGCCGTATTTATCCCTTATTCATCCATGGTGCCTGCTTTTCTAGACTTGACTTTGCTAATTTCGACATGCATCCTTAAAGTGACATTGCACATACTTATGAATTAAGCACTGTACATTGTAAGGAAGCATGTCTTTTCGTCTTATTTTGTAAATCGTTTTCCGAAACGTCAAATGTTAATGTTTTACCTTCGTCGTCCATTTTGTCGGCGTACAAAATCATAATAGTCGTAAAATCCACCAACGGGTTAAATACAACTGTTATATCAAACCGTACAAAGTGGTTCAATCATTCAATAGGTTCAAGTAGTTCATATAAAGTTATATGAAGCACAAAATATTTAAAACAGTCCGAAAACGGAAAACAAAATGGCTACCTTTAAAAAGTTATTTCCAGCATATTTTCATATTAGGCGAGTTTCGACAGCCAATGAAAATGGCCCATTTCTCAAATCCTATATTAGGCGAGTTTTGTTGATATTGGCCGAGTTTGGTCGATATTGAGCGAATTCTGGCATATATTGTCTTCAATTGTCTGGTATTGATACCGCAATTGTCTCTGTATCTCGTCAACTACGTAATAGTTGATTAATAATACCGAACACGTCCCAGGTTGTCTGTAATTTTCTGGGCTTTTTTGTCCGTTTTTCGTTGGATGTCTGAATGTCTTTTTGTAACCGAATTCTTAACGCTTGAAGGATTGGTTGATATATGAAAAAAGATGAGATTTCAGGCGGCTTTATACCTTCTCGTTTCTGTTCGCTTTTCGCCTCGTTTACAGTTTGCTGTGCCGGAAAAGTCACTTTCACCATCAAATCAACGCTCTCCGTGAAATTCTTATGAGGTAAAGCAAATCATTGTGATTTATTTTTATTTTTTTAAATAGTTTATCCTATTTTGTGGGTTTGGTACATACAACTTAGATTGATTAATAATTAAGGTAAAATGAATAGCGTTTGAAGTGAAACGTTAGATGCACTTGTGAACTAATCAAAGGCAAAATTTACAGGTTTTATATCGAATTCAATCTCTTGAAAACGATACAGAGAAGATTAGCATGGCCCCTGCGCAAAGGAGGACACGCAATTTTCTCTCCAGACGTTCCATGTTTCAAAAACGCAAATAAGGGGCCATAGCCGGCTCTTGAAACTCTGACCTATTTACCGGCAAATAAAATGGAGTGTCAAACACATATTAATTCCATTTTATCTTTGTTTTTGTCTATTCTTCTCAACAACGTGTGTTCACTTCAATTAAGAATACTTTTTTCGAATATATTTAAATAAATAAATACGTTGTTGGTAAAATCCTTCTATCTTACTTTAAAATCTGTTTGGAACCTGATTTCCTTTTAAGCTACTTTCAAATAACCATCAAAATTAAGTGGAAATTTGAACTTTGAACCTTAAAACTAAAAGTTTTATTATCAACATAAATATTATTGATTTCATTGTCTCTCACAAACCCTTCCCATCGAACATACTCTAGTTTCCTCTGGACTTTTTAAAACTTTATCAACAAACCAAAAACTGTCTTGATTCTTATCAACAGGAACGATTTCATTCTGATTCACATAACCCGATATTGGTTCTTTATTGAAGTCAATAATTTTATACAATGGAAACCCTTGTTTAAATACTCTACCCTTAACTTTGAAAACTGCTGTAGTATATTGCTGCTGGTAAGCCCGTCTAAAACGATGTTTTATGTTACTTAATCTAACCAAATCACCGATTTTATTTTTAAAACAAGGAGACGATTTTGGATATTTTTTAGGTTTTAGTTACATTTTACTCCAAAGTTGTGTTTCATTTTTCTTAATAATTTAACTATGTGCTAATCCATTCAAACTCCGATGGGGAGTTATTGTAACTATTTACAATATCTTGAAGGTGATCTATATATCTATTAATTTTTTAACTTAACATTATGAATACCATCCCACGTAGGCTGAATGACTCGCTCCGCATAGTTTGCTTTAGCGTCCATTGTGTATTAAACAAATAAACTCCCTGATTTTTCATAAACGTTTAAAAATCATGATTGATATATTCAGAACCTCTGTCCGATCTAAACTCTGTGTACTTGTCAACACTTAGAATATCTTTAATTGTTGACAATACCGTGTAAGGTGTTTTATTAACTAAGTGTCGAATGGATAGACAACTTGAAAATATGTATATAAAATGAGTAGTTATCTAACTCCATCGTTGTATTTAACAATGTTATCAATTGCCATTAAATCAATATCGCCCTGATCGTTCATACCCGCTAATTCAACCCTCGGTCTATTATATGCATGTCTAGATTGACGTTGAAAAGCATACGAATCTTGATGGTTGAGCCATTTGCTTGATTGCCTGCATTTTTAAAATAGAACTAATACTGTAATAGGATATGCTCCTTCTGCGTTCTATTCATGATCAAACATTTATATTTCAAGTCTGTGAGACGGGTTGCTTAATTAAGAAAAGAAATAAAGGAAAAGAAAACATGTTTACAAATGAATACGTTTATTTGAAACTAAACATCTATAAAATCAGTCAACATATGATGACATACATTATATCACTTGAAATACATGAAGTGAATAATATGACAAATCATTAAGGTAACACAATAAAGAATTACATCAGCGGATAAGAATAATAATTCATTATACAGCACAAAATGGTAGAGTTCATAATTGTTCATGCCATCAACTCTTCTTTTAAGGGGAAAATGCAATACTACACATACAACATAGCATAACTTTTCTGTATTCTTCAGTTTTTGCGGTTAAAGATCCTTTTGGTCAACGCGATGGATGAAAAGATCGACCTTCAATGCAATTGATTGTCAACACCATTCTTTTCATTTTCTACACCACTGTTCGGTTTCCATAAGCTGCAGAAAGTATTTTCTATCTAGCACAAATTTGTGCATATCAGTCGTCTATGAGGAAATAATATACTCCTTCCATTAACTGCGTTAAGCATGACGCTGAAGTAAATTTATATTTCATGTTCATCGTCATCGGGATCTGTATCCATGATACAGTTACCATCAGTTTGGGAGGGGAGATTCATATGACAGCCTTAATTTTCTAGTCACCATACCCATAACCTCACACAATGCTTTTGAATAAACAAAGTCAAAGTAGGAGTTCATTAGCATCGCACTTGTAGAGTCTGGAGTTGATTGATGAATCTCTATATAGTTGGTAACGTTCACAACGAAAGCGGAAATTCGAATTTGAATTTGAATTTTCTGTTCAGGTCACCCGACTATATCGTCATAGTGCAAGCCCGCCAGAGGTTCGGTTCCTTTCCATGGTGCTCGGGATGAGTCATTGGTGGACGAGGATCGAACGCCCTTAAGCTGCCAATAAATGCCGTTTTTATTATGCCCATTTTTTAAATTTGGAGAATGTGTTCTATGTTCCTACAACGACTCGCCCCCTTTCTACCAGTGTTGTAATCTGAAACCGCAAGGAAACCATTCTATTGTGTCATTTCTACCCGTATGATAAAATCCGGCTGATGATAATTGGAACTTGTTTGGGGTCTATTTTAAGCGACCACTTGTCGGGTGTTTTAATTCAGTTTTGGTAAAATATCATGATTGGAGAGCATTTTTCAAACTCTAACAGTTTGGAAAGTGTCATTACGACCGTCCTTTTAATAATGAAGCCAACAACTGAACACTTTCCTTCACTTTCCTTTGGTGACCATGTTTAAAGAACATGTTAATGCGTCGCTGTCTCTATCATAACTATGACATATATATCATAAAGTTTTCAAGTCATTTCCATTCTTATTGGTGACCAGGAGACATTTTTGAAATCAAAACCTGTCCAATGTCTGCAGGTCGTTAGAAAAGGGTATCTGGGCTTGAGTCATGTTGTATTTTTAAACACTTTAGTCAAAGTAATTTTGAGAGTCTTGAGCACAGACAGATCACGGCTACAAAGAACAATTTAAATTCACTGTTTCGATCGTTTAAAATATGTACTGATTGACAGCTGCACGTACAATGATTGTTGCAAACACAGATATTGCTTCGGAAAGAAGTCTTCAATGTCTTTTATCTGAAAAAATGTTGTTCAAAGCAATATGAATTTACACTGGTCTCGCAATGCATCACGACTTTTGTAATGATCAATGATTAATCAGATCAAGATATCGTAACCGAAGAATGCCAGTGCTAGTGTTCATAGCGTATAATATGCCCCACTGCAATGAATACTGTCATTCAATGAACCCGTAAACATTCTGCGGACCCACCAGAAACCCGTCTAAGATGGCCGCTGGTACGTCAGACCCGCCAGAGCCGCCAAAGCTGCCAAGAGTTGCCTTCTTTAACCCTTCTGTGGCAATTTAAGGTATCCGACACACAAATGCCGGGCGACCTTATATTATTTTGGTAACATTCAAAAGGATATTGTTTACAAAAAATGAAATGTATCATTTTACCGAAATGATAGAATAACCAAGTTATTCTTGGCTTCCAAAGATTGCAAAATAAGGCATTCACGCCTGATTTAAGTTACGATAAGACCATAGATACAAATTGTTATAACTGTATAAATGATGTTACTTACGGCCATTCATATTACATGCTAGTAATCGGTAGGCAATTCCCTTTCAAATCACACAATGCTGATATGAGATCTACAGGCACTAAAATTTAACTTTAATGTTGATGCAGCTGACAGAGAACAAGTTTATTTGTGGTTCGGGTTCCTTAAAACTTGTCCAAGGTATCCGTCAATTCGACCACAACCCTTTTTCTGTTTCTACCTCTGGTCATTTTGCAGACTATTGAAAGACGGTTGAGCTCAATAAAGACACACGATGTGTTTAAAACAACAGTCTCGCGCGCCCTCGATTTTCAACCCTAAGACAGTTCGATCCTTCGATTTCAATCTTTCATAAATTGTATGTATACCCCTTACCGACATTTTAAACCCATAATCTAAGTTCCTGTCCAAGATTAATCAACTTTTAATTAAAACATTTCAATTTCAAGGAAAAGACAAGTACGTGACTGCATTTATAACAACTATTCAATTTGACCCTGACCTTGTATAGATTCAATACAATTCTTTACAACGCAATGCAACGCTCTATTAAGTAGGTTGTACCATAATGCAAGGTTTTCAAGAGTCTACGAGATCTCTGTTTATTCTTCACGTAATGTGTTAGCGACAACCTTACCGGAGATCACTATTCAGCTACGATGTACATGGGAGTATTTGAATTATTAATGAGGCCAGCAAGTGAACGATCCCAGTGTTTCATTAAGATAACGTGATTCTGTAAAATGTAAGTATTTATATTTTTGTCTTAATCTAATAAAGGAATGTTTTGTTGGAAGCTTATCAGAATTTCGTAGTTATTGAATATATTATGAAATATTCAATTGAAGATCCGTCAACTTTAGAAATCATCAATAGTCGTTCAATGCTAGAAGACATTTTGTAAATATCTAGTTAAGGGCTTCTCCACAAGACTTTTTAAATGATATCTAGCTATCTATAATCCCTAGCTAACAAGTATCCAAATTGCGTGTGTTATGTGTACTGGCTAATTGCCATTTAGGAATGTGTTCAAAATAAATGGGCTGCGCTTCTTCTGCCTTCAGTGATCAATATTTATTAATCTGAGATTTCATCGATAATAACAGAAACCTGAGGGCACTAACGATTAGGACAAAACACTTTGTGTAATACCCTAAAAGTAGTTAGCCTAATCTCTTCAGGTATTTCTTTTCTTATTTGTCTGTATATTGCTCCCATTTTGCTTAAGATAGTAAATATTAAAGTCAAATTCCCGGAGGATGATATGATTAGTCTATTAATAGGCTGGGAATTTGCATGATCAACGAAATTAACAATTTGAGCTATTGTAACTGAACAATTCATCAATAATTAACGCTTCAACAAGTAACTCGGGAGTTATTGATCATGCTATGGTATTCGATACGATACGATACGATAAGTTTATTGCGTAAAACATTATACAATGCTCATAGCATATACTATACAATACAATGAATGGAGAAAGTACAGAAATACAATTTTCTGGAACAATTTAACATGAATGATGTAACATCTTATAGTTGAGTGTGGCTATAAAAATAAATATATTGCTTTTTTTTAGTGTAATTACATTAAACAACAGCAATTCAGGTATAAAAGGAAATACGAGCCTAGTTATGTAAAACCTCCCTGAGCTGGTTAGCAAAGTAAATATATTTTGGTAGTCTATGTGTGTTATTCTTTGTGCTACAACATAACATGGATTTAAATTTATTTAACGTTGACCAGTGGCAAAAATAAGGCTTAAAAAGTTTGTTTCTTAATTATCTATATCTTGGGCATACAAGTAAAAAATGAAATTCAGATATTCTACCTGATTCAGATTGCATGATACAAATATTCTGTCATTTACGGCTGTGTTAGTATATCTGCCCGTCTCGATTCCAAGTCTATGGGCAGAGGTTCTAAATCGTGCAAGAGCATATCGAAATTTGTTTTCATGGATTGTTTCTAAATATTGTTCTCTAATGAAAGCATGTTTAAATAAGGCGTATGTTATTAATCTAGGTAAATTATTGATATCTGCGCACCAGCTTTGGCAATGTTTGTCTATGATTCTTTTTTTAATTACTTCAAATGTGTAATTATCGATACTTTCAGTTCGCCAAATATCAGAAAAAAACATGATTTTTTGTGAGCTTTTCAATAACAACTGAACAATTTGTTAATCTATTAAAGAGTATTTGGGAGTACATTTTGGCTAGGATATTTATTAGAGTGGTTCCTCTATAAATTTTAGCGTCGTTTATATCACTCTTCTTAAAGATTGGTAAGATAATGCCTTTTCCCCACGACTGAGGATACTAATGGTTAAGAAATATGCGATTATATAATGTTTTTAGGAAAGATAATATAATATCTATTGAGGCTTTAAATATTTCCGCTGGAAGCTGATCAGTGCCTGGACATTTGTTGTTATTTTGAGATAATACAGCATTTCTTATTTCTGTTACAATTATTACTATGTCAAGTAAATTATCATTGATTTGTTCATCGTTTACGTTTTTATGTAAGGCCCATCTTGATTTGATGAGGTGTGCCTGGAAAAATCCTTGAAAAGAATCGGCACGGATTCTGTTTTACGAGATTTTTCCCTCAATGATTTCCAAAACTGCCTAGGGATTGTAGAGGCTAGGTTATTTACTATGATTCCTGCTTCTTTACGGTATTTAATAAAAGCTTTCTGTTTAGTTATATTTTATTTAGACCGGGCTAAAAGAAAGTTATTTCTATTATCATCTGTTTTATTCCGGTTATATATATTTCGCTTGCGCTTGAACTCTTTCTTTCCATCATAACAGTCCTTATTAAACCATTTCTTATGTGTATGTTTATGTTTACTGGTTTTAAAAACTCCCACGGTCTTGCCAAATATAGAATCAGCTGTAGTAAACATAAGATTTGTAAATTATTGTACTACAGTATCAATTGACCCCGTGCCCAGTGATGCGTTAACTGTAATAATACGTCATTCTTATTCATGTGTAAATCATGGAATAACGGGACCTTTTCATTCTCAAAGATTATTTTAAGAGTTCTTTTTGGGGGTGTTTCATTTATATTTCCACGTGCATTATTGCTCATATTTATACATAATGAAAACGAAATACAGGCATGATCAGAAAATTTGTTAAATTCATTAATAGTAAAATTATCGATGAACTTGAACGTTTTATGTCTAAGAATAAGATAATCTACGACACTTACACCCCTACTGGAGCAGCAAGTGAACTCGCCCACATTTTTTTGTTGTTGCCTAATCTGCCGTTAGCTATAAGAAAACCCGTAGCCTGACATAAATTAATCAGAGTTCGTCCTCCAAAGTCGAGTACTTTATCTTTGCTAAACCGGCGTTGGACGTTTTCACAAACTGGACTAATGAATGGCTGGTTTTCATCTAAATATTTGTCATTAATAATGAAATCATACTCATCCGAGGTGCGATAATTTAGATCACCTGTACAAAAAGTATAACCAAGGTTGTCATAGAAATCAAAATCATTTAAATTATTAGAAATAAAAGAGTTTGTACTATAAGGAGGCCGATATACATGAAATATAAACATCATTGTTATGTGAGAATAAAGAATGGTCTTTACCCAAAAAATTCCATTGTCGCTCTTGCTGACAATTTTAATATACTTCTTTAAAACATTTTTATAATATAAAGAAATGCCACCACTACATCGTCCAGAGCGTTTAGATGTTTTCTGTCCGTAAATATGATCACAATTATAGTTAGATATGTCCAAGTTAAGATAATTATTGGAAGGATTCAGGTTTCACTAAGAAAAAATTTTGTCATCATTTTGTATTAAGTTTAAAAAATCTTCATCTACTATTTTCATCTAAGTCCATGAATGTTCCAAGATGCTACATTAATTAAACACTCCTCCTGACGTCCCTACTTGTCTCCACTGGCTGGGTGTGTGTACAGGCTCCTGTCGATGAACAGTGATTTTCCAACGAACTTCACCTCTTTTTCGGCGTCCTTCGTTCGTCTC
Organism: Mya arenaria; assembly: GCF_026914265.1. Classification (NCBI taxonomy): domain Eukaryota; kingdom Metazoa; phylum Mollusca; class Bivalvia; order Myida; family Myidae; genus Mya; species Mya arenaria. Next base: position 18,647,207 of record NC_069138.1, read on the forward strand.
ATGGCGTCGTACAACGGCTTGCGGGCGTCGGGTACGTCCTTCGGTAGCTGTGTCCCGATCCCGATGTTCCTATCTCTGAGGCGTTATAGGGTGGACGGCTCAAAGGTGCGTACCCTCTCCCGCTTCAGTCCGTAGTGAAATTTCACGATGATCGGACGAGGTCTGTCGGTGCGTCATTGACCGCGCTGCCCCTGGCGATACGTCGTATCGAAATTGAACTCACCAGGTATCTCCATAACGTTGTTGATGACGTCATGTACGGTCTTCCTGCAGTCTTCTTTTTGGCCGGAAGCTGCCTCTTGAACGCCATAGAATACCAGGTGGTTGTCGCGCATAGATTTAATTTCAATGTCTTAAAGTATTTCTTCAGTTTTTTTCTTTTTGAGTTGTAAAGATTTACATTTTTTTCGAGTAAGGAGCAAGTTTGTTTTAGTGTTTTAAGTTCTTTTTCACTTGCTTCAACTTGTGTGGAGATGAACTGTGAAGACCTTTCCGTTTCCGTGACGCGGTGGTCGATGTCCGTGACTCTAACTTCCAGGTCGACGACCTTGGCCGTGATAACATTCATGTTTTTTTTTCAATTCGGTCAATGGCTTTTATTTTTGATTTTATGTCTTTAATTTCTTGCAATATTTCGGTCGCCCATGGGGGCTGGTACGAGGCTGCGTAGCTGAACGGTGATCCCGAGGGAGAGGGGCTGAACGCAGGGTGCGGCACGCCGAATTGGGGCTGGGAATATGCCATGTTGTGTGGGTTATAACAGTATGTAAAGTCCGAAACGTTATTATTTAATTCTGAATTGTAATCCGAATTCCTTTGTTTGCTTTTCGTTTTCAATTGATCAATGTCCGTGATCCCCGTGCGGATTAAATCGGACAATGGCGATACCACCTTTCGTTTATGTTTCCGTTTATTAACACCTTGTTTTTCAAAAGTTTTCTTTTTTTCTTTCGAAGACATGAACACAACCACTGAAAGTTCCAATATATCCAAAATTTAGAAAGTTCATATCCATGGGAGAGCTTTAATTCCCAAAGATATTTAGAGCATATGTCCCCGTGTACTTCTCCATTTAAACCACGTGACAGCGAATATTCACAGTCTCTGACTGTTTTTATTAAGTTATAAAATATAAACTGTTAAGTGGCACAATGAACAACAGATTTGGTATTTTAAAAATATTATTAATATCGACCGTTCGATTTTGATCTGTATTGAGCAATACAAGGTCAATTTCCAATTATATATATCAATAGCAGCGCGGTTTTAAATAACAACCTGTCAGAGTAAGCTGAATCAGTTCGATTGTATATTTTTCTCTAACGAGTCAGGGTTTTAAACATTTACTTCAGCTTGTTCCATGTGCTCATGGTATTTTCTTTTAGCTTCAAGCACGAGAGGCCAACAATGTTAATATATAGTTTAACAATCAAGGAAAGAAGTAAGAAATTAGAATTGAACAAATTTTAAAGGGACTGTACACAAGATTTTCTTCTGTAACGAATCTCAGAACAATTATTTAATGAAATGTTTTCTCGTTGATATCATATTGTAAAAAAAACATACCAAAATGTAAAAAACATCGAATCCAAGACCGGGTTCGAACCTGTGTCCCCAAAATTGAAGTCCAGTGTTGTATCCACTGTGCTACGAAGACTTCCTCTTGTCAGTTGGAATATTTAAGCTTTGTACCTTACATAGTCTTATCACGTAATAACATCGACTAGCCAAGCACGCATAAGGAATGATTTCTTCTAGGTAGACATACCTAGTAATATGATTTAATGAAAAAAATCGAAAAAACTGCGAAAAATAAATTAATTGTAAACTATGTGGTACTTCAGTAAGTAATGTCGAATGCATTGTATACATCGATACCAAGTTTATGTCAGTTTTCGACAGTTTTCTTCTTCTTTTTTCGCTGTTTTATCATACGGAGTACAGTCCCTTTAATTCAACAGTCCATTTTATTTTTAACATATTTAATGGTCTTCAGAATGACTTTTTTTAACATTTTGAACACGGTTTTTAATCTATAAATATTTAACATTATCATCTTGTACTAATTAGTACTATCTCTAAACAGCATCCGGATTAAGTTTGCAAATCCGGATTTTTTGCAAACTTATTTTTTTTATTTTTCACCCAATGTTTTTTATTTTTGTATTTTTAAAATGTGTTAGGTAATACTAATAAGAGATATTTTTTGTTTCCTGAAATTTAATTTAGAAATATGTTTTTTTGGCATTTAAAGTCAACTTTTCCAATGGGAGTCCCATTGGAAAATGGCCTTCCCATTGGAAAATGGCTTTTTCAAGCTTTTCCAATTGGAAAACTGGCTCTATTAAAATTGTGGGAGAATTTGGAACATAATTTTTAAAATTGAAATTGACTGTTTAATTAAGAATATTTTACACTCACTACATGAAAAATAATATATTCATTAAAAATGAAGAACCGATAGATTCATTTAAGGCATTTGTTTGCGAATCCTTCCCATGAGTGAATCTTTCCAATTGGAGGATTCCCACATTCAAAGTGGGAAAGTATGAACATTGGAAAATTCCAATTGGAATATTTGGTTAATGGGAAAATTCCAATTGGAGAATAAAGTTCAGTTTTAAAATGGGCAATTTCCAATTGGAAGGACAGGTAAGATTTTGTAATGGGAACATGTAGGAAATGGGAATAAAGAAAAATATTGCCATATTTAAAGCAAAAATTAGCAAAATGACAATTCTTACAATGTCCTTACCTGTCAACTGTCGACTTATCCATATTCCTCATCGCTGTTATACTATACAATGGTTAGCATGACGTCTAACCATCGTATTGCTTCATTAACCCTGTATCAGATACTAGTACAATTTTTTATCCGATTCGCGACTTTACGGTTTCCCATAATCCCTTGCGCGCGCATGACTTCCGGTAAAATGTAAATAAGGAAGACGCTAGCAAATCTGAAGAAATACAACAGCAGAGATGCAGTTAATCCAATCAAAGTACCGCCTTCCGATATGGTGAGAATAAAATGTATATAAATAGTTCATATTTGTAGAAGAAATCAAAGATTTATCCCATAGAACACGATCACACTCTAGATTGATTATAAGTGGGTGGAGTATAAATTTGCAGAGCAGATTTCTATGAATTATAGTATGTCGAGTTCTGAATGTACGTAAATGAAATTAAATATTTATATAAAAGTTATTTAGAATTTCCAATACAATTATTGCATGCAGTAATTTTATTCCTATATCAAACTTAATCATTCTAAAATGCCGTTCAGGCTTCTTTTTTTAATAATATATTGACGTTTTTTAAAGTCTGGACAGGCTAAACATCATTAAACAAAAAAAGCCTGTACGGTATTTTAGAATAACTAACCTCAATTTGTGCTTATGGCGAGTTTTAAAATATTTTCACTATTTTTAGAGACAGGACATAATGATAATCTATAATAAATTTCAGTTATTATCAATGTTTCATTACCAGGTATAACTATGAAATAGTCTTATGAATGAACATATATAAATCATCATCTTTATAAATAAAGATATTTATACTGCTCTATGTATTTTATAACTATGTTATAAACATTTTACTTAGAAAGAGTAATTATGTCATGCTGTCACCTGTGTAGTCTTCTGAATGATTTACTAGTTATGTTTAAATATTATGATGGCCACCGGGCTAGTCGCGAATACACCCAGGCCTGGAATTAAATCGGGGTACAGATTGTCTCAAAACCCATCCATGAAAAAGTCTGAGAGTAACTTTCTTTTTTTATAAAAAATATACTATTTATCTTCCATTCCTTTCTTTACAGATATGATTCAAATATGCTGATGATATCTTCTGAGGTCATTACTTTCAATGAAGAACATCACTACAATTGGTTGGGCTGCTAGATTGGTAGCAACGTGTTGGTTGGGCATCTTTTGCTTACTGGACCGCTATATTGGATGGACCATACGTGTTGGCTGAACAATTATAAATGGTTGGACCATCATCGTGGGTTGGACTCTTGTTTGACAGAATGTGTGATGGCAACTAGTGTTGTTTGAATCACTGTTGGATAGACAGCTATTGTTTATCAGACAGCTATAATTTGTTGATTTACAAGTTTTGGTTGAACAACTTTCAATGTATGGACAAGAAGTGTTGGTTTGACCACAAGCGTTGGTTGGACTGCATTTAATGGATGAATATCTAGTTGAGCCTGTTTTGACTGCAATGAAGTGCTGATTGAACCGCTATTGTAGGTTGTCAGGTCATATTGGTTGGATTCCCATTGCTAGTACTTGTTGGATCTCTTTTGTTGGTTGAACTGTTTTTTTTACTGTTATTATTGATATTCATACATGTATAATATGTTATGTGCTAAGTATTCAACACCTTTTTTTATGTGAATTATTATTATAAGAGATATTATTATTTAATAATCATTTAAATATATATAATTAAATATTTTTATGTCCTTGTACTTTATTTACGTTTAACATTTACGTTTTACAATGTGCATTATAATGTTTTATTATATGAACTCTTTTTATAGATAATTAAATAAATATTAATATTTTAATTCTATGCAACCATTTTTACTTTGTTTTGCTATAATTTATATGAAAGTATCAGACTTTTCTACAGAAATAATAAATTTGTCATACCCCCCCCAAAAAATAAAATAAATAAATAACGAAACAAAAAACAACAGAGCTCATGGTGTTCATTATATGCGGATTCTCATCAAAATGAATAAGTTGAATTGCATCATTGAATGTATGATTCTTTGTTAGATTTGATGAGATCTCCTGCCAACTGACCTTGAGGGACCTGCACCTTTAAAACTGCAATCTCACAGATTAACTGATTTATCATCTATCTTACATCACTGGTTTACAGACATTTTTTTGTCAAAACGGTCAAGATATGTAAAAAGGATCCTTGATTTTCTATTAGCAATCTTATATCACTGGTTTTCAGACATTTTTTTGTCAAAACGGTCAGTCTGTAAGAATGCAGCTTTAAATTTGAGCACTGTATTTACAATGATGAACAATCTAAGTTATGAAAATTTTAATACAGAAGCAGCAGATGTATTTCATCATTCAAGTCTTTAAATATTATGTAGAAACTTGCTGGACATGAGCATATTGTTTATGGAAATTTGCATGTTTACCAAGTTTTATTTAAATTTCAAGGCTGTTTGAATTTGGGCCAAGAAAATATTCGGCCTACAGTATGCTAACGACACCTAGGCTTATTGACTATAACAATACTAAAGTAACATGATAGGAAAAAGCTCGAACTAAGGGCTGCCGGTTTACTAGCACAGTACTCCTACAAACTAAGTTAACCAGGTGGCTAGTGATTGCCAACAAACGTTAACTCGATTTTATGTCTTTAATATTTACCATGGGAGTTAAACAGTCGTTGGAATAAAAAGATCATAGACAATCATATTGATAACAACAGTATTTTTTACAATTTAATAATAACATTAAGCATTATATAATTCAATAACAATAAAAATTGTCCTTGGTATGCAATAATCCCTTTTAAGGTTCATTTGCCAAGGGTTAAAAACCCCATCTTGCTTCTTTTTGAAAAATCTCTTGTTCGGCTGTTATCTTTTTCTTTAGTCCTTGCAGTCAAGGAAAGTTTTCATTCATATTGACACACCTCATTTATTTTATCTCTGCTCTTGAACCGAATTCAGTCTATTGTGTTTTGCACAAAAATATCTTGTAAAACCACCGATATAGTAGGTGCTATCAGATCAATGGTATCAACTGCCTACTCCTGTTCAGCATCAACTTGGCAGATTCAAACATCCACAATGAACATATCTGAAATTAAATAAAATAGTTTTATCATCATCCAAGTGAACCAGAAAAATAAAATATAAAAGACTCTAAAGAGGCTGTTAAATCTGCACTCTCACAGATTTACCGTTTTGACACCTTTTTTATTTGTTGTCTTGGAATGAGGCAATTTCTGCGTAAATATCTGCAAACAAGACATATAAGTCTGCTGACAAAAAAATCATATCACCAATTTTCATATCTCCATTTGAAAATTATTATTTGAAGGCTAATTTTCAAAGCGTTACTAATGGTTTAAAGCTGCACTCTCACAGGTTGAACGTTTTGACAACTTTTTTTTTTTGTCTTGGAACGAGCCAATTTTCGCGAAAAGCCATGGAAACCATTAAAAAAAAGACTGCTGACAAACAATCAGATCGAAGTTTAAAAATTATCGTTTTATGCATTTTCTTAAACTGTTAGTAACGGTTTAAGCCGTAAAACATTAATATTATTAGAACAGAAATATTAAAATCTACGATCTGATCTTTTGTCAGCAACCTTTTATCATTGGATTGCAGATATTAACGCAACAATTTGCTATTTCCAAGACAAAAAATAAAAAAGTTGTAAAAATGGTATATCTGTGAGAGTGCAGCTTAAAGAAAAATGTTTTTAAATATTTGTTTACTTAAATATGAAAATCTGTGATCCAATGTTTTGTCAGCAGCCTTATATCACTGGTTTTATTGCACGTTTGCATAAATGGCTTGTTCGAAGACAAAAATAAAACAGTTGTCAAAATGTTTAATCTGTGAGAATGCAGCTTTAATATCAGTCAGATATTTAAATAGTTACAAGTTACTAGTACATTATTTATCAGCTGTTTAAGACCTGTTTATTTGCTTATATAAGCACAGCAGGCAACATTTAAATGCCCTTCTTAATCACATTATGCTTTAAGCTTCATTTACTTGACTGCTTTAAAGTTGCACATCTTAACAATTTCACACTAATTGCAAAATATCATTCATTTAATTTAATAACAAACCCAACAAACCACAATTTTATGCATAACAATCAATATGTATTTGAACCTTTGAGAACCACTATGAACGTCTTTACCACTATATTTGTTATTTTACCCCACCCACTTAAATGAGTACTGAAGTTGGGTATAAAAGTCGAAAACTTCATTGACATTTACAAAAAACGGTAGAAATTTATAGAAAAATGTACAAACTGATGTTCCTAACATGTTTTACCTACCTATCAATCTATTTTGCTAATTATGCTCTCCTTTTCACTGGTCAACATCACACACATACAGTATCGTTATCTAGGGTAGACATTTTACCGGTAGTCATGCGCTCGCAAAGGATTATGGGAAACCGAAACAAACCGAATTGAAAAAAAGACAAACAAAAAAAATCCATCTTTCATCAATGTCACAAAAACGCTGTCGTTAAGCTTGATTACAAACATCTTGCCATTTAACCGATTATTTTCAAGGTTAAAGGCAACTAAAATTTGGTCAAGAATTAGCATTAATGAAGTTCTTTGAAGTCGAAGATATAAACTTTTTTACACTTCTATCTTTGTTAAAGACCACATGATTATGTTCATATATTTACACAAATTATAAAGGAGTCGGAGAGGTGATGGAGATCTATTGTATGAAAAGGCTTAATTTATGGTATTTATGGGTAAAAATAGTGAAGGAACGACTCGCCATACTGTCATTATTTCATGTACATTGTGCTATATGAAATTATTCTCGTTCACCAGAGTGATGGTGCCATGCGTTACACATTTGATTTATCACTATCAAACCTCTTGTAAATGAGAATGTGTGAATATGGTGTTGATAAATCAATGAATGGTTTAGAAAATAAACATTTTGAATTTTGAAAAAAGAAGCCTGAACTTGAAGAATACTGCCATGACTAATGAGATGCAATGTGCCAGGCCGCAAAAGTTTTATCAGTGAACATATTAACAGACAATTAAGATATTACATTCAAACAGGGAAAAAGTAATATGAAAACCTATCGCTGTCGCTAAAGTAATGCACCAGTCAATGGTAAGCATCCCCCCACCCCAGGTCCGGGAGGACAGTCGGTGGTTTTGTGTTCGCGCCAAAATAGCGGGGAATTGGCCTTGGACCAACTGTGTAGCTCAAGGAATTTGGTCGAAGCGCTAGCGGTTTAAGCGCCCGGCGTGCGCCACCTCTAAAATAATCGAAGTTTACTGTTTTCATCAATATCGGAGAAACAAAGGTAATAAAATAAGCTCATAATGCACCATTTCCGACTACATACATGAGGGAGTAACCCCAAATTCCCGTAAAACAGTTTATGTATTATACTTTCGGAGGGAGGAGTAAATGTCAAAAGTTGCGCCCCTAAGGTACTACCCCTCTAACATCAATTCCTGGATCCGCACCTGCGATGTGCCATGTTTCCGCAACCTGGGAGATTTAATAAAAACGCTTCTGTTTCTGGGGCTGTGATTACGAAGTTCGTAATCACTGCTTCTGCTGTAATAAACCAAGATGAAACTTGACTTCTACTACTACAAGTTACATAGATTCACGTGCATTATTTAGCACGTTATTGCTATGTGTTTCACAAGATTTATACCCTGTGTACTGCTAATATTTAGCATTCTCAAACATTTATTGTTGAATAAGATTTTAGCTGATAGCTATTTTCTATTTGTCTGAAGATGATGAAAAACATAATCTTATATATTCAACCTCAAGTCAGTTTCCTAGTCTGAATTTTGAGAGGATACAAAAAGTATTCCTGGTGGGTACAACCTTTAAGGTAAACGACAGACACAAATACATGCATGCCATACTTTTGAGAGGCTTTGCAGTGGATTTTAGTCTGAATTCCAGGGAATATTGGTCTAAAGTCCAGCGGATTTTGGTCTTAACAATATCAACATTTATTATTTAAGACTAAATACAGAAATTTGAATGCATATTTACTTATATTTATTTAATGATCTAGAATACATACAATAAAAGAATAAATAATATATTATGAAATTATAATCAATTGTCAATGCATATGATAAATAAATAATACATAAAACAAGAGGGCCATGATGGCCCTAAATCGCTCACCTGAGTAAAAGAGTTTAACCTTTGTTATTAATATAGCTTGTTTCTCAAAGAATATTGAACAAGAGCTGTCAAAGTATGTGACAAATGCCCCCCAATGTGACATTGATCTATGAACAAGTACATAACAAGAGCACCGCGAAACGGAGCATTATACGCCCGAAGAAGATTCGGCTTGAGGTCCTTTTAATGTAGTGATGATTTGTATAAAGTTATTTGAAAATCGCTTTATTAGTTACCAAGTTATGGCCCGGACACGGAATTGCTAACGGACGAGTAACAAAGATGTGGCCCGGACACAGAATTGCTAATGCCCCCCATGGTGATTCTAGTCTTTGAGGTATGGACCTGGAAATTGCGCGCAACACATCCTTTTAATGTAGTGATGATTTGTATAAAGTTATTTGAAAATCGCTTTATTAGTTACCAAGTTATGGCCCGGAAACAGAATTGCTAATGCCCCCCCCATGGTGATTCTAGTCTTTGAGGTATGGACCTGGAAATTGCGCGCGACACATCATTTTAATGTAATGATGCTTTGTATAAAGTTATTTGAAAATGACTTTATTAGTGACAAAGTTGTAACGCCCCCCCCATGGTGATTCTAGTCTTTGAGGTATGGACCTGGAAATTGCGCGCGACACATCCTTTTAATGTAATGATGCTTTGTATAAAGTTATTTGAAAATGACTTTATTAGTGACAAAGTTGTAACGCCCCCCCCCCCATGGTGATTCTAGTCTTTGAGGTATGGACCTGGAAATTGCGCGCGACACATCCTTTTAATGTAATGATGCTTTGTATAAAGTTATTTGAAAATGACTTTATTAGTGACAAAGTTGTGGCCCGGACACGGAATTGCTAACGCACCCCCATGGTGATTCTAGTCTTTAAGGTATGGACCTGGAAATTGCGCGCGACACATCCTTTTAATGTAGTGATGATTTGTATAGTTATTTGAAAATCGCTTTATTAGTTACCAAGTTATGGCCCGGACACGGAATTGCTAACGGACGGACAGACGGACAGACAGACGGACAGACGATGGAGGCCATAATATAATACGACCCTTCGGGCGTATAAAAAGTTTATCTTGCCTTTATGTGTCAAATACATATTGCAAGTTATATTAAATTGCCTCTGAGCAAAAAAACAACAATCATACTAAATGACAGCCAACACTCTTTATGTCCTCATATTCAGCATTCCATTGTGAATAAACACTTAGTGTATCTTTCACCTTAGAGGTAGGGACATGGGTCTTGCACACGACACGTTGTCTTGGTATGTTGAAAACATATGGCATTTTCATTTTAAAATCTGTCCATATAAGAGAAAGTCACAGCGCGGACACGACAGCCTATAATTTCCTTCAGGTTGCCATGGCAACCAGAGTTCTGCAAGGAATTAATTTTTTTTAACAATTTTGAAAAAGCACCAACCAAGGATCATTCCTATGAAGTTTCATCAAAATTGTCCAAGTGGTTTAGGAGAAGATGATTGTAACCAATTGTTGACACTTTTCCTTTAGGTTGCCATGTCAACCAGAGTTCTAAATGGAATTAATTTCTTTGAACAATTTTGAAAAAGCACCAACCAAGGATCATTCCTATGAAGTTTCATCAAAATTGTCAAAGCGGTTTAGGAGAAGAAGATGATTATAACCAATTGTTGACATTTTCCTTTAGGTTGCCATGGCAACCGGGCCAAACAAAATTATGTGAACAAATTTAAGAGAGGTCCATGCAAGGACACTTCAAACCAAATTTGCTGAAGATCTATCAAGGGGTTCATGCGAAGAAAATGTTAAGTTTTTTTACTAATTTTAGCTCTGGTGGCCCTTAAAAGGGGCCAAACAAAATTATTTGAAAAGACCTGACAGAGGCCCATGCTAGGATGCTTCAGACTTGAAGATCCATCAAGCAGTTAATAAGATCAAGTTGTTTAAAGGTTTTTCTATTTTTTGCTCTGGTGACCCCTAAAAGGGGCCAAACAAAACCATTTGAACAAAGTTGAGAAAGGACCATGTAAGGATGCTACATATCAAGTATGGAGTCATTCTGACCTTTACTTTCAGAGGAAAAGATGTTCAGTGACAAGACACTGTAAAAACAAATGACCCCTGAGCAAGGCCAATTTGACCCCGGGACAATAATTTGAATACCTTTGGTGTAGGTCCACTAGGTAACACTATATACCAAATATGAAAGCTCTAGGTCTTATATTTTGGAGAAGAGGATTTTTCAAGTTTTATTATATAAGACTATATAAAAACAAATAACTTTCAGGGCTGGGCCAATTTTGACCCTGTGGCAATAATTTGAACAACTTTGATAGAGGTCCACAAGATGATGTTGTATACCAAATATCTAATCTCCTGGCCTTACGGTTCTAGAGAAGAATATTTTTAAAGATTTACTATATAACAAGTTTACGTAAAAACAAGGACCCCCTAGGCGGGGTCAATTTTGACCCTGTGGCAATAATTTGAACAAATCTGGTAGAGGTCCACTAGATGATGCTGTATACCAAATATCTAAGCCCTGGGCCTTACAGTTTCGGAGAAGATTTTTAAAGATTTACTATATAACACTATGTAATGAAACTAGTGACCCCTGGGGCGGGCCCATTTTTGACCCCAGGAGAATAATTTGAACAAATTTTGTAGAAGACCACTACATGATGACACATACCAATTTTCAAGGTTCTAGGCCTTGTGGTTTTTGAAAAGAAGATTTTTAAAGTTTTCCCTATATAAGTCTATGTAAAACAAGTGACCCCCGGGGCAGGGCCATTTTTGACCCCAGGGGGATAGTTTTAACAATTTTGGTAGAGGACCACTAGATGATGCTATATACCAAATATTAAGGCTCTAGGCCTTGTGGTTTTGAAAAATAAGATTTTTTTTTTTTTGGAATTCAATTCTTTGAACAGTTTTCAAAGGGGACCACCCAAGGAACATTCCTGTAAAGTTTGGAAGAAATTGGCTAAGCGGTTTATGAGGAGATGTCGTTTAAAGTAAAAGTTTACGGACGGACGGACGCCATCAAATTGTGATCACAAAAGCTCACCTTGTCACTATGTGACAGGTGAGCTTAAAACATTTACTTATTAATTATTATAGCATTGCGCATAGTAATATACTTTTCATTTTTTCATTCCCTCCCCCTCCCCCCCCCCCCCCCCTCCTGCATCTGAACTGCCTAAATGCAGCCAATTAGAAATTTTGCATTGAATGTTACATATTTGGGTTAATTAAGGGCTATAATCCCTGTCCCGACAATTTTGAAGATAGAACTTAAGAAAAGTTATTGACTGGCTAAAAGAAAAATATAAATTGAGGAATATAGGCAATGTAACCTTTACAGATATACAAAAATGATTCGCAGATACATATTTAGACTTATCGACATTTTACTTAATATCAAAAGTTTCTTACAAATTGTTTATAATATTATTCTTCATATACATTATTTAGTACTGTTTCAACAATTCAAACAAATACATAGTTACAAATCAAATGTTGCTGTATTATGGCAAACACTTGGTGTTCCATCAGTACTTTAACTGAACTGGAACCTCAGATCAACCCATAAAGAAATGGAGTCTAGTAACTTCCCACTCGCCTGCCTCTTGGAACAACTGGGCCATGATTTTACCAGTTACCAGTAAGTGTTCTTTTAGACCATCATGTTGGTCAAAAATGTAATCAGACAAATCAAGACTGTCCGTAACTGGAAATCGGACCTGTTTCAATACATAGGCCACACTTTTTTTATCCAACTCCTTCCAAATGATGGGTAGTGACATGGACATTCCTCAATCTAACTTCTGCAGTGACTTCATTCATTCCTTTAGTCAAATACGGACAGTGTGAGCTGTTGAGATAGACAGCTCCTGTGACATCACATTTTATTGTGAAGAATGTCCAGCATAGATGGCTTGTCATCTAATGTAGCTAATATGTCCGCCCGGTCAGCTCAATCGGTAGAGCGTTGGACTCTGAATTGGACAACCCGGGTTTGATTCCCGGGCGGACCAGGTCACCTCTGTTGTGATTGGTTATGAAATCCTTTCTACGACCATTCGCACTGTACCACTGCACCTGGCATGTACAGAAGCTGTCAGTTCCTTGCAGAGGTGAAGGCACCTAGTACTGGTTCTGCCCAGGATAGGTGTGCGGTGGTTGAACTGTCACTCTGGGACCCTTCAATGTGCTCACGCCGGGACCCGGAGTATAAACTACTAACACCACCACCTGGCAGCCTGCTCTGAAGCTTGTCCATAGCCCCATATGTGTGGCCAGTCATCCATTATCCCCATTTTAATGATAATCTGAAAATAATCCCAAGCACATTTATATGCATATTTATTATATCATATCTGCTTCTATACACTTATCTTCTCTAGGATGTTCAAACAGGCTTGATGTGACAATACAAAATGTGAAGACAAATAAACAGTGAGATACAACAAGTATATTGAATTTTCTGTCTGATTTAAAATGATTTGTAATATAAACAGGACAGGTGAAACTTCCTATTCGACAAATATCTTTTTTTTATTGTCATTTCCAAGCATTTTTTATGATTAGATTATTTAATATTTCACAACTTAAATACTATCAGGAAGTCATAAGATTAACCATCTATATATATATAATAAATCATATATATATATATATTTAATATATGAAAACAAGTCATTATACAATTGATATACACAAATTAAAAAGGTATTTATACTTCTGAAACACTGTTGCACAAGCCACTGGGCACAAAGAGGTTGATGAAGGTTTTCCTGATGCCCTTTGAGGTTTCCCCACAATAATGAGAAAGATGACCTCTGAGAGAGATGGTGGTTATTTCCTGAAACATTAAATTTATACATGTTGTATATAATTTAAAAAAAAAGGACACTTGACAATATACAGAATGCTGTACATAAAATTCATAAGTCCTATAAATAAATGCTTTTGAAAAATTCCAGAACGTATAAACAGCAAAACCCAAAACCTCTTGATTTTGTTCTCAATTGGCCAACAGAGGAAGTATTTTATTTTTCAAGAATCCATGAAAACCAGTGATATAAAACTGCTGACAAAAAATTAGATCATGCATTTTTCTTTAACTGTTAGTAATAGTTTAACCCACAAAACATTGGCTTTCAAACGAAAATATGCAAATCTGCGATATGATCTATGTCAGCAGTCTTTTATCATTGGTTTGCAGATACTATTAAACCCAAAAATTTGCTCTTTCCAAGACAAAAAAAAAATAAAAAAAGTTGTAAAAACGGTAAATTTGTGAGAGTGCATGCAGCTTTAATAATAATTAATATATTCTTGTAATGAAGCTGTTATGTGCTAAAAATAGAACCCAATGAAAAATAAGCATATCCTAATAAGCCTAGCTTTATATGAAGTATTTACTGAATCAAATAGACATATATAGGCAAATGACTGAAAAGCTACCATAATTAAAGCTGCACTATCACAGATTAAACATTTCGACAACTTTTTAATTTTTGTCTTGGAACAAGCCAATTTTTGCTAGAATCCATGGAAACCAGTTAATAAGACTGCTGACAAAAAATTAGATCGCGGATAATTTTTATATTTAAGTTCATAAATTGATGTTTTATGCATTTTTCTTAAACCGTTAGTAAGGGTTTAAGCTCTAAAACATTTTCGAAAATATGAAAATCTAAGATCTGTTTTTTTATCAACAATCTTACATCAATGGGTTGCAGATATTTATGCAAAAATTTGCTCTTTCCAAGACAAAAATAAAAAAGTTGTAAAAATGGTAAATCTGTGAGAATGCAGCGTTAAGAGTATTTTTTAAACTTATAATGAAAGTCATTTGCATTTATTTTATATAAGCACGAAAACTAATGTGTTATTTATTCTGAACTCCTTTATAAAAATGTAGGACAAAACATCCCATGTCATTTTTGACTAAGGGGTCAAAACACGTCCAACCCATTTAGACAGGGTTGACAAAACAACCCAGATCATTTTGACATGGTGGACAAAATAACCAGGAAAATATTAGCAGTTCAAAAAGTTAAGACCCCCCTCCCATCCTACCAACACTTGAAAGATTAAAACTAATTGGCCATTATCAAGATGTGTTTTATTACCCCCAATAAACACCCTTTTCCACTTAATTTATTAGGTTTAGAAATGTTACTAAGGAGAACTTTATCACAGCATAAGGAATACACAGTGACTTTAATCATAAGGATTTGCTACAAAGCTACAGTACAATATGAAGTTCAGCATTATGATAATCCTTACTTCAAAACACTTCTTAAAAAGGTGTTCAAGGCCAAAATCTAATATTCATATTCATTACAGGCTGCTTTGCATGGCAATTATTAATTTCAGATATTTGCTTTAAGCAATTTATTTTTAATTATAAAAACACTTTCTCATAGTTTTCAGTTTTCATCTTCTTTTTGATATTGACATGTTAATATTAAAGGGGCCTCATGTGTTTTTAATATTTACGTTAGTCTTATATTAAAGCTGCAACCTCACAGATTGAACGTTTTGACAACTTTTTTTTAAAAAATTGTCTTCGAACAAACGAATTTTTGCGTAAATATCTGCAAACCAGCGATAAAAGACTGCTGACAAAATATCAGATTGCAGCTTTTCATACTTCCATCCAAAATTGATGTTTTATGCATTTTTCTTAAACTGTTAGTAGCAGTTAAAGCTGTAAAACATTAAATTTGGAATGGAAATATCAAAATCTGAAATCTCATCTTTAGTCAGCAGTCTTTCAATATCACATAAGCAGGTATTTACGCAAAGAAATTCTAATACATAAAGTTTAAACAAAAAATAAAAAAAGTTGGAAATCAATACATACACAAGTTGACTAACATATATTTTGAATAATAAACCTTAAATTACTTTCCAAAGAATGCATTTAAGGAAAAGTTACTTACTGAAAACAAGACTGTAACAATGCATGTATTTTAAAGTGAAAACGCATATATATTATGTATTTTAAAAATGTAATCCTTTATACTTTTTACTCTTTCTGTTTTTAAAAAGTATGCAACCCTAACCAAATCATTTTATTTTTGGCCCTACTATAACACAATCAAGAATTTAGCCCCACATTCCAGAATGCAGGGCTTAAATTGTGTTATCATTTTGATCACTGAAATGACATCATTGACAAAATAAGGATTCAAAAATCTTTGTTTCCGCCCAACTGACCCTATTTTTATCCTTCTGATCCTTTTTTGTTTTTGGTGTTTTGATCAATATGTGCTTTTTTAGTAAAGACCTTAATAATTCCCTGATATAGGTCAGTTTGCCAAAGAAACATGGTCCTAAAAAAAACAACAGTTACCGTATGCCTACCTTTTTTGATATTTAAATGGAAACTATGAATACTTTTTTTTGGCCTAAGCAACAATTTTTGTTTGAAGCCAGATGTGCATACTGTGTATTTTTTTACTTAATTACATTGTATTGTCTGCGAATTACCAATATCAAATCCATTGTCCTATTTAACAGGATAATGGTTTTGATATTGGTCCCATGTATTATCATTATAAAAAGTGTAGGAATTTTATTCAAGACCATTTGCAAGATGTGTCATGTTTGGTGTCAATATTATGCTTGAATTATCATATTTTATATTTGTCATTGTTAGATATTTAATTTGTATAAAAAATGAGCAATAATAAAACCTCTAAAGTTTTTTCCTCAGTTGGTAAGAATTACACCTGTTGTTGTTGTTGGGTTAATAAAAGTCTGCTTGCCTATGGCTCCATTATGGCTTGACCCTGTCACACCCCCTAGTGTGACTGAAACATATTTGTGAGGCCAAAGGGGGATCTATCTTCATTGAATGTCAGTATTTATTTTAGCTCCACCCCTTTTACTTGACCTGGCATCGCCCCTTTCACTGAACCTGACATCTGATTGGCTGAATGAATATGCCTTTTAAAGGTTTCCTTATGACTGACAGCCCCCACCCCCCACAGAGAAAGATTGGTCATTTGAGACAATCACTATCATATTTTGAAAAGGGGGCTATATGCATGACTATGAATTGGCTTGTAATTGATTTAAGATAATGATCATTATCTGCAGTTATGCACTTAAATTCATAAAAAATTCATGTTCCTTATACTATAAAAATTTTGGAAGAAATACATGACTGTCAATTTAGAATTGAACTTAATTTCCATGTAAATATCCTTAAATTGTATAACATGTCGAAGGCAAAATGTAGATTTTCACAGATTGATACAATTGCTAAAAGGCATGATCATTTTTTCAAGATAATGACATTAATAGAAGGTTTCTACTTTGTGTAAGGTTTTCTGAATTTAAACATTTTGTTTTGTCTTCAAGTCTCTTAACATTACCAAATAAAAATAACTGTCCTCCAGTTTGTATTATGTAGAATAAGATGTAATTTGGAAGTAACTGTAATTTGTTACAAAGATGGTTTAACCAAAACTTAATGAAAATCCCACATTGATTTCGTGCATTTATATATATATATAAATATATATATAAATATATATTAATACATATAGCCCGGAATAGTTGTAGCCCGGAATTATGAGTGTCTATCAAAAGCCCCCCCTATCAAAAGCCCCCCGTTCAAAAGCCCCCCCTATCAAAAGCCCCCCCGTTCAAAAGCCCCCCCTATCAAAAGCCCCCCCGTTCAAAAGCCCCCCCTCAATATAATTTTGTTCCATAAGTTTAAACCAATTGAAGAATGTTGTCATATTTTATTGAGTAGATCCAGATCAGACATTTTAACCCTATTTTACGTTAATTTCCTGCACTAATTCGATAAATTAGGCTACTTTAGTGCTTTAGTGCTTTCGGGTCAATTTTTTGTTGGAAATCTTATTCCTGACGAAACACCAAGTAGCTTGGAGTTTCATTTGGATAGAATATTAGCATATTGATAGAATATTAGCATATTGACTTGGTAATCAGCAAGTGAACGGTGTGTTTGATCTGGCTCAACTCAACTCGGACAAGGACTCATACAAGGACTCATACAAGGATAAGGAATTGAAAGGATAACAGTGTAAGACAATTAAATGAATAAATATCTTTAATTTGATTATTAACATTTATAAGTACATGTTATACATTAATTAACGGTATTGAACAGTTTTGTAAACTAAAAAAAGTGACCATTGAAAAAAACATATATATATATTAATGGTTATATTAAATTTCATCATAATATTTAAAAAAAATGTTATAAAAATATATATATATGTATTTATTTTTTTAGTGGGGGGGCTTTTGAACCACTTGCCCATTTTGAGGGGGGGCTTTTGAACGGGGGGCTTTTGATAGGGGGGGCTTTTGAACGGGGGGCTTTTGATAGGGGGGGCTTTTGAGTGTACCCCCGGAATTATAGCTATTCTGGTTTTTCCGACCTAATCCTCCGGTACAAAAAAAATTAAACCGTTGTAATATACACACATTACTTCGGAAACAATAGAGTCATTGGACGGTTACATGAATTTCAATAGCTCGAAATTCACCTTTTATTTGTTACTTCCGGGCTATATGTATTAACATAACAGGGTTTTCCCATGCTGGTACAAATAAAAGGCGAATTTCGAGCTATTGAAATTCGTGTAACAGTCCAATGACTCTATTGTTTCCTACGTATAATTCCGGGCTACAACTATTAAGAGCATATACTATCACACTCATCTGATATATTGGGGATTAAATTTATGTACCAGTACATTATTTTACAGAATGATATAGATAGTCATTATCAAATTATTATCCTGATTAATAAGTAAGTTGTTGAGTGAAAACTATTTTTAAATTGAGACAATAAGGTGGATGACATGTTAAGTTATTGAAAGCTTTGAAGATTTTATACAAAAGTTATAAGTTGTCTCAATTTATGATTTCGAAAACCATTAAATTGGCAGGCCTAAGCATCATGAGCCACTCACAGACTTTGATGGAATTGGTAAAAGACAAAAAATAAATATTTACTTTCTTAGTGTTGCAATGCAAAAGATACTGGGCCTACTTTCTATCGAGTAAAACATTCTTAATATATAAAGCTTTTTTCCATTTGCCAAATAATGGAAAATTATTTGAACTTGATTTTGAAAAATAATTATTTTTTATCCTGACTATATAATTATTTAGTCTTTAAAACAGACTTTCTTCCTTTTAAACTCTAAAATATCTTTAAAAATAAAATAAAATACATTTAAACCCATTAAGATTTAATTAATTATTTAAACAGGCCAGTCTGCACTGCCTTTTCAGTAAGGATTTTAGTCAAAATCATATCTTCGTAAGAACAAGACAGTACACCATAGGTAATTCCCTTCCCTAAATTTGCCATGAATTGGACGTGGAAAATGGGTGGCAGTTGGTGGAGTATTGGAACGGGTGGCACTTGGTGTAAAATGATGAAAAACAGAAGAAAATGGGACTTTGATCTAATTTTTCACCATTTTCCACCAAATGCCACCCCAACGCGGCAGTTGGTGGAGTATTGGAACGTTTTCCACCAAATGCCCAAGGCAAATTTTTCCACCAACTGCCACCCCAACGTGGCAGTTGGTGGAGTATTGGAACGTTTTCCACCAAATGCCATGTGGCAAACTTTTTCACCAAATGCCACCCCAACGTGGCAGTTGGTGGAGTATTGGAACGTTTTCCACCAAATGCCACGTGGCAAATTTTTCCACCAACTGCCACCCCAATGTGGCAGTTGGTGGAGTATTGGAACGTTTTCCACCAAATGCCATGTGGCAAATTTTTTCACCAAATGCCACCCCAACGTGGCAGTTGGTGGAGTATTGGAACGTTTTCCACCAAATGCCACGTGGCAAATTTTTCCACCAACTGCCACCCCAATGTGGCAGTTGGTGGAGTATTGGAACGTTTTCCACCAAATGCCATGTTCAGTTTCTTTGATCTTTTTTTCACCAAATGCCACCCCAATGTGGCACTTGGTGGAAACTACGTGGCACTTGGTGGAAATAAAATCATGGGATTTATAATGAAGTATGCATACAACAACCTAAGAACAAAAAAACGACAATTCTTTGCAGTCATTTAGTTTCATATGTCCACAAAATTACAAAGGATCACAGTTGATGGTGAAGAGCTGTCTGCATTTCTACATTTGGAGAAATCCTGAAAACAGTTTTAGTATTATTTATTTTGGAGGTTTCATTTTAGCTATCATTATTCAAAATTTATTTTAAAATTACAACATTAAAAACATACTCTTAAATATGTTTTTTCAGCTTTGGGCCTAGCCAGATTAATACCAAGTATTACAACAAAATGTTATACCATAACAAAATATATAATCCAGACTTATACATTGAATCATTGCAAATATGTTTTACAAGAGCACTCCACTGTTGTATTAGCAATGACAATACAGGTAAAAAGTTAATTTAACTACCGTTTTTGGTATTTTGAATATCGAAATGTCAATAACCTGTTTCTTTTCTTTAGTGATGCACATCCGGTTGTTGTTTTCTGCAAGTTTGGCTATACTTCTTCTACTAAGAAGTCCTCTATTCATATTTGTTTCTGAAAAAGGGAACATTTTAATAAATATGTTCAATATAACAGGGTTTGCCTCGCAGCAGAATGTTATTTGTTCTACAATTTGTTCTACAAATGTCTTTGGAAACATGTGTACACCAAGATTCACTTGAATATCTCTATTTTTTCAAAATCATGCAACCAACAACATGAACATGAACTAAGGCTTTGTCAACGATTTTTCTTAAAAATACACACACCCTTTAGATCATATACATCTTCTACATCTTTTCTTGACTGTCATTTAATATTGTTTATCTCACCCTTTTTAGCACTTAGGACTTTAAAATAAGTATTATAGCTAATAAAATATGATAATACTATGAGGTCAGTCTTCATTTTAAGTTATTGTAATATTCAAATATTTACCAAATAGGTCTTAGAATCTTGTCCGAGTACATTGTCATCGTTATGGGGGGTTTTGTCTGGAAAAAAATGTGTATAACATTTCTTTATACATCTTAAACTTCATTGTACAAATTGAATGATACTTTTCAAACTTAGTACATTCCTTGACTGAGTATTTGTCATTTCTTTTGGGAAAAAAATGAAACATACTTGACAGTACATGCATAAAGCTTATCTCTTAGTCAAACTTTAAACAAAGACAAAGAGCCTAATATGTGTAAAATAAAAAAATAAAATGATAAGTCATGATCTTTTTTGGTTGTTAATATGATAAAAAAAAACAGTTACCTTATAATCAATCCATTTAATTAAACAAAACTGCACAATTTCTTTTTCTCCCTATTCAAAGTTCCACAAAATTAATGCTAATAACTGTCAGAAGATTCAAATATTTTGAGGAGATTTTCCAGCAGAGAGGTCATTCCAAGTTTAAATCAAACATTAATGGGGTCCCTGTACCTTTGGGGAAATAGCAACAGAGAACATGTACACAGAAAACTTAGTTTAACTCATCATTATCATGATCATGATAATCATCATCACATTGTTGTTTGCATCATCATCATCATCATCATCATCATCATCATCATCATCATCATCATCATCATCATCAGCATCATCATCAGCATCATCATTCATCATCAATAACAACATGTTGTTGTTGTCACCACCACCACAATCATCATGATCACTTTCACCACCACAAGAGTCGTCATAATCACCAATACCACCACAATCATCATATTCACCAACACCACAATGAACCACCAACAACACCACAATTGTCAAAATCAACCACCACCACCACAATCATCATAATTCTTACCACCACCACCACCACCACCACCATCATAATCATCATCAATAGAACCACCAATATCAATATAAATCATTATCAATAGAACCACTAACATCATAATCATCATCAATGGAACCACCAACATTGTAATCATCATCAATAGAACCAGCAACATGATGAAGAGTAGTAGGACATGTAGTTATAGTAGTAGTGGGAGAAATCCCCAAAAGTAGTATTACCAGTTAAATAGTAGCATATGTAATGATGCTAAAACAGCAGCATGAATTTCAACAGCAACTGAATGCTATTCTTATTCCGTGATGATAATTAATGGTGAAATTTGCTGACTTCCATTTTACAGAACTCTTGAGATTTTCTAAGTCTTTTTTCACCAAATGCCACCCAAAAAATTAACTAAGTTCATTTTTCCACCAACTGCCACATGAAAAAAAACTGAGTTCAATTTTACACCAACTGCCACCTCCAGTTGGGTGGAAATTTCATGGCAGTTGGTGAAATTCATGATTTTCCACCAAGTGCCACCCATTTTCCACCAAGTGCCACCCATTTTCCACCAAATGCCACCCAAATCCATGGCATTTGGTGGAAGTTGGTGGCAAATTTAGGGAAGGGATATGACCCCCCCCCCCCCCCCCATAATTATGCATAATATGCATATTTGTATACATGTATTAGCTAGACAATATACAACGATAAGTGTATTGTATATATTAGTGAGCAAATAAATGCATTAATAAATAAATAAATACAGATTTATACTGGTAAATAGATTTATAAATATAAATATTTTAGGAAAGATAAACATTTATAGATAAAAAATATTATCAAAGCCTTTTTAGCCATATTGTATTGGCTGGTGGGGTTACTCAAAATTACCGTGCATGGTCCGCTTACAACCAATTAAATATTTTCAATAGCTCTGAGAATGATTCATACAATCTTTGATAGTTTTTTTTACATGGCATGGCTTGACTTGATCAATATAAATTTTATATTATATGACTTGCACAATTCACATGACTTTTCATATATATCCTTTAAGTTTTGCGTGATAATAGATCTTTGATCTAAATTTGTGATTCAAAACTTAAAGATACATATATATATATATATTTACTGCTTCGGAATCACACTTTACACACAAGACATGTTAAAATAGATTATTGTACTCACTGTTTTTTAATTTAAGTTTATTCATCAAACTCTGTCACTCTAGCTGTCTCTGTATTATCAGCATCACACATCAACTAAAAAAAAATAATAATAAGAATTATAACAAGAAAGGTTCAAGTAGTTAAAAAATATATGGGCTGTCATTGGACATATAATATAACAATTTACCATGATTCCATGAAATATTTTTACAAACTAGCAAACCTGAACTCTTTAGTATTTTTTTACATCCTTGTGAGATTTTGCATAAAGCATCTATCTAATTCTTTGTTAATTTACCACATTAAAATTAAAATATATTGATTAACTGTACTTTTATTTATTTTATAAATATCTTTTATGTTGTGCACCAGTCAATTGTAACCCTGGCGCCCCCAGGTCCAGGGAATAGCGGGGACTTTGACTTTCGGTCCAGCCAACCCTGGGTCTAATCCCCTCCCCTGCGGGAACGAACTGATGGTAAAACCCGGCCAAATGCCCCTGCACACCAGAGACTCTATATAAGGCCCAATCTCGGCTAAATTTGGCTCAAAGACAAAACCACTGCGGTCACCCGGCCCTGCGTGGCCACATAGAAAGTAAAAACACGGCCCGTTTCCCGACTATTCCCAGTATACCCCCGGACCGGGGGGGGCGTGGTTAGTAACCGTTACAATTGACTGGTGCATTGGTTATAATAACTGAGAGGCCTCAAAGATGCTCACATGACTGTGACATTTTGACCATTTAGCAGATTAGAACATATAAAGGATTTTTAAGAAATATACTCAATGAAACAGAGTGAAACTTTATTCAGGGGCTATACACCGTATGATGAAATAGCGAAAGAAGAGAAAATTGTCGAAAACTGACATGAATTTGGTATCAATGTGTACAATGCTTGGAAACTAACTAACTGAAGTACCACATAGTTTACAATTAATTGATTTTTCACATTCTTTTTCCATTAAAAAAGATTACTAGGTGGGTATACCTAGTATAATTAATTTTTATGTGTGATTGGCTAGTCGATGTTATCACTTAATGTTACCAAGCTAGGTATATATTAAATCAAATAAACAAATGTAAACTTTCATAGCAGTGGATACAACACTGGACTGCAATTTTGGCGACCACAGTTTGAACCCGGTCTCTGTTATTTTTTCTTTACATTTTGATATTTTTTTACCAATTATGATATCAAAAGGATATTAACATTTTATTGAATAATTGTCCTGTATACTGGGACTGACCACACTGTTTGTATAGTCCATTGGTTAAAGAAAATAGATTAAAAAAGCGAAAAAAATAATTGTAAAGTGTGTGTTTAAGGTCGCACTACCCTAATGAAAACCTCCACTTGAAATGCTTCATTTTAATGTTTTATCCTTTATTGTTAAGCACATACCTACACATCTTTTGTGGGTTCATGTGAGCAGTTCAACTTCAAAGCAACCCAGAAGCTGACATACACCCCGTAGGGGGAAAAATCCCCCGGAATTTCGACCCATCCCCCGGTCTCCCGGAGGGGGATGAAAATCCCCCGGAATTAAAAAAAGTGTGTTTAAAATTACGCAAAATTATCACAGGGTTTAATTATATATGCCTGTTTACAGTTATAATGCCCTTCTTGTCTTAATTGGATTATCAACTGATGGTGTGTTTTAACAACACCAATTGGGTGACACTTAATAAGTCAGCAGGGCACATTTCATGCATTGTTTTAATTGAAACTGTCAGAATTTGCATAAGAAATGTCAATTAGACTGGTCAGATAAAAGGACGATTTTCATTGGTTAAAACTATAGTTTTTATCCAATCAGAGATGATGTAACAAATTAAAGTGTTTAAACATGTGTCATTGTCATCAAAATGATTTATGATTTAAAGGTGACAGTACATTATTTGGTAAAGAAAAGGATTAAAATAACTAATAGACAATGCTGTTCTTTGTTATGACCCACTAATATGTTTACATACATGACATGACCTTCATCTCAAATATCGGAAAATAACAGAACTTCCAGAAGAGAAACTGAAAGTAGACAATTCGGATGAAATGACTTTTATTTATTTTAATATTATGGTGGTGATGTTTTTTATTTTTTGATGAATGCCAAAAGATGATATGTTTATGAACTTAAACAATAAATTATGCATTTGCTTTTTATCAGAAGCAAACAAATCTGACTATTTGGGAATTGAAATGAAAAATATTGATAAATCATTCCATTCTCTCTATTAGTCTGAAAGTCATCATTTATGATCATAATGAGCAGATTTTGTATCCAATTTTAGAGGAAGGTAAGCCCATTAAATTGTCTCTGAAACATATTTTTCTGTGAAGTATTCTATTTTGCAAGTGAGTGCTTTTATTATGCAATATGGCTGTGTCTCATTAAAATATAGATGAAGTGCTGAAAAAAGGGGTAGACAAGGTAAATTGTGTCATGCCCGTAATGCTACATGGCGATGATGAAAATTCTCTGGTATGTGACCCAAATCCCCTTAAATTCTGGAAATAATCCCCTCGGGAGTCTTTCAAAATTATGGCAATTTGTTTTTTTGTACTTGCGTCTTAAAATACTTTGAAATTTTGTCGAATTAGACCTGCTAAAAAAAAACCTTAATACTACCAAAATCCCCCTGAATTTTCAGACTTTTGAACATAAATCCCCCTGAATGGTCTCAAGAAAATATGGCATGTTTGGAAGCATCTTTTTATTTTCCATTTCATTAGCTTACATTTTTCAACAGTAGTTTTATTAGAAAATAGTTATTTTCTTATACCGAAGGTAAAACATACTGTTTTTTTTTTGCATAATGTTCCTAAAAGTTTAAAGATATTTCATATTGATAAGGAACAGGTCATGA
The DNA here is from genome assembly GCF_026914265.1 of Mya arenaria. Taxonomy (NCBI): domain Eukaryota; kingdom Metazoa; phylum Mollusca; class Bivalvia; order Myida; family Myidae; genus Mya; species Mya arenaria. Next base: position 18,673,002 of record NC_069138.1, read on the forward strand.
GTATTTTTTTAACTTGTTGATTTCGCTGTAAAATGACATCCACAAGCTAAATCTTAGTAGACCAAAGAATTGTACGTTTACAGATTTTTGTATCTTTTTTGATATGGCAAATCCTTCACATACAAATTGTTTAGTATCAAAAGTGGGTAGTTATTCCGATCTGGATTCTGGGTTTAAGCATTTATCATCTCAAAAATATCATAAAACAAGAAATATTACCAGATTATGTAATTTTATATCAGTTCCATACATAAAAATGTCATATCCTATGAATAATTATGAGTTTGACGTTTATTTTTCATTTCTTGCTGTCAAAACATAGCGATATATACATGAAGGGCACCTGCAAGGCTTCAGGGCACAATTTTTAAACAATTGGAACATTTCGGCCATGGCTGAGTTGTTACGATTGTATTTACGAGGTCTATCTAGAAGCTTGTCAGTGGTGGCCGAGTTATTACGATTGGGTCGAGTTGTTCCGCTTGGCATAATTGTTGTCTGTGTCAGTCAACTTTTGTTTTATTGGAAAGGTAAATAATGTGTTTTAATGCAAAATAACTTTTCACTTACATGGTAAAGTATGAATATAAACCTTTATGATCAATTTAAACCATAAAATACTTCACTTAATACAATTTCAATATTTTTCAAAACACCCCCGGTTTTTGCACAAACCCGTTTAGACGTTACTGGCTAAGGTCACAAATCCGAACACTTTCTGATGTTTTTTACAATTATCTTTGAGAGTTTATGTTGTAGTAAGTTAAACTTTCGTATGAAACATCTTTGGTTCATGTGAAAACAGCTGTCAAAGTACAGATTCACGATCTCGTAAATATTATGTTGAAAATCGTTCAATTTTATGGATAGTAAATCACCCTTCAAAATACGCTATGGAGGGCACAAATACCGAACACTTGAAAAGCGAAAATACATCTTATATTTACAATTATAATTAAAAAGTATGCTATATTAAATAAATGGCATTTTTTAGAAAAATGCTTAACAAAACAAGATGAAACTTCGCAAGTGTGACCAAGGCAAGCCTCTGTATTGATCTAGATCATCGAATAATCGATCACGGTAAACAAACGCGTGTTTTAGCCGGTGTTCAGGATTTGTGCCCTGTTAGGCAATGTACCGTCAACCAGTAAGGATTGGAAGAATGTATTACACGTCTATAATTTTAGACTGGGGGGCGGGGGGGGGGGGGGGGGGTAGCTACAATAATGAGCGATTAGGGATACTTTTTTTTATTATTTTGACATTTCATGTGTATCCCTGTAACTGCCATAGTCTTAAAATCGTCAAAAGACCCATTGATGGTCATTTAGGTGGACTATGGGGGGGGGGGGGCATGGTTACAATTGACTGGTGCAACCACTGGGACACCATTTTTTATTATTTTGATATTTCTTAAAATACTCGTTGACGGCTATTTAGGCAGAGTAGCCCCACTCCCTGTCGAAGTGTGGATAAGAAGAGGACTGTTTCAAGTGAACGTTCTTTACGAGATGTCCTACTTATTGACTGTTTATATATTCAAAAATCAAGACAAAAAATTAAATGGAAAAAATAAATGACTTACCAATGGGTGTTTGAGATATCCATTTGGCACCACTTTAGTGCCATTCATCACTCTTCAAAGCTCCATAAAACAAAATCATTCGTCTAACACATTCCCGACATCTTAACACAGATGTTATTGATGGTTAGCGCTAAAGATCATACCGAATCGACACAAGCAAAGATCATACAGATGGAAATACAATGAAAATTGTTGTCTGCCACCATAAATCTACGAAAAATGTTTCTTTTCATTCCTTGGATGTGCAAGAAAATCTTTTATGTACCAGGTAAGTTTAACAAATAAGATACTGAGTAACTGGATTACATATTTTGTTTTTTAACTTGTCAGCAAGGTTACCAAGTATTGGAAATTACTAGACTTTTAAATTAAATACTGTAGCTACTTTCTAGTTCTGAGTGATGATCAAAAGTCAATTTACCACCTGTTATACTATTTTTTGTCTACAGTCTAAGTGATGATCAATCGCTAGTCAATAATTGTATTTTTTTGTCGTTAGTGACTTTTACGTTCTGAGTGGATAGTGGATATCACTATTTTTCTGTCTTTTCCTACTTTTACGTTCTAAGTGATGATCAATAGCCAGTTAATATTACTATTTTTCTGTCGTTTCCTTCTTTTACGTTCTGAGTGATGATCAATAGCTAGTTAATATTACTATTTTTCTGTCGTTTCCTTCTTTTACGTTCTGAGTGATGATCAATAGCAGTCGATATTACTATTTTTCTGTCGTTTCCTTCTTTTACGTTCTGAGTGATGATCAATAGCCAGTCGATATTACTATTTTTCTGTCGTTTCCTTCTTTTACGTTCTGAGTGATGATCAATAGCCAGTCGATATTACTATTTTTCTGTCGTTTCCTTCTTTTACGTTCTGAGTGATGATCAATAGTCGGTCGATATTACTATTTTTTGTTGTTTTTGACTTTTACATTCTGAGTGATGATCAATAGCCGGTTAATATTACTATTTTTTGTCGTTTTTGACTTTCTCGTTCTGAGTGATGATCATTAGCCAGTTAATATTACTATTTTTTTGTCGTTTTTGACTTAAACATTCTGAATGATAATCAATAGCTGGTTAATATTACTATTTTTCTGTCGTTTCCTTCTTTTACATTCTGAGTGATGATCAATAGCCAGTCGATATTACTATTTTTCTGTCGTTTCCTTCTTTTACGTTCTGAGTGATGATCAATAGCTGGTCAATATTACTATTTTTTGTCGTTTTTGACTTTTACGTTCTGAGTGATGATCATTGGCCAGTCGATATTACTATTTTTTGTCATTTTTGACTTTTACGTTCTGAGTGATGATCATTAGCCAGTCGATATTACTATATTTTGTCGTTTTTGACTTTTACGTTCTGAGTGATGATCATTAGCCAGTCGATATTACTATTTTTTGTCGTTTTTGACTTTTACGTTCTGAGTGATGATCATTAGCCAGTCAATATTACTAGTTTTTGTCGTTTTTTACTTTAACTTTCTGAGTTATAAACAAAAGACAGTCATTAATAATGTTTTTTTGTTATTTATGAATTTTACGTTCTGAGTGATGATCATTAGCCGGTCAATAATACTATTTTTCTGTATTTTTCTTACTTTTATGTTCTGAATGGTGATATATTTAAGTGCAATATTTGATTTACTTGATTTTATTACAGATTGTACAGTTCCTAGTAATGAGAAATGGCTAGATGTTATACAATATCATACTTCATGATGTCACCAACAATGTCATGTTCTGAGTATTGGGAAATAGTTGGAGACTCAGCAGTGCAGAAACTAGTTTACTCAGGTATGTTAAATGGCTGCTAGGTTGCTGTTTGAAAAAATAGTGTGCAGATGTGCAAGTGACATTGTGCAACTTTGGGCGTTGGAGATAATTGTTACAATTTTTGAAGATTAATACTTTAACTATTCTCATGTTTCTATAGCAACCATGGCTCTCATCCTTAAAGCATTGCAATTGGCTTTTTAAAAAGACCTGATTGTTTGATAATACCTTAATGCATCATTAACTTTTTCTTTATTTATGTTCCATAAAGATTCTATTATCAAAATTAATATTACTAGCTTTAATAATTATTGACATTTCATTTGACTTTTGACATGTCTTTTGAGTGCTTCCTTAGTCATTAATGTGTAATCATTCAGGGCCCTTATCGCATTCTGTAATGGCTCATTCGTCTACAGTATGGCCAAAGGTTTATACTATTCATCCATGTATTTGTGAAAGAAATGTTTGCATTTTAAAGAGTGTCAGTCAAAAAATAAATGAGCATAATAACCTTGAAGTGATCAGTTACAAAAGTTGTTATCTTCCAAGCATGAAATATAGCCACATGCAAGTCATGTTCTGCTCTATATTTACAGAATGTGTGTTCCAACTCACGGATGATATTGTCAGATAAGAGCACATTGCCATTGGCAAGTTGCAGACGTTGACTTTCTGAATTACAGAAAATAGTTTCAGTCAGGTATTGTACATCATGATTGGCATATATATATTAAAAATTTAGTTTTGAACAAAAATTAGCAAAAATGTTTTTTGATAGAGAAATTACAGTGCTTTTCAAGAACATTTTCATCAACAAATTAGACATAAATCTCATTGAGATTTTATTTTACATGTCGCAATGCAAAAACAACCAAAATGGACAGTATATACTTAAGTATACATGAATGGACCAAAACTGCCAAACTAATGGAAATTTGTAGTATTTTTCTTTATATCTTCTTTTGTTTGTGTTTCAGGATACCAGAAAGCATCAGGACTTCCAGGGCATGGCTATAGCTCCTCCTGAAAGAACATTAGAAACACTTGATTATTTGTGTGAAATACTTTGAAATAAAAAAGACTCTTTCTGCATGATTTAATTCCTAAAGAAAATCAATAAACCTGAAGAATGATTTATATATATATGCATATATATGTAAAAATATGTTCCAATAAAAGTATCAATTATAACATTTATCTTTTTAATTTGAATTGCTATGTCAGTATGGATTAAAACCTCTGAAAAATAAAGACAATGGAAATATTAACAGAATCTGGATTTAAACTAGAGATTTTTTTATAGTCAAGTTAAATGTCCATCCGGGTCACCTTATTTCCATACTTATGTAGCAGATACTTCATTTGCTATGTTTGTATCAGAAACATGAATTTCTGATGCTTCTGAAATTTTAACTTTATTAAACAAAAACATAACAATTCAAGAGAAATATGTATCATGTATGTGAAATGAAATGATGGCTGCTATTTCTCAGTAGTCTGATTACGATACCATACATGTAAGGTAGCAAGGACATCTGAACAACGAAGCTAGTGTGAATACTTCTATTTGAATTATATTCTTTAATTCCATTCCTTTGTTGTTATTTTCCTCTTCATCCACTTCATCGAGCTTCACAGTTTCTTGTCTGGTGAATCATCAATGCAGATAGTACATTACATAATTGGTAGGAAAACTAATTTTCACTGCCAACATGATTACTACCGACATCAACATAAAATTCCTGTCAAAGCTGTAACCTTTTATTTATACCTTCCATTCTATCATTTGCTTTGTAAATTTGTTATTATTGATATATTGTCCTTTGTTTGACAAATTTCATTTCCAGTTTCTTTCTAGCATATGTTTCTACATTCTCCAGATCATTAGGCGACTGGTCCATGTTCTTTCTAGCCCTTAGAAGGTGGTTTCGAATGTTTCTGCTGTTTAGAAAAAACTTTAGTTGGCCACACTTATGCCTGGCAGACAAAGTGTCCTGACATTCTCCTTTAGGTGTTTCTTCACACTCCCAGTGTATGTTATGCATCAGTCAATTGTAACCACGCCGCCCCCCAGGTCCGGGGAATAGTGGGGACTGACTTTCGGTCCAGCCAACCCTGGGTGCAAATTCCCGCCCTGTGGGGATGAACTGATGTAAAATCCCCGCCAAATGCCCTGAACCCTGGGGACACTAGGTTAAAGGCCCATTCGCCACTATGTTTAGCGCGAATACAAAACCACGGCATTCACCCTGGCACTGCATTTACCATTTGCCGATATTTGAGGACTAATAATAAAATTAAAATCAATCAGCATGTTTGCACTTGACCCCATCTGTAACATTTACATTTGTTTATTTAAAACTTTTAACCAACAAAATCCTTTACCTTTATATTCTTACGGGAGTAAGTTTTTTCGATGTATATACATATTTTGTATAAACATGTTGATTATATAGTGTTGCTTTCAATATAAACTATCTTTATCATTAACTTCAGTGAAATCCCCGCCAAATGCCCACGCCCCGCACCCCTGGGACCCTAGGATAGGCCAAATTCCACCTTTTATGGCGCAGACAAAACCACTGCATTCCTCCGGCACTGCGGGGCCACATAGAAGTAAAAACACGACCCATTTCCAGTATACCACCTGACCTGGTGGGGCTGTGGATACAACTGACTGGTGCATAACACATTCACTTGGCACTGCGGAGCTACCTTAAAAGTTAAAACATGGCCAATTTCCCGACTATCCCCAGACCTGGGGGGACCGTGGTTACAAATGACTGATCAAATAATGCATAGATCCTTCCCATAGTACTTTAAAACACTTCCCATACAGACAAGCAAACAAACCCACTCTCATCACAATTAAGTGATAATAATTTTCTTCCAAGTGGCAGTTATCATAAATTTGGGTTTTTAAATGCTGTTAAAACGTATATGGTTATCTAAAGCATTAGTCTTTTTTAACATCACTCAATGACAGTCTGTCACAACAAAATAATTATAAATGGTGAGCTCAAACATTGAGCTTGACATTCTTCAACCACTGTACTGTAGAGGCTATTTTTCATCGCCCAGAACTAATCTTTCAGTGAAATCACCATATGGTTGGCTAAAACATTGGCAAAAGCAAGCATGCTTGAATCAAAGTATTGAAATCTTCATATGCCTGAATGTTGGAGTTGATTTTCCGCAACATTGTCAACACTGTAAGCAGCCATGAACGTCGTTTTTAACCTCCTTTCTAAGAGTTCAAGCTGCAGACAACAGTTTATAAACATTATGATCTTTGAGCAAATAATGTTATGATCATTAGTGTTTACGGTTATTGATTACTGTGACATGTTGGTGTTAAACCGGTTTGAAGGTGCATTCACTCGAGTAATAAAGTCAAAGATGCACTCTTATATACTGCCAGATAAGGTTTACCACAATTAATAATGTTGTTTCAATATTCCTAAAAGAATGAATAAATGTCAAAAACAATGGTTCTTATGAAGGATATCGAGTTAAATTTGAAAGAAATGAGCATTACACACGGTATTTCTACCTTATGAGACTATAGTAGACCACAATAAATCTTTTAGCATTTACCAATCATTTAATATTTTTTGCGCTTTCTGCTATTAAAAACACGGTTACAATCTTGTTATCAGTAATAAATATTTTCAATAAATGCATTATTTAGTATGTAGTTAAAGGTTTATCAGTCACAATTGATGTTTGTTATATATGTGTATGTATTGATTTTGAATAACAGTGTCACTAAACAAAAAATAAACAAATTTACGCAATTTCACAACCTTTTTTCCAGTTCTTCTGGATTACCCTGTATCCCCTGCCTCGAAACGAAAAGTTAACTTGGACGACATCGGTACGTTGTGGTTGGGGGGGGGGGGTCACCCCCCCCCCCCCTCCTTCTGGCCACTAGTGCAATTGCAAAATTAATTTTGATGCGTGAGGGATATACTTAAGCGACGATGTTAACCATTGCTTCAATATTTATGCATGCATATGTACTTGTTGGCATTTTGGGTGCCTCATTTCTACATCAAAAATGCTCAACCAGGTATGAGTTTATTGTAAAAGTTATAGCTCGTAGTTTGTAAAATGTGGTTCTTTAGCAAATTTGTTTTAAATACGAAATAAAAGGTGTTGCTTCCAAGGTATGCATGATCAAAATATCCATAAATTATGTATGAGTCCCTTTTGCTGAGTGGTTATGCTATTTATTTGTCCATGACGTAAAAAGCGTAAGTTCACCCCTGATTAAAACAAGACTTTATTTTCATACTTTCATTGTATTTTGTTCTGCAATTTCAGTATCAAAGAGTTAACTAATTATTTCAGACACATTACCTGGAAAATGATTATTTGGTGCCAATGAGGTACGAGTCCCTTTAAGAATGACAAAGTGTTTTCACAATCAGCTAGATAACAAGTTCATTTTTTCCACATATACAAGATGATTTACAAGTAATCATCATATGTGTATTTTTGCTTCACTGCTATCTTGTAGGATGACTGGCTTATATACTACTACCGGGTATGTAGTAAAGTGACAACATGGCATTAATTACCAATAGCGTTTATTTTGTAATGCAAAATTCACCAGCCTTACATGTTTGTACAGTTCGATATTTTTTTCTAAAACATATACTAGTATTACTGTTTGAGGAAGGCATTGGCACATGATGCATATTAACATTCTAAAATGCCTTGCAGCATTTTTAATGGTGTTTAGCTTGGACCAGCTCAAAACCAAATAATAGGGGTTGGAAAGTCTTTGGTTTAGGAGTTAAAAAGTCTTTAATATGGTTATTAAAATAATTCAACTAGGGGTTGAAAAGTCTTTGTTATAGGAGTTAAAAAGTCCAAACAGGTAGGGGTTGAAAAGTCTTTGAAATAGGGGTTTAAAAGTCTAAGGGTTGAAAACTGAAAAGTGTTCTTTTTTAGAAGGGTTAAAAAGCCTCTTGGGGTTGAAAGGTCCTGCTCCCCTGCAGAACAGTGTGTATGAAATAAACTATTATCTTAGGTAAAACATTTCATATGGATTTCCATCAATTAATTACATCTTCATTAAAAATCAAGAAAATGGTACATTTTCTGTGTAAAGGTGCTGACAACCGAAATAACATTTTCAAGCGTAAAAGTGAGTATAGCTTTGAAAAAATGAATAAGTTCTTAGTCGTTTGTAACCACAACTTAATCGATTAAAAATGGCGTCTGAGGAGATGAAACTAGTGTAAAGATATTTAAAAAATGGAATTTGTGTCACTGGTTGAGTAAGAATACTTCAGGTAATTTTTGATATGATTTATTGCATTCAAATTCATTAAAAGATGCTTAAATCTTATCGCTAAGATATCATCACAGAAGTATTAGCTTGGAATTGGATGGATACAATGTCAGGACACAGGTAAACAATAAAACAAAACTTCAAATATATTCCTAAATAAATAAATAGGTGTTCTTTTAAGAGATTTAGGAAAGTTGAAATATTTTCCCATTAAAATTTATTGCCAGAACCTCCAATTGGATTAAGCCCATTGCCAATGTTACCAATTGGAAGATTCCAATGGGACAATGTTCCAATTGGAGTTTTCCAATTTCCTGACTTTTCCCATATTGAATTGTGGGAAATATCCAATTGGCAAAAATGGTCGACGGGATTTTTTTTTACAAAAAATGATAAAAAGTACTATAAACGCACTTTTTCTAGATAACATTATAACCATTAATGATAATGATTGTTATTAATCACTAATTCCTTTTTTGAAAATGTGGGAGAATTTTCCAACAAAAAATGTTGGGCTGATTTTCCAATTGGAAAAACCATTTTTCCAATGGGAAGGCCATTTTCCAATGGGACTCCCATTGGAAAAGTTGACTTTAAATGCCAAAAAAACATATTTCTAAATTAAATTTCAGGAAACAAAAAATATCTCTTATTAGTATTACCTAACACATTTTAAAAATACAAAAATAAGAAACATTGGGTGAAAAATAAAAAAAATAAGTTTGCAAAAATTCCGGATTTGCAAACTTAATCCGGATGCTGTTTCTATAGACCGTAGAACATTCATTTATGTCTGTTTGAATACATGAACACGTTTAATTATATTCTTGTATCATGTTACAACTATTTATTCAGTCAGAACTCAAGAGCAAAATATCAGAAATAGCAGACGAGATTTTCTATTTAAATCAAACGTACCCTTTGAATACATTGACATATATTGTTAAGCAATCAAATTAGTTGATTTATTTTTGGACAAAACACAACACAATGAAATAAGAAGTCTATTGGACTTGACGTTGAAATCCGAAGTATTCTCCTTGTTACGCTCGTAAAGCAGAACAAAAACACAGCCGATATTTATTTTCCTTTTAAAGAACTGAATTGCAAAAATAAGTCAATAGTTGGTTTAAATCGCATATGATCTGTATACAATAAATATACCCATTCCAAGCCTATCAATTGATTAATCGGAAAACTCATCTTGAATTAAGGTTTTAAAGGCAAAGAAGGAACTAATATGAACATATGAGGCTTATCACTGCAGTATATAAAAGGTTTATTATTATTTTCTTACTTGGGAGCAAGGCGGTGTTTAAAAAAAAGACTTGGCCAGGTATTTTTTGACATATCCACATTGATATGAGGACAATTCAAGGGTTACAAGGATTTGGACCACTACACAACAGTGTGTTTTACCATAATTGGTGGGAGACACATATATAATGGTAACCTTAGGTCATTAGGACTATAGGTAAAAACACATAGTGAATGTCATCAAATGACACTATTGATTTTAGCCAGGTTTTCACATAGTGAAACCTAGTTAATAGAATGTTATACGTCATTGTTCGGGCGGGAAGGCGGTGTCAAACTTACCTATGAAACATACTTACTTTAGTTATGGTTGACATATCTTGACCAATCTCGGTATATTGGATAAGTTAATGGAGACCTTTATGTAATAGCATTTAGGGCCCCTAAGGTCAAGGTTACTGTTAGCAAAAATAGAAAAAACGGTTGCAACTGAATACATTTAGTTAGGGTTGACATCTCCTCACTTAACTTAGTATTTAGGAAGTGTTTGTGGAGAACTTTCAGTGAATTACTTTGGGGTCCCTGCGGTCAAGGTCAATGTTTCTAAAAATGAAAAATAGTTGAAACTGAATTATTTTAGTTAGGGAGAATGTTAGACAGTGTTATAGTAAGTTAATATTTTTAAATGTAAACATAGGGTAAATATTTTGAAAAAGGTACACAACGCAAACGTGGTACATACTATAGTTGGTTTATCTATTAAGGGGAATTTGTGAGTAAGTTGGCTATGATGTTTATTAAAGTGATTCCTCTATATGTTTAAGCATCGTTTATATCACCTTTTTTAAAAACTTATGCGAGTATGCCTTTTTCCAAGACTTAGGATACTCATGGTTAAGATATTTGCGATTATAGTATATTTTTAGGAAAGGTAATATCATGTATATTCAGACTTTATATATTTCTGCTGGTAGCTGATCAATGCCAGGACATTCAATTTTATTTTGATACAATACAACCTTTCTCATTTCTGTTACACATTTTTCTACGTCAAGTAAATTATCATTAGTGTGTTTATCGTTTACGATTGTAATGTAAGGCTCATCTTGATTTGATGCGGTTTACTCGGCCAAATCACTGAAATAATTATATAAATCATCTTATACTAAAGAAAAATTCGGAGGTCCGTATTATTATTTTTTCCCTTTCTGATCTCCAAAACTTACTGAGATTTGTAAGAGCTCGGTCATTTACTCTGATTCCTTCTTCTCTACGGTGTTAGCTTTCTTTTGAGTGATACCATATTTAGACCGGGCAAAAACAAAGTTATTTCCATTATCATCTGTTTTATTCCTGTTATATGTCGCTTGCGTTTGAACCCCATTTTGTCACCATAGCAGTCCTTCTTAAACCACTTCTTATTTGTTTGTTTATGTTTACTGTTTTTAGAATTTCCCACGGTCTTACCAAATATAGTACAAGCTGTAATAAACAAAAGATTTGTAAATTATTGTACCTCAGTATCAATTGACTCTGTGCCCAACGATGCGAAGAATTGTAATAATACGGCACTATTATTCATTAGTTGACCTTAAAATAATGGGACCTTTGCATTGTCAAAACTAATTTTACATTATTTTTTATTGGGGGGGGGGGGGGGGGGTGCGTTTGATTTAAATATTCACTGGCATTTTAACCTGTATTTAAACAAAATGAGAACGAAATACAAGCATGATAAAATAATTCGATAAATTCGTTTATAGTAAAACTATCTATGAAATTTAAAATTTCTTGGTTAAGAATAATATAACCTACTGGAATTACACCCAATACTGGAGCAGTAAGTGAACTCGCCCGCATTTTCATCGTTGTCTAACCTGCCGTTAGCTATAATAAAATCCGAAGCCTGTCATAAATTAAGGAAATCTCGCCTTCCAGAGTCCAGTACTTTATCTTTTCTTAACCGACGTAAGACATTTTCATTATATTGAGTATTAAAAGGCAGGTTTTCATCTAAATATTTGCCATTTAACAATATCTAATTATATCGTTTCAAGGAAATCAAAATAATTTTAACTGTTAGAAAAAAGAGTTTGTACTTTTCGGAGGCCGATATGAATGACATATATAACCACATTTTTGTTATGTTAGAATATAGAAAGTTCTGTCTTTACCAAACTAATTCCGTTGTCGCTCTTGCTAACAATTGTTATATAGTCCTTTAAAACAGCGTTTTTATATAAATAAATGCCACCACTACATCGTCGAGTGCGTTTTGGTGTTTTCCGTCCGTAAATATGATCACAATTATAGTTCGTTATGGTTAGTTAAGATTGTTATTGGAAGGAGTCCAGGTTTCCCTTTGAAAAATAATGTCATACTATTATATTTAGTTTAACAAATCAGCATGTAGTACTACCATTTTGCGTCTATGTCCATGAATGGTCTAAGATGCTTTATTAATTAGGCATTCCTCCTGACGTCCTTATGGCCTCCAGCGGCCGGGTGTGTGTATTGGATCACGTTGATGTTCGAGCATTTTCCAGCGAACTTCACCTCTTTTACGACGTCCTTTGCTAGAATCATGGCGTCATACAATGGCTTGTGGGTGTCGCGAACGTCCTTCGTTAGATGTGCCGCGATCCAAATGTTCTTATCTCTAAGGCGTTGTATGGTGGACGGCTCAAATGATGCCGTGCGTATTCTCTCCCGATCCTGACCGTAGTGAAACTTGACAACGCCGAGCCGGGCGATATACCGCATCGAGCTTGAGTCCCATATATATCCATGACGCTGTTGATGACGTCATGTAGGTCTTCATGCAGTCTTCTTTTTAACCGGAAACTGCCCCTGGAACGCCAAAGATTATCAGGTTGTCGCGCATGGAGTAAATTTCAATGTCTAAAAGTTTTTCTTCAGTGTTTTTCATTCTTTATGACTTTGTACGGATTTACACTTTTTTTTCGATTGAGGAGCAACTTTGTCATGGTTTTAGTTTTTTAACATACTCTTAAATATGTTTTTTCAGCTTTGGGCCTAGCCAGATTAATACCAAGTATTACAACAAAATGTTATACCATAACAAAATATATAATCCAGACTTATACATTGAATCATTGCAAATATGTTTTACAAGAGCACTCCACTGTTGTATTAGCAATGACAATACAGGTAAAAAGTTAATTTAACTACCGTTTTTGGTATTTTGAATATCGAAATGTCAATAACCTGTTTCTTTTCTTTAGTGATGCACATCCGGTTGTTGTTTTCTGCAAGTTTGGCTATACTTCTTCTACTAAGAAGTCCTCTATTCATATTTGTTTCTGAAAAAGGGAACATTTTAATAAATATGTTCAATATAACAGGGTTTGCCTCGCAGCAGAATGTTATTTGTTCTACAATTTGTTCTACAAATGTCTTTGGAAACATGTGTACACCAAGATTCACTTGAATATCTCTATTTTTTCAAAATCATGCAACCAACAACATGAACATGAACTAAGGCTTTGTCAACGATTTTTCTTAAAAATACACACACCCTTTAGATCATATACATCTTCTACATCTTTTCTTGACTGTCATTTAATATTGTTTATCTCACCCTTTTTAGCACTTAGGACTTTAAAATAAGTATTATAGCTAATAAAATATGATAATACTATGAGGTCAGTCTTCATTTTAAGTTATTGTAATATTCAAATATTTACCAAATAGGTCTTAGAATCTTGTCCGAGTACATTGTCATCGTTATGGGGGGTTTTGTCTGGAAAAAAATGTGTATAACATTTCTTTATACATCTTAAACTTCATTGTACAAATTGAATGATACTTTTCAAACTTAGTACATTCCTTGACTGAGTATTTGTCATTTCTTTTGGGAAAAAAATGAAACATACTTGACAGTACATGCATAAAGCTTATCTCTTAGTCAAACTTTAAACAAAGACAAAGAGCCTAATATGTGTAAAATAAAAAAATAAAATGATAAGTCATGATCTTTTTTGGTTGTTAATATGATAAAAAAAAACAGTTACCTTATAATCAATCCATTTAATTAAACAAAACTGCACAATTTCTTTTTCTCCCTATTCAAAGTTCCACAAAATTAATGCTAATAACTGTCAGAAGATTCAAATATTTTGAGGAGATTTTCCAGCAGAGAGGTCATTCCAAGTTTAAATCAAACATTAATGGGGTCCCTGTACCTTTGGGGAAATAGCAACAGAGAACATGTACACAGAAAACTTAGTTTAACTCATCATTATCATGATCATGATAATCATCATCACATTGTTGTTTGCATCATCATCATCATCATCATCATCATCATCATCATCATCATCATCATCATCATCATCAGCATCATCATCAGCATCATCATTCATCATCAATAACAACATGTTGTTGTTGTCACCACCACCACAATCATCATGATCACTTTCACCACCACAAGAGTCGTCATAATCACCAATACCACCACAATCATCATATTCACCAACACCACAATGAACCACCAACAACACCACAATTGTCAAAATCAACCACCACCACCACAATCATCATAATTCTTACCACCACCACCACCACCACCACCATCATAATCATCATCAATAGAACCACCAATATCAATATAAATCATTATCAATAGAACCACTAACATCATAATCATCATCAATGGAACCACCAACATTGTAATCATCATCAATAGAACCAGCAACATGATGAAGAGTAGTAGGACATGTAGTTATAGTAGTAGTGGGAGAAATCCCCAAAAGTAGTATTACCAGTTAAATAGTAGCATATGTAATGATGCTAAAACAGCAGCATGAATTTCAACAGCAACTGAATGCTATTCTTATTCCGTGATGATAATTAATGGTGAAATTTGCTGACTTCCATTTTACAGAACTCTTGAGATTTTCTAAGTCTTTTTTCACCAAATGCCACCCAAAAAATTAACTAAGTTCATTTTTCCACCAACTGCCACATGAAAAAAAACTGAGTTCAATTTTACACCAACTGCCACCTCCAGTTGGGTGGAAATTTCATGGCAGTTGGTGAAATTCATGATTTTCCACCAAGTGCCACCCATTTTCCACCAAGTGCCACCCATTTTCCACCAAATGCCACCCAAATCCATGGCATTTGGTGGAAGTTGGTGGCAAATTTAGGGAAGGGATATGACCCCCCCCCCCCCCCCCATAATTATGCATAATATGCATATTTGTATACATGTATTAGCTAGACAATATACAACGATAAGTGTATTGTATATATTAGTGAGCAAATAAATGCATTAATAAATAAATAAATACAGATTTATACTGGTAAATAGATTTATAAATATAAATATTTTAGGAAAGATAAACATTTATAGATAAAAAATATTATCAAAGCCTTTTTAGCCATATTGTATTGGCTGGTGGGGTTACTCAAAATTACCGTGCATGGTCCGCTTACAACCAATTAAATATTTTCAATAGCTCTGAGAATGATTCATACAATCTTTGATAGTTTTTTTTACATGGCATGGCTTGACTTGATCAATATAAATTTTATATTATATGACTTGCACAATTCACATGACTTTTCATATATATCCTTTAAGTTTTGCGTGATAATAGATCTTTGATCTAAATTTGTGATTCAAAACTTAAAGATACATATATATATATATATTTACTGCTTCGGAATCACACTTTACACACAAGACATGTTAAAATAGATTATTGTACTCACTGTTTTTTAATTTAAGTTTATTCATCAAACTCTGTCACTCTAGCTGTCTCTGTATTATCAGCATCACACATCAACTAAAAAAAAATAATAATAAGAATTATAACAAGAAAGGTTCAAGTAGTTAAAAAATATATGGGCTGTCATTGGACATATAATATAACAATTTACCATGATTCCATGAAATATTTTTACAAACTAGCAAACCTGAACTCTTTAGTATTTTTTTACATCCTTGTGAGATTTTGCATAAAGCATCTATCTAATTCTTTGTTAATTTACCACATTAAAATTAAAATATATTGATTAACTGTACTTTTATTTATTTTATAAATATCTTTTATGTTGTGCACCAGTCAATTGTAACCCTGGCGCCCCCAGGTCCAGGGAATAGCGGGGACTTTGACTTTCGGTCCAGCCAACCCTGGGTCTAATCCCCTCCCCTGCGGGAACGAACTGATGGTAAAACCCGGCCAAATGCCCCTGCACACCAGAGACTCTATATAAGGCCCAATCTCGGCTAAATTTGGCTCAAAGACAAAACCACTGCGGTCACCCGGCCCTGCGTGGCCACATAGAAAGTAAAAACACGGCCCGTTTCCCGACTATTCCCAGTATACCCCCGGACCGGGGGGGGCGTGGTTAGTAACCGTTACAATTGACTGGTGCATTGGTTATAATAACTGAGAGGCCTCAAAGATGCTCACATGACTGTGACATTTTGACCATTTAGCAGATTAGAACATATAAAGGATTTTTAAGAAATATACTCAATGAAACAGAGTGAAACTTTATTCAGGGGCTATACACCGTATGATGAAATAGCGAAAGAAGAGAAAATTGTCGAAAACTGACATGAATTTGGTATCAATGTGTACAATGCTTGGAAACTAACTAACTGAAGTACCACATAGTTTACAATTAATTGATTTTTCACATTCTTTTTCCATTAAAAAAGATTACTAGGTGGGTATACCTAGTATAATTAATTTTTATGTGTGATTGGCTAGTCGATGTTATCACTTAATGTTACCAAGCTAGGTATATATTAAATCAAATAAACAAATGTAAACTTTCATAGCAGTGGATACAACACTGGACTGCAATTTTGGCGACCACAGTTTGAACCCGGTCTCTGTTATTTTTTCTTTACATTTTGATATTTTTTTACCAATTATGATATCAAAAGGATATTAACATTTTATTGAATAATTGTCCTGTATACTGGGACTGACCACACTGTTTGTATAGTCCATTGGTTAAAGAAAATAGATTAAAAAAGCGAAAAAAATAATTGTAAAGTGTGTGTTTAAGGTCGCACTACCCTAATGAAAACCTCCACTTGAAATGCTTCATTTTAATGTTTTATCCTTTATTGTTAAGCACATACCTACACATCTTTTGTGGGTTCATGTGAGCAGTTCAACTTCAAAGCAACCCAGAAGCTGACATACACCCCGTAGGGGGAAAAATCCCCCGGAATTTCGACCCATCCCCCGGTCTCCCGGAGGGGGATGAAAATCCCCCGGAATTAAAAAAAGTGTGTTTAAAATTACGCAAAATTATCACAGGGTTTAATTATATATGCCTGTTTACAGTTATAATGCCCTTCTTGTCTTAATTGGATTATCAACTGATGGTGTGTTTTAACAACACCAATTGGGTGACACTTAATAAGTCAGCAGGGCACATTTCATGCATTGTTTTAATTGAAACTGTCAGAATTTGCATAAGAAATGTCAATTAGACTGGTCAGATAAAAGGACGATTTTCATTGGTTAAAACTATAGTTTTTATCCAATCAGAGATGATGTAACAAATTAAAGTGTTTAAACATGTGTCATTGTCATCAAAATGATTTATGATTTAAAGGTGACAGTACATTATTTGGTAAAGAAAAGGATTAAAATAACTAATAGACAATGCTGTTCTTTGTTATGACCCACTAATATGTTTACATACATGACATGACCTTCATCTCAAATATCGGAAAATAACAGAACTTCCAGAAGAGAAACTGAAAGTAGACAATTCGGATGAAATGACTTTTATTTATTTTAATATTATGGTGGTGATGTTTTTTATTTTTTGATGAATGCCAAAAGATGATATGTTTATGAACTTAAACAATAAATTATGCATTTGCTTTTTATCAGAAGCAAACAAATCTGACTATTTGGGAATTGAAATGAAAAATATTGATAAATCATTCCATTCTCTCTATTAGTCTGAAAGTCATCATTTATGATCATAATGAGCAGATTTTGTATCCAATTTTAGAGGAAGGTAAGCCCATTAAATTGTCTCTGAAACATATTTTTCTGTGAAGTATTCTATTTTGCAAGTGAGTGCTTTTATTATGCAATATGGCTGTGTCTCATTAAAATATAGATGAAGTGCTGAAAAAAGGGGTAGACAAGGTAAATTGTGTCATGCCCGTAATGCTACATGGCGATGATGAAAATTCTCTGGTATGTGACCCAAATCCCCTTAAATTCTGGAAATAATCCCCTCGGGAGTCTTTCAAAATTATGGCAATTTGTTTTTTTGTACTTGCGTCTTAAAATACTTTGAAATTTTGTCGAATTAGACCTGCTAAAAAAAAACCTTAATACTACCAAAATCCCCCTGAATTTTCAGACTTTTGAACATAAATCCCCCTGAATGGTCTCAAGAAAATATGGCATGTTTGGAAGCATCTTTTTATTTTCCATTTCATTAGCTTACATTTTTCAACAGTAGTTTTATTAGAAAATAGTTATTTTCTTATACCGAAGGTAAAACATACTGTTTTTTTTTTGCATAATGTTCCTAAAAGTTTAAAGATATTTCATATTGATAAGGAACAGGTCATGAGTATTTTTTTAACTTGTTGATTTCGCTGTAAAATGACATCCACAAGCTAAATCTTAGTAGACCAAAGAATTGTACGTTTACAGATTTTTGTATCTTTTTTGATATGGCAAATCCTTCACATACAAATTGTTTAGTATCAAAAGTGGGTAGTTATTCCGATCTGGATTCTGGGTTTAAGCATTTATCATCTCAAAAATATCATAAAACAAGAAATATTACCAGATTATGTAATTTTATATCAGTTCCATACATAAAAATGTCATATCCTATGAATAATTATGAGTTTGACGTTTATTTTTCATTTCTTGCTGTCAAAACATAGCGATATATACATGAAGGGCACCTGCAAGGCTTCAGGGCACAATTTTTAAACAATTGGAACATTTCGGCCATGGCTGAGTTGTTACGATTGTATTTACGAGGTCTATCTAGAAGCTTGTCAGTGGTGGCCGAGTTATTACGATTGGGTCGAGTTGTTCCGCTTGGCATAATTGTTGTCTGTGTCAGTCAACTTTTGTTTTATTGGAAAGGTAAATAATGTGTTTTAATGCAAAATAACTTTTCACTTACATGGTAAAGTATGAATATAAACCTTTATGATCAATTTAAACCATAAAATACTTCACTTAATACAATTTCAATATTTTTCAAAACACCCCCGGTTTTTGCACAAACCCGTTTAGACGTTACTGGCTAAGGTCACAAATCCGAACACTTTCTGATGTTTTTTACAATTATCTTTGAGAGTTTATGTTGTAGTAAGTTAAACTTTCGTATGAAACATCTTTGGTTCATGTGAAAACAGCTGTCAAAGTACAGATTCACGATCTCGTAAATATTATGTTGAAAATCGTTCAATTTTATGGATAGTAAATCACCCTTCAAAATACGCTATGGAGGGCACAAATACCGAACACTTGAAAAGCGAAAATACATCTTATATTTACAATTATAATTAAAAAGTATGCTATATTAAATAAATGGCATTTTTTAGAAAAATGCTTAACAAAACAAGATGAAACTTCGCAAGTGTGACCAAGGCAAGCCTCTGTATTGATCTAGATCATCGAATAATCGATCACGGTAAACAAACGCGTGTTTTAGCCGGTGTTCAGGATTTGTGCCCTGTTAGGCAATGTACCGTCAACCAGTAAGGATTGGAAGAATGTATTACACGTCTATAATTTTAGACTGGGGGGCGGGGGGGGGGGGGGGGGGTAGCTACAATAATGAGCGATTAGGGATACTTTTTTTTATTATTTTGACATTTCATGTGTATCCCTGTAACTGCCATAGTCTTAAAATCGTCAAAAGACCCATTGATGGTCATTTAGGTGGACTATGGGGGGGGGGGGGCATGGTTACAATTGACTGGTGCAACCACTGGGACACCATTTTTTATTATTTTGATATTTCTTAAAATACTCGTTGACGGCTATTTAGGCAGAGTAGCCCCACTCCCTGTCGAAGTGTGGATAAGAAGAGGACTGTTTCAAGTGAACGTTCTTTACGAGATGTCCTACTTATTGACTGTTTATATATTCAAAAATCAAGACAAAAAATTAAATGGAAAAAATAAATGACTTACCAATGGGTGTTTGAGATATCCATTTGGCACCACTTTAGTGCCATTCATCACTCTTCAAAGCTCCATAAAACAAAATCATTCGTCTAACACATTCCCGACATCTTAACACAGATGTTATTGATGGTTAGCGCTAAAGATCATACCGAATCGACACAAGCAAAGATCATACAGATGGAAATACAATGAAAATTGTTGTCTGCCACCATAAATCTACGAAAAATGTTTCTTTTCATTCCTTGGATGTGCAAGAAAATCTTTTATGTACCAGGTAAGTTTAACAAATAAGATACTGAGTAACTGGATTACATATTTTGTTTTTTAACTTGTCAGCAAGGTTACCAAGTATTGGAAATTACTAGACTTTTAAATTAAATACTGTAGCTACTTTCTAGTTCTGAGTGATGATCAAAAGTCAATTTACCACCTGTTATACTATTTTTTGTCTACAGTCTAAGTGATGATCAATCGCTAGTCAATAATTGTATTTTTTTGTCGTTAGTGACTTTTACGTTCTGAGTGGATAGTGGATATCACTATTTTTCTGTCTTTTCCTACTTTTACGTTCTAAGTGATGATCAATAGCCAGTTAATATTACTATTTTTCTGTCGTTTCCTTCTTTTACGTTCTGAGTGATGATCAATAGCTAGTTAATATTACTATTTTTCTGTCGTTTCCTTCTTTTACGTTCTGAGTGATGATCAATAGCAGTCGATATTACTATTTTTCTGTCGTTTCCTTCTTTTACGTTCTGAGTGATGATCAATAGCCAGTCGATATTACTATTTTTCTGTCGTTTCCTTCTTTTACGTTCTGAGTGATGATCAATAGCCAGTCGATATTACTATTTTTCTGTCGTTTCCTTCTTTTACGTTCTGAGTGATGATCAATAGTCGGTCGATATTACTATTTTTTGTTGTTTTTGACTTTTACATTCTGAGTGATGATCAATAGCCGGTTAATATTACTATTTTTTGTCGTTTTTGACTTTCTCGTTCTGAGTGATGATCATTAGCCAGTTAATATTACTATTTTTTTGTCGTTTTTGACTTAAACATTCTGAATGATAATCAATAGCTGGTTAATATTACTATTTTTCTGTCGTTTCCTTCTTTTACATTCTGAGTGATGATCAATAGCCAGTCGATATTACTATTTTTCTGTCGTTTCCTTCTTTTACGTTCTGAGTGATGATCAATAGCTGGTCAATATTACTATTTTTTGTCGTTTTTGACTTTTACGTTCTGAGTGATGATCATTGGCCAGTCGATATTACTATTTTTTGTCATTTTTGACTTTTACGTTCTGAGTGATGATCATTAGCCAGTCGATATTACTATATTTTGTCGTTTTTGACTTTTACGTTCTGAGTGATGATCATTAGCCAGTCGATATTACTATTTTTTGTCGTTTTTGACTTTTACGTTCTGAGTGATGATCATTAGCCAGTCAATATTACTAGTTTTTGTCGTTTTTTACTTTAACTTTCTGAGTTATAAACAAAAGACAGTCATTAATAATGTTTTTTTGTTATTTATGAATTTTACGTTCTGAGTGATGATCATTAGCCGGTCAATAATACTATTTTTCTGTATTTTTCTTACTTTTATGTTCTGAATGGTGATATATTTAAGTGCAATATTTGATTTACTTGATTTTATTACAGATTGTACAGTTCCTAGTAATGAGAAATGGCTAGATGTTATACAATATCATACTTCATGATGTCACCAACAATGTCATGTTCTGAGTATTGGGAAATAGTTGGAGACTCAGCAGTGCAGAAACTAGTTTACTCAGGTATGTTAAATGGCTGCTAGGTTGCTGTTTGAAAAAATAGTGTGCAGATGTGCAAGTGACATTGTGCAACTTTGGGCGTTGGAGATAATTGTTACAATTTTTGAAGATTAATACTTTAACTATTCTCATGTTTCTATAGCAACCATGGCTCTCATCCTTAAAGCATTGCAATTGGCTTTTTAAAAAGACCTGATTGTTTGATAATACCTTAATGCATCATTAACTTTTTCTTTATTTATGTTCCATAAAGATTCTATTATCAAAATTAATATTACTAGCTTTAATAATTATTGACATTTCATTTGACTTTTGACATGTCTTTTGAGTGCTTCCTTAGTCATTAATGTGTAATCATTCAGGGCCCTTATCGCATTCTGTAATGGCTCATTCGTCTACAGTATGGCCAAAGGTTTATACTATTCATCCATGTATTTGTGAAAGAAATGTTTGCATTTTAAAGAGTGTCAGTCAAAAAATAAATGAGCATAATAACCTTGAAGTGATCAGTTACAAAAGTTGTTATCTTCCAAGCATGAAATATAGCCACATGCAAGTCATGTTCTGCTCTATATTTACAGAATGTGTGTTCCAACTCACGGATGATATTGTCAGATAAGAGCACATTGCCATTGGCAAGTTGCAGACGTTGACTTTCTGAATTACAGAAAATAGTTTCAGTCAGGTATTGTACATCATGATTGGCATATATATATTAAAAATTTAGTTTTGAACAAAAATTAGCAAAAATGTTTTTTGATAGAGAAATTACAGTGCTTTTCAAGAACATTTTCATCAACAAATTAGACATAAATCTCATTGAGATTTTATTTTACATGTCGCAATGCAAAAACAACCAAAATGGACAGTATATACTTAAGTATACATGAATGGACCAAAACTGCCAAACTAATGGAAATTTGTAGTATTTTTCTTTATATCTTCTTTTGTTTGTGTTTCAGGATACCAGAAAGCATCAGGACTTCCAGGGCATGGCTATAGCTCCTCCTGAAAGAACATTAGAAACACTTGATTATTTGTGTGAAATACTTTGAAATAAAAAAGACTCTTTCTGCATGATTTAATTCCTAAAGAAAATCAATAAACCTGAAGAATGATTTATATATATATGCATATATATGTAAAAATATGTTCCAATAAAAGTATCAATTATAACATTTATCTTTTTAATTTGAATTGCTATGTCAGTATGGATTAAAACCTCTGAAAAATAAAGACAATGGAAATATTAACAGAATCTGGATTTAAACTAGAGATTTTTTTATAGTCAAGTTAAATGTCCATCCGGGTCACCTTATTTCCATACTTATGTAGCAGATACTTCATTTGCTATGTTTGTATCAGAAACATGAATTTCTGATGCTTCTGAAATTTTAACTTTATTAAACAAAAACATAACAATTCAAGAGAAATATGTATCATGTATGTGAAATGAAATGATGGCTGCTATTTCTCAGTAGTCTGATTACGATACCATACATGTAAGGTAGCAAGGACATCTGAACAACGAAGCTAGTGTGAATACTTCTATTTGAATTATATTCTTTAATTCCATTCCTTTGTTGTTATTTTCCTCTTCATCCACTTCATCGAGCTTCACAGTTTCTTGTCTGGTGAATCATCAATGCAGATAGTACATTACATAATTGGTAGGAAAACTAATTTTCACTGCCAACATGATTACTACCGACATCAACATAAAATTCCTGTCAAAGCTGTAACCTTTTATTTATACCTTCCATTCTATCATTTGCTTTGTAAATTTGTTATTATTGATATATTGTCCTTTGTTTGACAAATTTCATTTCCAGTTTCTTTCTAGCATATGTTTCTACATTCTCCAGATCATTAGGCGACTGGTCCATGTTCTTTCTAGCCCTTAGAAGGTGGTTTCGAATGTTTCTGCTGTTTAGAAAAAACTTTAGTTGGCCACACTTATGCCTGGCAGACAAAGTGTCCTGACATTCTCCTTTAGGTGTTTCTTCACACTCCCAGTGTATGTTATGCATCAGTCAATTGTAACCACGCCGCCCCCCAGGTCCGGGGAATAGTGGGGACTGACTTTCGGTCCAGCCAACCCTGGGTGCAAATTCCCGCCCTGTGGGGATGAACTGATGTAAAATCCCCGCCAAATGCCCTGAACCCTGGGGACACTAGGTTAAAGGCCCATTCGCCACTATGTTTAGCGCGAATACAAAACCACGGCATTCACCCTGGCACTGCATTTACCATTTGCCGATATTTGAGGACTAATAATAAAATTAAAATCAATCAGCATGTTTGCACTTGACCCCATCTGTAACATTTACATTTGTTTATTTAAAACTTTTAACCAACAAAATCCTTTACCTTTATATTCTTACGGGAGTAAGTTTTTTCGATGTATATACATATTTTGTATAAACATGTTGATTATATAGTGTTGCTTTCAATATAAACTATCTTTATCATTAACTTCAGTGAAATCCCCGCCAAATGCCCACGCCCCGCACCCCTGGGACCCTAGGATAGGCCAAATTCCACCTTTTATGGCGCAGACAAAACCACTGCATTCCTCCGGCACTGCGGGGCCACATAGAAGTAAAAACACGACCCATTTCCAGTATACCACCTGACCTGGTGGGGCTGTGGATACAACTGACTGGTGCATAACACATTCACTTGGCACTGCGGAGCTACCTTAAAAGTTAAAACATGGCCAATTTCCCGACTATCCCCAGACCTGGGGGGACCGTGGTTACAAATGACTGATCAAATAATGCATAGATCCTTCCCATAGTACTTTAAAACACTTCCCATACAGACAAGCAAACAAACCCACTCTCATCACAATTAAGTGATAATAATTTTCTTCCAAGTGGCAGTTATCATAAATTTGGGTTTTTAAATGCTGTTAAAACGTATATGGTTATCTAAAGCATTAGTCTTTTTTAACATCACTCAATGACAGTCTGTCACAACAAAATAATTATAAATGGTGAGCTCAAACATTGAGCTTGACATTCTTCAACCACTGTACTGTAGAGGCTATTTTTCATCGCCCAGAACTAATCTTTCAGTGAAATCACCATATGGTTGGCTAAAACATTGGCAAAAGCAAGCATGCTTGAATCAAAGTATTGAAATCTTCATATGCCTGAATGTTGGAGTTGATTTTCCGCAACATTGTCAACACTGTAAGCAGCCATGAACGTCGTTTTTAACCTCCTTTCTAAGAGTTCAAGCTGCAGACAACAGTTTATAAACATTATGATCTTTGAGCAAATAATGTTATGATCATTAGTGTTTACGGTTATTGATTACTGTGACATGTTGGTGTTAAACCGGTTTGAAGGTGCATTCACTCGAGTAATAAAGTCAAAGATGCACTCTTATATACTGCCAGATAAGGTTTACCACAATTAATAATGTTGTTTCAATATTCCTAAAAGAATGAATAAATGTCAAAAACAATGGTTCTTATGAAGGATATCGAGTTAAATTTGAAAGAAATGAGCATTACACACGGTATTTCTACCTTATGAGACTATAGTAGACCACAATAAATCTTTTAGCATTTACCAATCATTTAATATTTTTTGCGCTTTCTGCTATTAAAAACACGGTTACAATCTTGTTATCAGTAATAAATATTTTCAATAAATGCATTATTTAGTATGTAGTTAAAGGTTTATCAGTCACAATTGATGTTTGTTATATATGTGTATGTATTGATTTTGAATAACAGTGTCACTAAACAAAAAATAAACAAATTTACGCAATTTCACAACCTTTTTTCCAGTTCTTCTGGATTACCCTGTATCCCCTGCCTCGAAACGAAAAGTTAACTTGGACGACATCGGTACGTTGTGGTTGGGGGGGGGGGGTCACCCCCCCCCCCCCTCCTTCTGGCCACTAGTGCAATTGCAAAATTAATTTTGATGCGTGAGGGATATACTTAAGCGACGATGTTAACCATTGCTTCAATATTTATGCATGCATATGTACTTGTTGGCATTTTGGGTGCCTCATTTCTACATCAAAAATGCTCAACCAGGTATGAGTTTATTGTAAAAGTTATAGCTCGTAGTTTGTAAAATGTGGTTCTTTAGCAAATTTGTTTTAAATACGAAATAAAAGGTGTTGCTTCCAAGGTATGCATGATCAAAATATCCATAAATTATGTATGAGTCCCTTTTGCTGAGTGGTTATGCTATTTATTTGTCCATGACGTAAAAAGCGTAAGTTCACCCCTGATTAAAACAAGACTTTATTTTCATACTTTCATTGTATTTTGTTCTGCAATTTCAGTATCAAAGAGTTAACTAATTATTTCAGACACATTACCTGGAAAATGATTATTTGGTGCCAATGAGGTACGAGTCCCTTTAAGAATGACAAAGTGTTTTCACAATCAGCTAGATAACAAGTTCATTTTTTCCACATATACAAGATGATTTACAAGTAATCATCATATGTGTATTTTTGCTTCACTGCTATCTTGTAGGATGACTGGCTTATATACTACTACCGGGTATGTAGTAAAGTGACAACATGGCATTAATTACCAATAGCGTTTATTTTGTAATGCAAAATTCACCAGCCTTACATGTTTGTACAGTTCGATATTTTTTTCTAAAACATATACTAGTATTACTGTTTGAGGAAGGCATTGGCACATGATGCATATTAACATTCTAAAATGCCTTGCAGCATTTTTAATGGTGTTTAGCTTGGACCAGCTCAAAACCAAATAATAGGGGTTGGAAAGTCTTTGGTTTAGGAGTTAAAAAGTCTTTAATATGGTTATTAAAATAATTCAACTAGGGGTTGAAAAGTCTTTGTTATAGGAGTTAAAAAGTCCAAACAGGTAGGGGTTGAAAAGTCTTTGAAATAGGGGTTTAAAAGTCTAAGGGTTGAAAACTGAAAAGTGTTCTTTTTTAGAAGGGTTAAAAAGCCTCTTGGGGTTGAAAGGTCCTGCTCCCCTGCAGAACAGTGTGTATGAAATAAACTATTATCTTAGGTAAAACATTTCATATGGATTTCCATCAATTAATTACATCTTCATTAAAAATCAAGAAAATGGTACATTTTCTGTGTAAAGGTGCTGACAACCGAAATAACATTTTCAAGCGTAAAAGTGAGTATAGCTTTGAAAAAATGAATAAGTTCTTAGTCGTTTGTAACCACAACTTAATCGATTAAAAATGGCGTCTGAGGAGATGAAACTAGTGTAAAGATATTTAAAAAATGGAATTTGTGTCACTGGTTGAGTAAGAATACTTCAGGTAATTTTTGATATGATTTATTGCATTCAAATTCATTAAAAGATGCTTAAATCTTATCGCTAAGATATCATCACAGAAGTATTAGCTTGGAATTGGATGGATACAATGTCAGGACACAGGTAAACAATAAAACAAAACTTCAAATATATTCCTAAATAAATAAATAGGTGTTCTTTTAAGAGATTTAGGAAAGTTGAAATATTTTCCCATTAAAATTTATTGCCAGAACCTCCAATTGGATTAAGCCCATTGCCAATGTTACCAATTGGAAGATTCCAATGGGACAATGTTCCAATTGGAGTTTTCCAATTTCCTGACTTTTCCCATATTGAATTGTGGGAAATATCCAATTGGCAAAAATGGTCGACGGGATTTTTTTTTACAAAAAATGATAAAAAGTACTATAAACGCACTTTTTCTAGATAACATTATAACCATTAATGATAATGATTGTTATTAATCACTAATTCCTTTTTTGAAAATGTGGGAGAATTTTCCAACAAAAAATGTTGGGCTGATTTTCCAATTGGAAAAACCATTTTTCCAATGGGAAGGCCATTTTCCAATGGGACTCCCATTGGAAAAGTTGACTTTAAATGCCAAAAAAACATATTTCTAAATTAAATTTCAGGAAACAAAAAATATCTCTTATTAGTATTACCTAACACATTTTAAAAATACAAAAATAAGAAACATTGGGTGAAAAATAAAAAAAATAAGTTTGCAAAAATTCCGGATTTGCAAACTTAATCCGGATGCTGTTTCTATAGACCGTAGAACATTCATTTATGTCTGTTTGAATACATGAACACGTTTAATTATATTCTTGTATCATGTTACAACTATTTATTCAGTCAGAACTCAAGAGCAAAATATCAGAAATAGCAGACGAGATTTTCTATTTAAATCAAACGTACCCTTTGAATACATTGACATATATTGTTAAGCAATCAAATTAGTTGATTTATTTTTGGACAAAACACAACACAATGAAATAAGAAGTCTATTGGACTTGACGTTGAAATCCGAAGTATTCTCCTTGTTACGCTCGTAAAGCAGAACAAAAACACAGCCGATATTTATTTTCCTTTTAAAGAACTGAATTGCAAAAATAAGTCAATAGTTGGTTTAAATCGCATATGATCTGTATACAATAAATATACCCATTCCAAGCCTATCAATTGATTAATCGGAAAACTCATCTTGAATTAAGGTTTTAAAGACAAAGAAGGACATAACATGAACATATGAGGCTTATCACTGCAGTATATATGAGGTTTATTATTATTATCAGGTTCTTAATTGGGGGGGAAGGCGGTGTTTAAAAAAGAGACTTGGCCAGGTATTTTTTGACATATCCACATTGATATGAGGACAATTCAAGGGTTACAAGGATTTGGACCACTACACAACAGTGTGTTTTACCATAATTGGTGGGAGACACATATATAATGGTAACCTTAGGTCATTAGGACTATAGGTAAAAACACATAGTGAATGTCATCAAATGACACTATTGATTTTAGCCAGGTTTTCACATAGTGAAACCTAGTTAATAGAATGTTATACGTCATTGTTCGGGCGGGAAGGCGGTGTCAAACTTACCTATGAAACATACTTACTTTAGTTATGGTTGACATATCTTGACCAATCTCGGTATATTGGATAAGTTAATGGAGACCTTTATGTAATAGCATTTAGGGCCCCTAAGGTCAAGGTTACTGTTAGCAAAAATAGAAAAAACGGTTGCAACTGAATACATTTAGTTAGGGTTGACATCTCCTCACTTAACTTAGTATTTAGGAAGTGTTTGTGGAGAACTTTCAGTGAATTACTTTGGGGTCCCTGCGGTCAAGGTCAATGTTTCTAAAAATGAAAAATAGTTGAAACTGAATTATTTTAGTTAGGGAGAATGTTAGACAGTGTTATAGTAAGTTAATATTTTTAAATGTAAACATAGGGTAAATATTTTGAAAAAGGTACACAACGCAAACGTGGTACATACTATAGTTGGTTTATCTATTAAGGGGAATTTGTGAGTAAGTTGGCTATGATGTTTATTAAAGTGATTCCTCTATATGTTTAAGCATCGTTTATATCACCTTTTTTAAAAACTTATGCGAGTATGCCTTTTTCCAAGACTTAGGATACTCATGGTTAAGATATTTGCGATTATAGTATATTTTTAGGAAAGGTAATATCATGTATATTCAGACTTTATATATTTCTGCTGGTAGCTGATCAATGCCAGGACATTCAATTTTATTTTGATACAATACAACCTTTCTCATTTCTGTTACACATTTTTCTACGTCAAGTAAATTATCATTAGTGTGTTTATCGTTTACGATTGTAATGTAAGGCTCATCTTGATTTGATGCGGTTTACTCGGCCAAATCACTGAAATAATTATATAAATCATCTTATACTAAAGAAAAATTCGGAGGTCCGTATTATTATTTTTTCCCTTTCTGATCTCCAAAACTTACTGAGATTTGTAAGAGCTCGGTCATTTACTCTGATTCCTTCTTCTCTACGGTGTTAGCTTTCTTTTGAGTGATACCATATTTAGACCGGGCAAAAACAAAGTTATTTCCATTATCATCTGTTTTATTCCTGTTATATGTCGCTTGCGTTTGAACCCCATTTTGTCACCATAGCAGTCCTTCTTAAACCACTTCTTATTTGTTTGTTTATGTTTACTGTTTTTAGAATTTCCCACGGTCTTACCAAATATAGTACAAGCTGTAATAAACAAAAGATTTGTAAATTATTGTACCTCAGTATCAATTGACTCTGTGCCCAACGATGCGAAGAATTGTAATAATACGGCACTATTATTCATTAGTTGACCTTAAAATAATGGGACCTTTGCATTGTCAAAACTAATTTTACATTATTTTTTATTGGGGGGGGGGGGGGGGGGTGCGTTTGATTTAAATATTCACTGGCATTTTAACCTGTATTTAAACAAAATGAGAACGAAATACAAGCATGATAAAATAATTCGATAAATTCGTTTATAGTAAAACTATCTATGAAATTTAAAATTTCTTGGTTAAGAATAATATAACCTACTGGAATTACACCCAATACTGGAGCAGTAAGTGAACTCGCCCGCATTTTCATCGTTGTCTAACCTGCCGTTAGCTATAATAAAATCCGAAGCCTGTCATAAATTAAGGAAATCTCGCCTTCCAGAGTCCAGTACTTTATCTTTTCTTAACCGACGTAAGACATTTTCATTATATTGAGTATTAAAAGGCAGGTTTTCATCTAAATATTTGCCATTTAACAATATCTAATTATATCGTTTCAAGGAAATCAAAATAATTTTAACTGTTAGAAAAAAGAGTTTGTACTTTTCGGAGGCCGATATGAATGACATATATAACCACATTTTTGTTATGTTAGAATATAGAAAGTTCTGTCTTTACCAAACTAATTCCGTTGTCGCTCTTGCTAACAATTGTTATATAGTCCTTTAAAACAGCGTTTTTATATAAATAAATGCCACCACTACATCGTCGAGTGCGTTTTGGTGTTTTCCGTCCGTAAATATGATCACAATTATAGTTCGTTATGGTTAGTTAAGATTGTTATTGGAAGGAGTCCAGGTTTCCCTTTGAAAAATAATGTCATACTATTATATTTAGTTTAACAAATCAGCATGTAGTACTACCATTTTGCGTCTATGTCCATGAATGGTCTAAGATGCTTTATTAATTAGGCATTCCTCCTGACGTCCTTATGGCCTCCAGCGGCCGGGTGTGTGTATTGGATCACGTTGATGTTCGAGCATTTTCCAGCGAACTTCACCTCTTTTACGACGTCCTTTGCTAGAATCATGGCGTCATACAATGGCTTGTGGGTGTCGCGAACGTCCTTCGTTAGATGTGCCGCGATCCAAATGTTCTTATCTCTAAGGCGTTGTATGGTGGACGGCTCAAATGATGCCGTGCGTATTCTCTCCCGATCCTGACCGTAGTGAAACTTGACAACGCCGAGCCGGGCGATATACCGCATCGAGCTTGAGTCCCATATATATCCATGACGCTGTTGATGACGTCATGTAGGTCTTCATGCAGTCTTCTTTTTAACCGGAAACTGCCCCTGGAACGCCAAAGATTATCAGGTTGTCGCGCATGGAGTAAATTTCAATGTCTAAAAGTTTTTCTTCAGTGTTTTTCATTCTTTATGACTTTGTACGGATTTACACTTTTTTTTCGATTGAGGAGCAACTTTGTCATGGTTTTAGTTTTTTTCACTTTCTTCAATTTTTGTGAATAGGAACTGAGAAAACGTTTCCCTTTCCGTGATGCGGTGGTCAATGTGCGTGACCCTAACTTCCAGGTCGGCGACCATGGCCGTAATAACGTTCATGTTGTGTTTTTTATTCGATCATTGGCTTCTATTTTTTATCTTATGTTTATAATTTCCTGCAATTTTTCGGTCACCCATGGTGGCTAGTATGAGCCCGTAAAGCTGAACGGGGAGCCCGAGGGACTGGTGCTGAACGCAGGGTGCGGCACCCCGAAGGTGGGGGGCTGGGAATATGCCATGTTGTATGGGTTAACACAGTTTGTAAGGTCCGAAACGTTATTATTTGATTATGAAGTGTTATCCGAATATCCTGATCCCCGTGCGAATTGACTCAGAAAATGGCGTTATCAACGTTAGTTTCGTTTATTTACACATTTTTCAAAAAGTTATTTCTTCTTGAAATCCATGAACACAAAACACAAACGCTTACAATAGCAATATATCCAAAGTTTAGAAAGTCCATGTTAATGGGAGAGCTCTAATTCCCAAACACATTAAGAGCACATGTTTTTCTGTACTCTATTCAAACCACGTGATACATCCATGAGTCTCCTGTGATATTCCATGTGTTTAGATCAATTACAAGCGTCTGCCTATTGGAAGATATCGAGTGTTCATCGTATCAAAACAAAGCATCTAGTTTAATGGTTATCTTATCACTTTCATTAGCTATTCGGAGGATGTGTCAATAGAATACAAGCTTTATGTTATGTACGTGAAGTAAGCGGTCTAGCGGCCTAGCGGCGTGAAGTTAGCGGCCTAGCGGCGTGAAGTAAGCGGCCTAGCGGCCTGGCGGCCTAGCGGCGTGAAGTTGGCGGCCTAGCGGCCTAGCGGCCTGGCGGCTTAATTTTTTTCTCTATTTCCAAGCAATTGTTAATGCGTTGTTTTTTTTAAAACAATGATAAATCAAAGTTTGTTATTCATACAGTTACATAAATTGTTTTCTATTCAGAACATTATTCTAAACGTTTTAATTTAAAACAATTATAATTAACTGTTTTATGCACAAGTTATCACTCTGAAGCGTTTGTAACTTTTTTTCAAAAAAGTCGATCAAGCACTTCAGCAACCTAGCGGCCTAGCGGCGTGAAATTAGCGGCCTGGCGGCCTAGCGGCCTAAATTTGAATTTTATTTCAAAGCATGTATACATGCATTTTCTCCTAAAACAATGACATATTAACTGTTTTTATGCACACATTAACACATTGAAGCGATTATCAACATTTTTTTCCCAAAAACGTCGATAAAGCTGTCGGCTAATTCAAAGCATTAAACATGCCTGTTCTTCTAAAACAATGATATATTTACTGTTTTATGCACAAATTATCACTCTGAAGCGTTTTTCAACTTTTTTTCAAAAACTTCCATCAATCACTTAAGCGGCCTAGCGGCGTGAAGTAAGCGGCCTGTCGGCCTGGCGGCCTAAAATGGTATCCTATTTCAAAGCATGTATACTTGCATTTTTTCTAAAACAATGACATATTAACTGTTTTAATGCAAACATTAACACTTTGAAGCGATTAGCGATGATCAACATTTTTTTTCAGAAACATCGATAAAGCAGTCAGCTATTTCAAAGCATTTAACATGCCTGTTCTTCTAAAACAATGATATATTTATTGTTTTTATGCACTTATTATCAATCTGAAGCGTTTTTCAACTTTTTGTCAAAAAAGGATATCGAGCACTTCAGCGGCCTAGCGGCCTAGCGACGTGAAGTTAGCGGCCTAGCGGCCTAGCGGCCTGGCGGCCTGGCGGCGTAAAATACTATCCTATTTCAAAACATGTATACATGCATTTTTTTTCAAAGAAAAGAAGATATATTAACTGTTTTTATGCACAGACTATCACTCTGATGCGATTATCAACATTTTTTTTTAAAAAGTCGAACAAACAGTCAGCTTTTCAAAGCATGTGATCATGCCTCTCCTTCTGATATTTTTTATATATATATATTCTGTTTTTATGCCCAAATTATTACTCTTAAGCAATTACAAACATTTTTTTTCAAAAAAGTCGATCGAGCACTTCAGCGGCCTAGCGGCGTAGCGGTGTAAAGTTAGCGGCCTAGCGGCCTAAAATGGTTTCCTATTTTAAAGTGTGTATACATGCGTTTTCTTCCAAAACAATGATAAATCTATGGTTTAACAATTTTGCTAAATACAAAACAAATGCTGATATTCGCTATAATGGATTTTTTAGGCAGCTTGGTCGAGTTTTGGGCGAAATGAAGATATTCGCTAAAGGATGGTGATTTGTGAATATAAACCAACATCTAGGCCGCTAGGCCGCTAGGCCGCCAGGCCGCCAGGCCGCCAGGCCGCTAACTTCACGCCGCTGGGCCGCTAGGCCGCTAAACTGCTTGATCGACTATTCTGAAAAAAAGTAGATAGTTGCTTAAGAGTGATCATTTGTGCATAAAACAGTAAATAAATCATTGTTTTAGAAAAAAATGCATGTAATCATGCTTTGAAATAGGAAACCATTTTAGGCCGCCAGGCCTTTAACTTCACGCCGCAAGGCCGCTGAAGTGCTCGATCGACTTTTTTGGAAAAAAATGTTTATAATTGCTTAAGAGTGATAATTTGTGCATAAAAACAGAATATATATTTAAAAAATTAGAAGGAGAGGCATGTTCACATGCTTTGAAAAGCTGACTGCTTGTTCGACTATTTGAAAAAAATGTTGATAATCGCCTCAGAGTGATAGTGTGTGCTTTAAACAGTTAATATATTATTGTTCTAGAAAAAAAAATGCCTGTATACATGCTTTGAAATAGGAAACCATTTTAGGCCGCTAAGCCGCTAGGCCGCCAGGACGCTAGGCCGTTAGCTTCACGTCGCAAGGTCGCTAGGCCGCTGAAGTGCTCGATCGACTTTTTTGAAAAAAAGTTAAAAAATGCTTCAGAGTGATAGTTTGTGCATAAAACAGTTAATTTAAAATTGTTTTAGAATAAAAGGTTAAGAAAAATGTTCTGAATATAAAACAATTTAAGGCCGCTATGTAACTATATGAATAAAAAACTTTGATTTATCATTGTTTTAAAAAAAAAAAACGCATTAACAATTGGTTGGAAATAGAAATAATAATCAGGCCGCCAGGCCGCTAGGTCGCCAACTTTACGCCGCTCGGCCGCCAGGCCGCTAACTTCACGCCGCTAGGCCGCTAACTTCACGCTTCTAGGCCGCTAGGCCGCCAGGCCGCTAACTTCACGCCGCAAGGCCGCTAGGCCGCTAACTTCACGCCGCTAGGCCGCTAGGCCGCTAGACCGCTAGGCCACTAACTTCACGTACATCTTTATGTTTAACAACTACGTAGTGTACTGACTTAGCCGTTCTGGACCGAAATTGCTAATAAATGAATATATTTCGGACCGATTTTCAACCATTTTCTGTTACTGAAATCTCTCCGGCGTGGTGAAAATTGGTCCAGACCAGCACATTGTCAGTATTTAGAAGCCCTGTTAATTATATAGTTGCATATGAGTTTGGTAGGACTTTGGTGCTTGATTATGCTTAAGAAGGTGAGCATGTGCTTGTTAGGCTCCGAACTGGGTTAATTTTTGCAAAAAAGTTGCGTGTTTGGCACTGAATAGGCTTGATTAGATATGCACATATTATTCTTTGGCTTTGACACATAGTGGACTTGACAACAATCAGTCTGTAGTGAGTGTATGGCAGATATCAGTTGATGGTAGTCAACATGTGATTGAATGAGCTCTGGCTTGACATTTGACTGAAACCATCATAGGGAATATAAAGGCTGCTGGGGGACCTTTTGTGTCTTCAAGAGACAATTCGAAATTTTACGCTCATTGGGTTTGAGGCACTCAGTGGACTAGAAACACGTTCTAGCTTTTTAAATTCGTGGAATATATTTTTGGAGCCTACTCTTTAAAATATATTACGATCTTACACAGAAACAAACAATTATCCTCTATTTCGTATATGCCTTCCGAGATGGAAACATTTTAATAGAGTTAATGCTCTGTCTCAAATCTAACGTTAGCTGAATCTGTTTTTAAACGAATCGATAGATTATTTTCCCGCGTTGTTTTTCTAGATTAAAAATACTTTGGATGATTTCTCATTATCCTCTATTGCAATTGCGCTAGATCTAACTTCGTAAGAGTCCTGTTTTCAAATACATTAATCTGTTATTACAGTCTCTGTTTCAATGATATTTTTCAACGATTTTCTACGGATGTTTTTTCCGTTTTCAGCTATATCAACTGTTCTTCTAGTTGCATGTAATGCATTCGAAAATCATCGCAGACGATGCTACATGGCGTTCAATGACGCATGAGTACTTCCACACTTTCATTGCGTGCAATGACTTGGGTCATAAATAAATATCCTACTGTAGGCAGTTAGTAGAGTGCACCTGGTGTGATGTACAGCATGTACTAAATTCTGACAATCATATCCTAAAATTCATCTCTGATGCAAGTAACAGCTTTCAATAAAAACAGCAGAAATAAGGAATTTATGTTTTTCTTGATTTTTAACAGATCAATTGAAACTATGTTTTGACCTACGACGCATTTGTATTTAAGTTTAGATAATATAGCTATGTCGTATAAACATTGTTTTATATGGAAACCTCTTACACACTGTATCATATGTTAGTATTTAAATTTAATGATAACGCATTATTTTCATTAAATTCGAAACAGTAAACCAAATTCTGAATTTTTGGAACTTGTTCATTGAATAAGCAGCAGTGAACAGTTTGAGTGCATCATTGTTTTGATGTCATAAAATGTAATAACATGTCATCACATCTTTTTAAAATCTCTAATTATGTCAGTGAAATACATTAAAAGAAATTTATACAATATCATTGAAAAACAAATACATTTGACTGTGACATTTCCAATTTTGGTCTAGATAACGTCATTTTTTCTAAAATTAAAAAAACGAAGAAAAATAGATACAAACATCACATATCCTCATTAATGTATGACTTGCCTGTATATATGTATAAACATTATTAAACAAAATGTTGGATTTCAGGAGCACAAAGTGCTGAAATTGCCCTATGTCCGGCGTCCGTGGTATGTCGTCAATATACTTTTTTAAATCTTAAACCGAAAGTCCATACCCTTGATAACTGGGTTGTAGCCTCACATAGTGACCCTAAACTAAGCTTGTTCAAATTATGTCTCACGGGTAAAATGGCCGCGCAACTTGTGTGTATGTATTTAGAAAGCAATTTATTTAAAAAAATAAATATCTGCAGCCGCAAATCCCATACCTTTGATATTTGGTATGCAACCTTATGCAGAAGTCCCGTACTAAGTGTGTCAAATTATGTTCCTTGAGTCAAAACTTGCTTGGCCCCAAGGATCACAAGTTTTCTATATACTTAAATAGTAAAACAGTTTTACATCTTCTTATTAAGACCGCAAAGCCTAGGCACATGATATTTGGCATGAAGCAAACAGTGACTGCCTTAGCTACAAATATCGTATTAAGCAGCCGCTTTCTTTCATAGCAACCACTAATTTCATTGCAAACAAATACTTTCTAATCATCCAATGACTACCTAAGCAATTACCTTTATCTTTAGTATCCAAATCCAAAGACTGCCTTATCAACAAATGACTTTCTTAGCAACCATTGACTTTATTAACAGCCAATGACTTCTAAAGCAATCAAGAAATTCCCGGTCAGCAAAACAAGGTCTTACTGGATGTTGAAATCGTATACAATGAAATATTAAATGATTCATCCGCTGTTCATCCACACATTATGCTCACCTCTCAAAGACCATTCATTTATAAGCAGGGTAACTTTGCCGAGAAGGTTGGTAACCCAAGTGTTACTTTCACATTTATGTCTTATGTTGTTCTGAACTTTTATCTACCAGTATGTTTCATACTAAATTAAACAACTTGTTAAACAATGGTTTCAGTATATAACTCCCAGACTGTAACTCACGAGGCACATCAATATGAAATATTTGTTTATTTGTTCACATTTTTCTTATTCAAGTCCATGACAGGGACCAAGCTTACTCAGCATATCTCACAATTCTTTAAAAAGCTTGACGCCAAGAGTATTCAATGAATAATATAAGTGCAAATGGGTCATGGTTGCACTTTTTTCCGTCAACTAAGTATTAAATTTAGTTAATTGCATCACAACTATGGCGCGTTCATTTTAAAGTATATTGATGAATGTTGTATACGAAATTGATCTCGTTGTTGCAGTTCTATTATTATTTTTCTCTTTGTATGCTCAACGTTTACCCGTGTGCATTTAAACAAGATGAACACAACAAGGCTTTGGGACGCTCATGCCGTCCAAACCCTCCAACCTTCTGAGGCAAAACATATTGAGTCCGTTTCGGGAAATCCTGCCATAAAATTATCCCCCAAAAGTATAACCGGACTAGAATGATATTGCCCGGCTTTTACGCGTCGCACTTCAACAACATTTGTTAAAAATTAGTATAAAATAATGAACGTTCTTGCTATACCTCTGCATCGTCTGCAATATTTATTCGATTTATTCGATAAAAATTTTGAACAAAGTCATAATGGCATGAGAAAAAACCTTCCAAATGTCTCATGTTATGAAAGTTTAATTTAGAAAACGATTTCTGGGGAATGAACTCGAAATTTTGAAACTTAATTTAACATTGTATTTTTTTCCAGGCATGTTATCACAATGCAAATATCTTCTATGGCCAAGAGGCCAATAAAAAAGAACAGTTATTATTCAGAGTTTTTTTTTACCATTATTTCAATCAGATTCTATGACGATTCGGTAGTATATTACCTGTAAAACAAATGAGTGAACTACTTAAGAAAATTCTGTTATATATGCTGTTAGAATTGAATGTGCGCCGTTACCCTGAAGACAAATAGCAAACAAAGCCTACAAAAATCCACACGTACGATCTATGTCTAATGGATTTGCACAGCTAGGCACCTTTCTGTGTGAATATGTACAGTTTCATATCGATTAGATCAATATTACCCGTGAATCCATCTGGAATGTTGTATAAAGTGCGATTTCAAATGTAGCACAATGTATGTACTGCTCTAAAGTGTATTTTTCCATAATGTTCAAATAGCCATAGCTCTTTAAATACCAGTTATATATCTTCATGCAAAACTGCTATACGTTTAAACTGATATATGTTTTTACATTTGATATCTGTATGTCAATGAGTGCATTGAACAGCTTCGAACCAACGTTTGAATTAATATGAAAAATTAGAACGAATGAAAACCAAAGTATCTTTTAAAGATAAAATAATATCATTTTTTTTAAAAACTATGAACTGTTAATAATATTTTCAAATTTCTTATCATTATCAGGCTATTAAAAGATGGCGGCATATAGGACATTCGTCACCCCAGAGCCCCAAAACTGGTTAAAACAGTGGAGGGCTGTTTTCATTACGAGGAAAGTCATCCTCCCTTCTGTCAAAACAAAGTCTAGCCATCTGCACACTGATATTCTACAGGAGGCATCGAATGAGCAGACTTGTCCATTAGACCATGGCCGTATATCTGACCGGCAACAAATACCTTGTCGATATCATGAAAAACTTCGAAATGAAATTAAAGCCATACACAAAAGAAAGAAACCATCATGGGGAAACGCTTCTACTGACAAATGGCGAGACTCGTTTCCTATCGCCAAGTTATTCATGCAGTCAGCTGGGTATGATGATAAATCTTCATTTGATGAAATTGACTTCAACGGACTTGCAGCCTTTATGTATAACTGCGGGAAATACACACACACTGTGGAAACATTATCTGACGAGGTAATGATATTCTTTCTGCATGAGGTTCCGAATACAATAAAACATTACCGGCTTTGGCACTGGCTATTCACATTGGTATAAAATTAAAAATCAATTGCCAAATTTTATTTTGTTTGTTCAATTGAATTCATGCTCGATGGACAGTAACCATAAGGATGCAATGTATATCTTTTCAAAGTAAATTTAACTTTCAGGCTCGGAAGTTCGTGAGCAAGATCCGGCATATGCCAGACTTATGTTCAAAGGCCCTGACAGACCAGGCCACCACTGAGTGTATAGACAGCATGCTTGCGTTGCTGAACGACCCAGATTTCCAGGGAGATCCAGAAATACTGGAAGCGATCAAACAGCTAGATGAGGTAAAGTAAAAACACATTAAGGTGGAATATAAATTTATAGATTTGACGAGGAGATAAAAGGTTGATATGCGGACAAAATAGCGACTAATAGATAAACGATAGATACGCGAGTAAAATGACCAGAAATATTTGTACATGTAAAGTGGTTAAGGGGACAAAATAGCAACATAGTTATATAAGAAACTATGATAAACATGCAGGCAAGATAGCTTCATAGGTATGTTAAGCAATCAGAAAAATAGTGACAGAGGTATATATTATGATAGACAGATGGAGAAATAAGCGACAGAGAGAAACAATAAATACAGACTGATGGACGAGTAACAGAGATACTAACTGTATGCAGATGGATCAAATAACACAGATAAAAGATAATATGTGACATACAGAAATAAGATAATAAGATAGAAAATATATCGACAGAAATAATATTAGTTAAACGGACAGACTGTGACTAAGCTAAATATAATAGCCGGATTGAAAAAGCGAACGCGATATTTATTAAGATGAAAAGATGGACACAACAGCAACATGAGAAGTAAGGAAAACAGGCCGATAATATAACATGGTGACGGAGAGGAAGTAAATTTATTAAAAGGCGACGACAGGAAAAAATGATCAGACGGGTGAATAGCGATAAAAATACCTTAGAAATATTCGTAAAGTATTTGACTCTCGGCTTATATACGGATAATTTTAAAATATATGTAGACGTTTTTTAATAAACATGTATTCATTTGTACATTCTTTTTAGAAATATACACAGCAAATAAACACCGTATGTTTATGTCCAAAACGACGCGGGTAGTTCTGAACAAACAGCGTTTTCATCTCATTTTATTAACATATTTCAAAAGATCAGTTTCTTGCTTAGAGAACGTGATGAAGATGATTTTAAAAGTATTTGGAAACAATATTTAAATTTAGCTTTGGCTTCTTACAAGGTAGAGAGAGATTCCTACTTACGGACAGATAATAAGGGAGACATAAGATTGACATACAAAAGCTGGCTGAAATATACTGATTCTATCTTGTCCTAGACAGATGTCTAAAGATTGCATTGTTCATAATAATCATGTCACATTTAGAACACGATATTGGTGCACCCTTTCAAATCCCGGGGTGCGTATGTTGGTGTAACAAAGCCACCACTTGGGGCGCTGATCCTTAAAAATCTTTTTTCGCATCTCATTTTGATGAAAATCGGAACATGTTTTTTCGCTCTTGTAATGTATATAACATCCAAATATCGTGTTACACCATGTATTAAGCCCAGACCGCTGAATTTTAGCCACTTTTGACATGCTTCATCCCAGTTTGAGTGTTTGTAATAATCTTGGGAAATAACATATTTGTGGCTGTGACTGTAATTGATACACGTAACACACGCAACTAGTTGTAATGAGATTTTAAATTAAAATAAATGTGCTGTAACTCATGGAGTATCAACCTTATCAGGACGTTACGACCTGTAACAATCCTAGAACGCGGATTGTTTTCACGGGTTTGACATGTAACACCCATTGACATCCCCTAATGTGATAGGAAGTTACAACCTGAAGAAAGAAAACAATCCTATTTGAGGCGGTTAATGCAATTGTTATACGTATAATAAGAGTAGTAGTGTGTAACAAAGTATTGAAAAGAAGTGATTTATTTCCTCAGTGGAATATTAAGAAACGTATGTTTTGTATTTATCCCCCGCATATAGTCCGAATGCTACTAATACTGATTTAGCCATTTTATCTTGATTAGGTACTAAAAAGCTTTTTCGACCTGTAAGGCAATATATGTATGTTTTGACAACTTGAATATTCAATAATCAATAATTATTATGTGAATTGTTTGATGCCTGGTTACCTCATATTATTTGAGCATAATTTTAACTAGATCTAGAGATCAAATGATCACACACTGTTTTCATGATGTTCTTAATTTAAATCATGTTCCTTACATATTTGTTATCAGGAAGCTATCACCTTTCCGTTTATAGGTCACTAGGCACGATCGATTATTATAATATACTTAATAAGTTATTAGTATTATATCAGAGAACTAGCTTTAATAGAAGTGGATATTTATCAACCCTCTTCAGTTTTCGGTTCTCATGTTTTATTAAGAAGTAGTGTTTTATAAGTAAATTTCTTTATTGCATCTAAGGAAAGTTTCTTTGGCTACGAAACTATTTCTTATCCGGACGAATGCAGTTTTTAATACCTAGAATATAAGAATCGAAATGAAATAACGGAAATCATCTAAATTATTGTATCATTATCGTCGTCGCCGTTATCCTATATCCGTGAAAAAGTGTCATAATAATACAAGTATGGTTAAACCGATTTTCCATTGACAAGGTTGCAATGGTTCTTGTGTGAGTAATTAAAGTGACATGTCACTCACTTACTTCGCTCACTCACTCACTCACTCACTCACTCACTCACTCACTCACTCACTCACTCACTCACTCACTCACTCACTCACTCACTCACTCACTCACTCACTCACTCACTCACTCACTCACTCACTCACTCACTCACTCACTCACTCACTCACTCACTCACTCACTCACTCACTCACTCACTCACTCACTCACTCACTCACTCACTCACTCACTCACTCACTCACTCACTCACTCACTCACACACTAACACACTCACTCACACACTAACACACTAACACAACTGTCACTTATTGTAACTTATGTAACCAGTAACCACATAACTCTGATCAGATGCCGTCCTGAAAACACACCTGTAACTTATTGTAACTTATGTAACCAGTAACCACATAACACTGATCAGATGCCGGTCTAAAAACACACTTGTAACTTATTGTAACTAATGTTACCACATAACTCTGATCGGAAGCCGGCCTGAACGTTCAATTCTGTCTTTTCTCTCAATATAACTGACGTTTCCAATGTTAGTGCGTAACCAAATATTTCACAGAGGAATAATCCATTGTTAAAAAAAATATTCTCATTGGAACTTTGAAAATGTCCGCTGTAACAAATGTAACCACGAAACCCGATATCCCATATAAGAAAAACACTTTTTCAAAATGCTATTTTAATTTTTGTCAGATTTACCTTGTTCTTCTCTGTTACGACGCTTCTTATGTGTAAGAATAACAACAAAACATTCACAGAATCGGAATTTTTCACTTTGTAACATGTGATACAGTAGACATAACATACGCCCCGATTGTATAAGTCTTTGCGATTGCTTTGTGTAACAATTGCACATAAAATCCACAAATTGTAATCCTATGCGTGTTACAGAGTGTTACACCATGTGAAACTCTTGTTACGTCCATGTTACATGTACTACAGAAGGCGGAAAAAGGTACTGACTTTTGTTACACGATGATACTCTTGTAATGTGTAGCAATTGCAAAAACCTCCACATATCGGATTTATGCATGTTCATGATCAAACACCTTCTCACGTTTATTTTGCGTTTGTTAAAATGTAGAAAAAGAAAACAAACGTCCCCATTTTACAACTACAAGCATGAGAACGTTTTATTAATGCATTGTTGGGGCTCTACACCGAGTAATTCATAATTCGTATGTTATTTGTAAATGACACACCAAAAGACACATATACACATACATTACTCTGTACACATTTTAGGTAAATCAACACGTATTTAGTACGAATATCCAAAAGCTAATATATTTTTGGGTTATGTGATATGTGAGGTAAAACAAGAGATTGGTGCAACAATACTCATATCAGGGTCTATATTTGTTACATTAACGTTAGATATTTATTTTATTTAACTTTCAGTTAAAGACCAAATCTATAGATCCATATTCGGAATTGCTGAAATATATTATTGAAGATACTACCATAAGAGGTGTTCAAGAAATAACGAAATATGCTTCCTCTAAAGAAGGCAAATACAGCGAACGTGCAAGTGAGATAAAGGGTGACATTGAAAAACTCAGCGATCTGTTAATGTCCAGTATAGAGGAACAAGGTGAGAGCATCATTTACGATATTATGGAAACTTCTAAAAAATCACTTGCACAGCTGGATTCGTGCGTAATCAATGCTAAGAACATTCTGATTGAGGCAACCGAAGAAGGCATATTTAAATTGACAGACACTGCTGAAAAAGCTATTACACATGGTATTGATGAACTGAAAGAAACAACTTTAGATGCGAAACGGGGACTTGAAATAAAGACTGGTAGAGGAATACAAACACTAGAAGATTCAACTGTGGCGGGTCGGGATGAACTGATCAAAACGACAATATGCGGGACAGTGGAGCTGAAAGACACATTTGAGAGGGCAAAAAACGATATGAGCGAATTTATTGGATGTGAAAAACAGAAGATAATATACGAAAGAGAAGAACAAAGAGAGTCCAAACTGAAAAAAGCAAAGTCAGGTAAGACTCTTCAGAGAAGCACTCTCTGAACAATGTATAAAGCAATCGCAGGGCATTACAGCACGTTTGTCCAATGTACACGTTTGAACAATTGTTATGAAACATTGTTCTAAGTAACAGGATCACAGAAATGATTAAAAATTCATTTTCAATAACGAGTACTTGTAGTTTTGAAAGCAACATTTTCACCATTTGCCTTTATTGTTTTTAATTAGATGGCATCTTTGATACATCCGTGATCAGTGATGTTTATACGGTTGTATTTCTACGTTGAATTAATAGATGTATACATGTAAAACATAAATATATGTCATTGCATGAGGCATAGTTAGTTATGCATATATAATTGAAAAAGTTTCAAGTATAACAGTTGCTCAAATACAGATGTTACTGTGTACATTTAGAAATGATTATGCTTGCCATTG
Source organism: Mya arenaria (assembly GCF_026914265.1). Taxonomy (NCBI): domain Eukaryota; kingdom Metazoa; phylum Mollusca; class Bivalvia; order Myida; family Myidae; genus Mya; species Mya arenaria. Next base: position 18,717,485 of record NC_069138.1, read on the forward strand.
TTATATATTGTCCAAGCTTGAAAGCATAACCGAGATATTAAATCATACGCTTACTTTCAAAATTCAGCTTAATACATGAAGTTGAGTGTCAGGGAACAAGATCAGAATGCACAGACCATTCCTCACATGAACAAAGCATAATATATAAATGCTTATAATTTCCATAGATTCACGTTCAACAACAAACAAACTATCATTTACTAGCTTGTGAGGTTAAAGAATACAAATGTTACAGATGATAAGTACGTATTTTCAGCAGTCAAATCCATTATTTAAGGAAAGGAATTAACTAAGGATACTGTTCATTGGAAAATAATCAGTGGATACAAAGTCACGATAATGAAGATTTTATTCTTCGTTTTGTTCGAAAAAAAAACCTTTAAAGTGACGCTTAATTATTCGTGCAAAATTACGTCAATGACAAGTTTTACTACTCTGGTGTAATACTAGAAAATATGCGATGGTTATATATTACAATCGAAACGTGCACAGTTCTGTGATTAACGTTTTCCTTCAATGGTTAAATCGTATGGTTATGGTCTTAATAACATATATTCATTTGCCTAAGAAAAAAGGGCATTTTTCCTAAATATTTTTGCTTTACCTGTTGTTTCATTAATATACTAACAACATCAAATTCTCATCAAATTCAAAAGGATTTTAAAAAAGAACGTCCTATAGCAGGTTGAGGTTCGGTTTGACAAGATAATATTGATTGTACACCGAGCGAGACGTGATACCGATTTTAAGAAAAGCGTCTAATCATAATATTCCTTTTATTATATGTCACATTCGCTGAGTTCCATATATTAATAAACAGGTTGAAGTAATACGTGAAACAGAAGTATTACAATGATTCGTATTTTTACAAGCTGTAGCTTATTGAATTTTTTTTAGAATGCACATGAAAAAGAATCTGAATTATACTGACATTCTGACAGTCAATGACAGCGCATTCCGTCTATATCGTAGGTTTTGAATGTAAAATTTGTCTGATAGTATATATCTTACACAGTCATTTTTTTACCATCCTTCAAAACTAGACGTCAGTAGTACATCATCGATATTTAACGCGTGACATTAATCATTTTACAATGCATACCAAGGTCATGGCAACAGTTAAGGTTAATCGGCAATCATTCCAAAATGGCAAATTGAAGGAAATGGTGACGTTCCTGTTCCTCTCATATTCTTTGAAATATTTATATTAGCATTGCCGTTTTATACGGATAGAAAAAACACACCGTTTGTACCGTAATGTAATGCCGTAATGTAATGGCTCATTTGACATGGACGTCATCAGTATACCAGAGAAATACTGTAAACATAAGACAAGCTTGAAAAAGTCGTTTTAACGCGGCCATATAAATGTCTACTAAACTGCTTAATCATTTCCAACACGAAACTGTAAGGGTAAAAGAGCAGTCTGCTTGAAATTCCCATGCACTATTTATGTGTAGGTTACTATGACAGTTGATGGGATTTTATTTGTATTCCACGAAACATATTTATCATGTTTTGTGAGCGGTGCTATTTTATTGGGCTTCGCTATACTGTTATCTTAAACTTAACATATTATTTACATGGCTAAATATACTTGTGAGCATTTAAAAATTTTGGCGCCCAAAGGGAGCGATACAGAAGTCGCACTGTCCGTCGGTCCCTGTTTATAACTCTTGTTTACTCAGATGTAACTGACTAAATTTTATTCGAGATTTACCGAAATATACAACAGCATGGGAATGTGGTTGTCCATAAAATGTGTGATTTCATGTTTTTATTTATTTAAATCAATCATCACACATACTCGTAGAGCACAATTAGAAGATTTGTGTTGAAATATATTTAATTCAAATGAAATAAAAGTGTTTAACTTGTAACATTTATAAGAAAATATACTAATAGCCGTCCATCTAACATACCCAATCGGGGACATTTATCTCTTTCCTAGTCGATGACTGCCTTGTTACTATTAACAAAGATGTTACTGATCTTGTTAACTGTGCAGTGCAAATTAGCTTCATTTCATATCACAAGCTTTGTGTAATTAATCATCCAACCTAATTAATGTTATATCAAAGCAAGGCATTGTTCTTATTTTATATCAAATTATTAACTTATTCATCATTCAAATAGACATGTAACAATATAACAAGGGCAAACATTTGTTTTTTTATTTAAACATTGTTGTGTTTTATTTCTCATGCCTTATTTTGAAGCATCTTTAACAAAATATATGATATTTTTCCAGATTTACACCAACAATTGCTCAATTATTACCAGGCAACGTCTGTCACAATGAACGTTCGATTGGACATCGATGCAGCAGTAGAAGACATCTATGAAAAGCCCAAACTTATATTGAAGAACAGGAAAGACAAAGATGGTAAAATGGAAGATAAAGAGATATCAGAAATGAATGATATGTTTCTGAGCGAAAATGGCACGATGGCTAAAACAGTATTCGTGGTTGGCGAACCGGGCCGTGGAAAATCCTCTCTCTGTAAAAAGATTGTCCATAGATGGTGCGAACTGAAAAAGGACGGAAATGAGAAGACAAAGAAAGACAATCTGTTAAGCCAGTTTGGGTTCTTATTCTACATAAGGCTACGGGAGGCTGCTGATCAATGCAAAATCAAAGATATGATTTTACTGTGTTTGATTGAACGGATTCATTCAGATGATAAAGAGTCAAGTGAATTGTTAACAGAGATTTTGAAATCAGAATGTTGCCTTCTTCTGCTTGATGGCTTAGACGAGTGGACACATTGTAGCAAATGCAACCGTGATGAACGAATTCCTCATGTTGAAGCAAGTTGGATGAACTGTACAACATTGATTACAACACGACCATACAAACTAGCGGAGCTGAAACTGAATCCCTCACAACGTGGCAACCATATGCAGTTGGAGGGTGTTAAGTCACCTGAGAAACTTGTTTCGAGAATACTTAAGGAGTTGGAGAAATATGGAGGAAAACGTCCACACACCTGCGTCGAAGACCTCAAAATGAAAGGTCTCTGGCATTTCAAAGATGATCCAATCGTGCTTGTTCATATTGTTTGGCTCTGGTTCAGAGACCACCTAAACGTGAATATGTGCTTGTCTGAAGTTTACAAGAAAATAATAGAAGAAAGATGGGCTGAAATGAACGACAAGAAAAAAATGGAGGAAAACGAGCTTCCAGAAGAATTTCTTGATTCTTTGAGCAAATTAGCTTTCAATAAACTGTTTTCAGCAAATGAGGATGAATCCATTGTTTTTTGCATTGCAAAGGATCAGTTAGAGAGGAAGTGTCATCAATCGTCTCTCGAATCTGGCATCATGTCATGTAGTAGTAAAATAGGTGAACGGTTGCCATTTTACCAATTTTTGCACAAATCTCTTCAAGAATACTTGTCAGCATTGTATTTGGCAAAAGGTAGCAAATCAGATTTGCTCAAACATTGTCAACATGTTCAGGAGGTGTATAGAAAATACAGGAGAGAAGGTGTGCTTAGCATGCGTCAGGTGTTTCTCTTTCTATGCAGCATGGACATAAATGCTTCTAAAGTGTTTTCGAAGTCATTAAATGAACTATTAACTGACCAGTTTGAAAGAAATGGTTTTTCTGATAAAGAAACCATAGCTTTCCAGGATATGATACTGCAAGGCTATGAGGAAGCGGAGAGAGGCGGTCACGCCGGAGCGGAGTTCTGCCTGCAGCATGTCGGCATCGTTGATTATTGGCCTTTCGATAAGAACATTAGACATCGACATACACAACACGAGACAATTTTGAACCATTGCTTGGATAAAAAAAACACTCTCGTCACATTATATATATCCGGCAAATGCGACCTTCCTTCTGCTTTGCAGGGCAAGAATCATGCAAGTGTTTTGGATTTAGAGATTTACAAGAATCTAAAATTTGTTGTTTTAGACAATGTTCCATATAGAGATATCAACAAATTGAACTGGAATGGATTAAAAGAATGTAAAATACAATTCAACTCTTTTATTCAACCAGCAGAGAAACTGATATCTTCATTTATGTCCTCAGATGTATCATGTTTGAAAAGACTCTCAATGAAATGGATTGGTTGGGAACATGAAGCCCAGAAAACCTTCTCGAAGCTTCGACATATTGAACATCTAGACGTCACATGGAACAAGACTCTACCAAAGAATTCGAAATTTGATCTTGATCTTCGATATCTGGAAAAACTCAACTATCTGGTTTTAGATGGACTTGCTTTCTCTGACGTTTTTATTCCACATAGGCTCAATCTTCACAAGTTGAAGGTCAGTTTTAGCACACAAAAAAGAGCACCACGGTTAATGGCGGCGTTACTAGCGAAAACAGACGATTCAATCAGTCCAAATCTGGTAAGCACAGTAACTAGAATTCATATTGAAATGATTTCAAAACACCATGAAAATTACACCACGATCAATATTGTAAGTGCCAAGAGTTCGTAAGTTCGCCTTGATTTAGCAGCACGGTCTGACAACGGATATTGCCATAACACTCGTCTTAATATCAGTTCGCCTTGATTTAGCAGCACGACCTGACAATGGATATTGCCATAACACTCGTTTCAATATCAGTTCGACTTGATTCAGCAGCATGACCTGACAATGGATATTGCCATAACACTCGTTTTAATATCAGTTCGCCTTGATTTAGCAGCACGGCCTAACAACGGATATTACCATAACATTCGTTTCAATATCAGTTCGCCTTGATTAAGCAGCACGGCCTGACAACGGATATTGCCATAACATTCGTTTTAATATCAGTTCGCCTTGATTTAGCAGCACGGCCTGACAACGGATATTGCCATAACATTCGTTTTAATATCAGTTCGCCTTGATTTAGCAGCACGGCCTGACAACGGATATTGCCATAACACTCTTTTTAATATCAGTTCGCCTTGATTTAGCAGCACGGCCTGACAACGGATATTGCCATAACATTCGTTTTAATATCAGTTCGCCTTGATTTAGCAGCACGGCCTGACAACGGATATTGCCATAACATTCGTTTTAATATCAGTTCGCCTTGATTTAGCAGCACGGCCTGACAACGGATATTGCCATAACATTCGTTTTAATATCAGTTCGCCTTGATTTAGCAGCACGGCCTGACAACGGATATTGCCATAACATTCGTTTTAATATCAGTTCGCCTTGATTTAGCAGCACGGCCTAACAACGGATATTGCCATAACACTCGTTTTAATATCAGTTAGTTTTGATTAAGCAGCACGGCCTTACAACGGATATTGCCATAACATTCGTTTTAATATCAGTTCGCCTTGATTAAGCAGCACGGCCTAACAACGGATATTGCCATAACATTCGTTTTAATATCAGTTCGCCTTTATTTAGCAGCACGGCCTAACAACGGATATTGCCATAACATTCGTTTTAATATCAGTTCGCCTTGATATAGGACCACGACCTGACAACGGATATTGCCATAACACTCGTTGTAATATCAGTTCGCCTTGATTTAGCAGCACGACCTGACAACGGATATTGCCATAACACTCGTTTTAATATCAGTTCGCCTTGATTTAGCAGCACGGCCTGACAACGGATATTGCCATAACACTCGTTTTAATATCAGTTCGCCTTGATTTAGCAGCACGACCTGACAACGGATATTGCCATAACAATCGTCTTAATATCAGTTCGCCTTGATTTAGCAGCACGACCTGACAACGGATATTGCCATAACACTTGTTTTAATATCAGTTCGCCTTGATTTAGCAGCACGGCCTGACAACGGATATTGCCATAACACTCGTTTTAATATCAGTTCGCCTTGATTAAATAGCACGGCCTAACAACGGATATTGCCATAACATTCGTTTTAATATCAGTTCGCCTTGATTAAGCAGCACGGCCTAACAACGGATATTACCATAACATTCGTTTCAATATCAGTTCGCCTTGATTAAGCAGCACGGCCTGACAACGGATATTGCCATAACATTCGTTTTAATATCAGTTCGCCTTGATTTAGCAGCACGGCCTGACAACGGATATTGCCATAACAATCGTTTTAATATCAGTTCGCCTTGATTTAGCAGCACGGCCTGACAACGGATATTGCCATAACAATCGTTTTAATATCAGTTCGCCTTGATTTAGCAGCACGGCCTGACAACGGATATTGCCATAACATTCGTTTTAATATCAGTTCGCCTTGATTTAGCAGCACGGCCTGACAACGGATATTGCCATAACATTCGTTTTAATATCAGTTCGCCTTGATTTAGCAGCACGGCCTGACAACGGATATTGCCATAACATTCGTTTTAATATCAGTTCGCCTTGATTTAGCAGCACGGCCTGACAACGGATATTGCCATAACATTCGTTTTAATATCAGTTCGCCTTGATTTAGCACCACGACCTGACAACGGATATTGCCATAACACTTGTTTTAATATCAGTTCGCCTTGATTTAGCAGCACGGCCTGACAACGGATATTGCCATAACACTCGTTTTAATATCAGTTCGCCTTGATTAAGTAGCACGGCCTGACAACGGATATTGCCATAACACCCGTTTTAATATCAGTTCGCCTTGATTTAGCAGCACGACCTGACAACGGATATTGCCATAACATTCTTTTTAATATCAGTTCGCCTTGATTTAGCAGCACGACCTGACAACGGATATTGCCATAACACTCGTTTTAATATCAGTTCGCCTTGATTAAGCAGCACGGCCTGACAACGGATATTGCCATAACATTCGTTTTAAAATCAGTTCACCTTGATTTAGCAGCACGGCCTGACAACGGATATTGCCATAACAATCGTTTTAATATCAGTTCGTCTTGATTTAGCAGCACGGCCTGACAACGGATATTGCCATAACACTTGTTTTAATATCAGTTGTTCGCCTTTATTTAACAGCACGACCTGACAACGGTTACACATCGGTTTGCAACATCAACCTGACAGCATAATGTAGTTGTTATTGTATTATTGCATGACTGAAATACTTTATCGACATTTGTCCTTATAGCTGGTGTTTCTTAAGCTAAAGGTTAGTCAAGCTTGTATATCGATTTTGTTGTTTATCAAATTGTGCAGATTGCATAACCTGCAGCAAACCACCCTGAACTGCATGTGGACTGACTCAGTTTTGTCCACTCATTGGCTCTAATTGTTCACCATAGAATGGTGCTATATTGTTTTTAAATAAAACGATGATCATTCAATCCTTTAAAGACTCTGAAAGTTGCTAGGAAGAATGTTCAACAATTATTGATCGAGCTTCTATGTCTTTGTTGTGAAACTTTTCTAACCAGTAGCAATTACATAATGCTGATGGCGATGGTGATTGTGGTGATGTTCTTTCTGACAATTGTAAGACGCTGACTAGCTGCGTGTTTATATTGTTGCTGTTGTTGTTGTTTTTGTTGTTAGTGTTGTTGTTATTGATTTATTGTCAGTGTTATTGTTGCTGCTGCGGATGTTAATTATCTCACTCACTGTCTTCAGCCATTGCAAGCTTCATATATTTTTTTGTGATATAGACTATTTTAGCATGTTCAAGCAGATGTTTTACGCTCTGATTTTTTTCTGGGTGAAAATAAATCAATTAATATCAATATGAGTATGATTCGTGACACATTACGTCATAAATGATTCCTCAGACGGAAATTTTATTGTCCGATTCAGGAGTAAATCCAATCGTTTCAGCTAGATGGGTACCCACGGGTTTGATACGCGAGTAGTATTTAAGTACCCGTTATTAGACGAAAACAATAATACTATTTGACAGTTTAATTGCTACGCAACACACAATTATATTAATTGTGTTAGGGACAAAATATGTTATAGGATAACTGGTTTCTTAACGGAAGTCCTCGTGTATTTACTTATCAATGATGCGTTTCAGCGTTGTCATTTGTATTCATTAATGCAAAAACCAATATTTACAAATGTAGCCTGAAACTACATCATACCAAACCAAAATATATTATTGTATGTTTAAGAAAAACTTTGAATTTGTTATTAACTCAATGCTTAGAATCATAAATATAGAACAGCTCTCTCAAAACTGTATCACATTGTTATATGGGGGAATCTCCCAGTCATTAGGTATGTCCACATATGTCCGAATCGAGTTGTGGTGACGGAAGTAGAAATCTAATGACCATTATTCAGTAAAACCAGTGGTTTTAAGTATTTGAAATGTTGGCTTGTTTTTTTCGCAGGAAATGTCCTTAGGAACAATAGTAACCGTATAATGTCAGTTGATGTGGTTTACATTCGCAACTAACAGAAATTTATTTCGGTAATGAAAGTTCCGTCAATGTGGAACGAATACGAGTATGCGCGAATGTAATGGAGAAAGCAGTTTTTCGTTTACGCCATTGTTATTGAGTTCTTATGGAATGTACCTTATATTCTTTAAAATGACTAGAAAGGCGCTTAGTTAGCAGTAGTGAAATTGGTAGTGCATCATATCGTTACAAAATATGTTGTTGAGACGATTGGTCTGTAAGTACTGCAAACTATTGGTGAAATGCACTTACAATCTGAGAGATGCAGGTGACGGAGTGCATAACGATTAGTTAGTATGAACTTATTTAATTTTATAACGATTGTGAAACAAGCTATTGAAACTTATATCAATCACTCTCGATGGCGCGATGTTGCGCGAGAGTATGGCTTGCGTTGTGGGGGAAACCGAAATATCCGGAGAAAACCCACTTGTCCAGCTTGGAGACCACTATCCAAACTCACATGCGCCCAGGCCGGGAATCGAACCCGACCGGGTTGCCTTGTGAGAAGCGAGTGAGCTAACCACTGCGCTTACCGGACAGCCAAAAAAAATATGGTTCTTATGATACCGTGTTTTTTTGTAAAGAAAGACGCATTAGACACGATGTTTCTTCCGTATGAGACGATCGTGGATCACTGTATTTATTTTAGGACTCACCAATCATTTGATATGTGTACGTTTCAAGCTATTAAATACAGGTTATAATCTTGTTATTGGTATTTGATAGTTTCCATAAATGCATAATTTAGTAAGTAGTTAAAGATTTATCACTCAATATCTATTATTGTGATATTTGTTTATAAGTAAAAAAAATAAAATAAGACTACCACTTTAACAGAACAAATATGCAGGGCAGTGGTCAATAATTCGTTCCATTAGATTTTATAATCAGATTCATAAATTTTATGATTACAAATACATTATCCACTAGACTTAAACATGGTTTGTTTGCACGATCCGAGAAATGTACTGTTACCTGCCCCCAAAAGGCAAAAAATGATAAGTAATTAATTCTCTTAACAAAGCAATAAAGGTATTGTACCAAACATATTGCATATTTTAACATTGTAGCAACTTTAAATGTCGCATCAACACTAAATGTCGCTCTTGACGTTATATGTCGCAAGGCTGACTCTCAATGTCGCACCAACGCTTTATTTCGCAATGACGTTATATGTCGCAAGGCTGACTCTCAATGTCGCAACCAACGCTTAATGTCACACTTGACGTTATATGTCGCAAGGCTGACTCTCAATGTCGCAACCAACGCTAAATGTTGCACTTGACGTTATATGTCGCAAGGCTGACTCTCAATGTCGCACCAGCACTTAATGTCGCACTTGACGTCATATGTCGAAAGGCTGACTCTCAATGTCGCAACCAACGCTTAATGTCGCACTTGACGTTATATGTCGCAAGGCTGACTCTCAATGTCGCAACCATCGCTAATTGTCGCACTTGACGTTATATGTCGCAAGGCTGACTCTCAATGTCGCAACCAACGCTAAATGTTGCACTTGACGTTATATGTCGCAAGGCTGACTCTCAATGTCGCACCAACGCTAAATGTCGCACTTGACGTTATATGTCGCAATGCTGACCCTCAATGTTGCACCAACGCTAAATGTCGCACTTGACGTTATAGTTCACAAGGCTGACTCTCAATGTCGCACCAACGCTTAATGTCGCACTTGACGTTATATGTCGCAATGCTGACCCTCAATGTTGCACCAACGCTAAATGTCGCACTTGACGTTATAGTTCACAAGGCTGACTCTCAATGTCGCACCAACGCTTAATGTCGCACTTGACGTTATATGTCACAAGGCTGACTCTCAATGTTGCACCAACGCTAAATGTCGCACTTGACGTTATAGTTCACAAGGCTGACTCTCAATGTCGCACCAACGCTTAATGTCGCACTTGACGTTATATGTCGCAAGGCTGACTCTCAATGTCGCACCAACGCTTAATGTCGCATTTGACGTTATATGTCGCAAGGCTGACTCTCAATGTCGCACCAACGCTAAATGTCGCACTTGACGTTATATGTCGCAAGGCTGACTCTCAATGTCGCATCAACGCTTAATGTCGCACTTGACGTAATATGTCACAAGGCTGACTCTCAATGTCGCACCAACGCTAAATGTCGCACTTGACGTTATATGTCACAAGGCTGACTCTCAATGTCGCACCAACGCTTAATGTCGCACTTGACGTCATATGTCGCAAGGCTGACTCTCAATGTCGCACCAACACTTAATGTCGCAGTTGACGTTATATGTCGCAAGGCTGACTCTCAATGTCGCACCAACGCTTAATGTCGCACTTGACGTAATATGTCACAAGGCTGCCTCTCAATGTCGCACCAACGCTAAATGTCGCACTTGACGTAATATGTCACAAGGCTGACTCTCAATGTCGCACCAACGCTAAATGTCGCACTTGACGTTATATGTCGCAAGGCTGAATCTCATTTTCGCAAATAACGCTTAATGTCGCACTGGACGTTATATGTCGCAAGGCTGACTCTTAATGTTGCACCAACACTAAATATCGCACTTGACGTTATATGACGCACCAACGCTTAATGTCGCACCAACGCTAAATGTTGCACTTGACGTTATATGTCGCAAGACTGACTCTCAATGTCGCAACCAACGCTTAATGTCGCACCAACGCTAAATGTCGCAAGGCTGACTCTCAATGTCGCAACCAACGCTTAATGTCATACTTGACGTTATATGTCGCAAGGCTGACTCTCAATGTCGCAACCATCGCTAATTGTCGCACTTGACGTTATATGTCGCAAGGCTGGCTCTCAATGTCGCAACCAACGCTAAATGTTGCACTTGACGTTATTTGTCACAAGGCTGACTCTCAATGTCGCACCAGCGCTTAATGTCGAACTTGACGTCATATGTCGAAAGGCTGAGTCTCAATGTCGCAACCAACGCTTAATGTCGCACTTGACGTTATATGTCGCAAGGCTGACTCTCAATGTCGCAACCATCGCTAATTGTCGCACTTGACGTTATATGTAGCAAGGCTGACTCTCAATGTCGCACCAGCGCTTAATGTCGCAATTGACGTCATATGTCGCAAGGCTGACTCTCAATGTCGCACCAACGCTAAATGTCGCACTTGACGTTATATGTCGCAATGCTGACTCTCAATGTCGCACCAACGCTAAATGTCGCACTTGACGTTATATGTCGCAATGCTGACCCTCAATGATGCACCAACGCTAAATGTCGCACTTGACGCTATAGTTCACAAGGCTTACTCTCAATGTCGCACCAACGCTTAATGTCGCACTTGACGTTATATGTCGCAAGACTGACTCTCAATGTCGCACCAACGCTTAATGTCGCACCAACGCTAAATGTCGCAAGGCTGACTATCAATGTCGCATACAACGCTAAATGTCACACTTGACGTTATATGTCGCAAGGCTGACTCTCAATGTCGCAACCAACCCTTAGTGTCACAAAACCGACTGACGTTATATGTCGCATCTGTAACGCCAAATGTCGCAAAAAAATTGTACTGCCGATATATGTAGCAACATCAACGATTAATTTCGCACTCCTTTATAGGCGGAAAATAATAATTCATTTGGTTTTTTGTTATAAGCTTTTGACAATTGTAAAGTCAAAACATGATATAAGTGTTGCATGTGGCAATAAAAGACTGAAATAGTAAAAAAAATCCACATTTTAATCGTGTGTTATGCCTAGTTCATCCGACTCATTCTATTTTAAGTCATGGCCCCTGAAGTAGTGAAAAATACACATTTTTACACGGAAATGGACTAAAAAGGAAAGACAGCCGCAAACAAGAAGTAAAGAACGATTTTTTTACCAAACCTCAAATATTTGTATTTTTATCTTACGCTATTTTCGACATAAATGTAAGTTAAATATTAGTCAACATAGGTTCAACACCAGACACGCGTCAGAAATGTGAAAACATTATTGGAAAATATTTATTTCATAAATTTGCACTTTGTACTGTCTATGTTAAAATATATAACGTAAACCATTGTTTGTTTTTTTGTGAAAAGCTACGTGATGTCATTGGTAATAAAACTGTACACTATCAGTTGATAAATTGTACAAGCAAATGTGTAATAATAAAGTTAAAAGCGGTGAAAAAACGGTAAATACAATACAGTAGTTATTTATTTGTATGCATAAGGCCACCGGCCCAAAATAAAATCTATAATGCTCAAAGAGTGATGTATATTTTATGTAATGCATGCATAATAAATAATGAGATGTAAGTAAAACTTAATACAGTTGTATATGTAACAACTTATAATTAAATTTCACAGCATATGTCTGTTCAAATGTGCATACCAAAAGTCAAAACATTTTATGGATAGCCACATATTGTAATTGGTATACAATTATAACCTTTGTGACTTATTTGTAAGCTAGCACATATGTAGAAAGTTATTAGTGCTGGAATAAAAATAGTAACTGTCACGGAATAAGTAAATTCTGGTGAACTAATATTACTATAGTCCATTTCGTTAGTGTGCGAATCCTTATCGTTAATACGAGAGTGCGTATCGCTTATGTGAGAGTCAATATCGTTAGTGTGCGAATCCTTATCATTAATACGAGAGCGTGTATGGCTTATGTGAGAGTCCATTTCGTTAGTGTGCGAATCCATTTTTTTTTTTTACGAGAGCGTGTATCGCTTATGTGAGTGTCCATTTCGTTAGTGTGCAAATCCTTATCGTTGGCGAATGGCGAGCGTTCAAATTTCTCCCCGGGCTCGCCTCATCGCCGAGGCGAAAACACCGTAAAATCCCCGGGCTTTTGCCTGCCTCGCGAGGCGCTGCCCGCGCGAAACTTTGACTGCTCGTATCTCGAGTCTAACGTCGAGAACGGCGGCCTCCCGGGCTTCGTTCGCCTCGCAGACCACCTACCACCTACCCCGGGCCGGGTCCGCCGCCCGGCCGCTAGCTCGCCTGCTCTCTCGCCTGCCTGCCTGCCTCGCCTGCCTCGCGAGCTCGGAGACACGGCGGCCCAAAGGTACTAGCGCTGGTCAGGCCGGGGACTAGCTCGCCTCGCGGCATGCAGGCAGGCAGGCAGGCAGGCAGGCAGGCTCGCCGAGAGGCGCGCGCGCCTGGCTTGGCGAATGCCCGGTCTTCGTCCGCGTGTATCTCCGGGACGTCCTGGCCGATCTCGACGTTCCATGTACCGCTGGAAAGCTACTTGTCTTGGCCGGGTCCAGTGCTGTCGACGCGGCGATTCGCCGCCGAGCAGAGGTGTCCTGCAGGCAGGCAGGAACGCAGGCAGAGGCCCGGTGTGAGCCCGGGAAGGTATCTCGGCCGAGCGGAGGCCTCCCGGGCTAGGGGACGACGCGGTAGTACTAAGCAGACAGGCAGGCAGGCTCGCCGAGACCCCGACCAGCGCGCAAAAGTGTAGAAAAAAAAGTTAAAGTCAAAGTGGCCGACCCACAACCAAGTTGTCATTCCATACATATGTGGGGACGACGTCTGGAAGCTCGCGGGAGGCGAGCACGGACACGTAGCCAAGCGTCGGCCGGGCTTCGCCTCTAGGCCGGGATTCTCGCGGTGGCCGCCTGCCTGCGAGCTGTGGTACCGTCGGAAAGCGCCTGGTCTTGGCCGGGTCCCCGTGCTGTAGAGCAGAGGCCTCCCGGGCTATTGGACGGCGCGATAATACTAGGCAGGCAGACGGGCAGGCAGACAGAGGCCCGGTGTGAGCCCGGGAAGGTATCTCGGCCGAGCGGAGGCCTCCCGTGCTAGGGGGCGACACGATAGTACTAGGCAGGCAGGCAGGCATAAGCCCGTTGTGAGCCCGTGAAGTTATCTCGACCGAGCAGAGGCCTCCCGGGCTAGGGGACGACGCGGTAGTACTAGGCAGGCAGGCACGCAGGCAGAGGCCCGGTGTGAGCCCGGGAAGGTATCTCGGCCGAGCAGAGGCCTCCCGGGCTAGGGGACGACGCGATAGTACTAGGCAGGCAGGCAGGCTCGTCGAGAGCCCGGCCAGCGTGCAAAAGTGTAGAAAAAAAGTTAAAGTCGGTGTGCCGACCCACATTCGGGTGGTACATTTGCCTGGCCAGAACCACAAACCACATGTCATTCCTATGTTTGTGAGAGGGTGTAGGAAGCAAGTCAGGCAGGTGGCGAGCACGCGGACGTTGAGCGGAGCCCGGTGGTCCGTCCCTTCGGAAACTGCTTCAGCACTTCAGAAGCCCGGCGTTACAAAGCTCCCCGGTCTTGGCACCCACTCCGCCAAGCTTTTGGTACCGTCAGCACTTGCGGCCGTCAAAGCCCCGAGCAAGCGCGAGAGCGAGCACGCCCAGGCGGCAGTAGCCTCGTCGGCAGACCGGTGGCGATCGGCGAGAACGCAAGAAGCCTTCTCAGGTCCCGAGAAGCGAAGGTAGGCCGCGGTGTCTCTTGTCTATACAACGAGCTTGACGTGTCTTGCGAGTCCGGCCCGGTTCACCCGGGGCCCGAACGGCGACCGTAAGAACGGTATTTGCCATTTCGTTAGTGTGCAAATTCATTAACATCATGAGGCGCATTCGCTCTACAATCTCCGTGTTTCTCTCGGCTTTTTTTTTATTTCAAATTATTAGCTAACGGTAATAAAGTTATTAAATGAAAATCTTCGACCAGTTTGACAATTACGAATTTGGAAAGCGAGATTTTAAAACTTTAAGGGCATACTATTATAAAACAATATAGTTTGCTATTATGTATAATTGTCTATTAAATTTCATGCAGCTTAGATGCCCAAACGTTCTTATACTGTTATCGGCACCCATTTAGGTGGTTAAACTAAAACAAATTGACCATGAAAGGTGTTATACAGCAATGAAAGCCTCAGGAAATTTATTCCGTTAAGTTAAGAACTTGAAATAAAAACAAACACGGAGATTGCAGAGCCGAATGATTTTCATAATTTTTGCTACTAAACAGGCAAAAACAGGTTCCCAAAATCCTATTTTTTCAACGTCTCGCCGCCATCTTGAAGCTCAGAGTCAAAATCCTCTCTTAAACCGTTGCAGATTTGAAATACGTGTAACGCCTGGTCCCTGGTCTGCTGTAGTGAATGAACAGTGGTTGTATATCTCCCCATTTTTAGTTAAACCAAATACTATGTGTATTTATCTTCTTGGTTGAAATAAGATCTTCAACTTGGTATCGAATATTTTGATGATATTATTTTGTCATTTTTTTTTATCTTACTCCATTCTCAGGGAGCAGCAAAAATGCAGAAAAGAAAATCTGAAATCGGCATGATATTTTTGTTTTTTCAGTGTCCTCAATATGAGAGTATAACGACGAACAATCTTTTAAATTGGTCGGGTGGTCAGAGATGTCAATTTCATTTTATCATCTAATGCATACCTATGAGTCGTGCACTATTCAGTAAACAGATAGCATACGTTCACAAAGAATGACTTCGATTGAATATAGATAAAACACTCAAAAAAGAAGGGTGGCACTATTATTTCATAGTTGTAAACATTGATTATGGTGTAGTCTTGGCCAGTGGCCTTTATTTACAATAAAACTTGAGTTAAGTTGAGTTGTGAACGTAACAAAGCATTGTGGGTATTCAATTTTTTCGAACGAAGTCTACTAGACTGTGTCATTTAATGTGCAAAACACGATTAAAAAAGATGACTTTGAAACGTTCCAGCATCACCGATGTTGTTGTTGTTTCCATGAAATAAAAAATAAATGTGTTTGCTTTTCGTAACTATGGAATATACATAACCTTAAAGTGATATAATTTTCACATTAACACTTGTTCTTTTCACTCGTAAAATATTTAATGTAAATCACTTCTCTGTAAGATATACTCCATTTCTACTTGAACAAACATCCTCCATCTCTCAAACCGTTCGTACCCGGTTCATCCCGGTTAACCCTGGCTCACTGTTCCAGGATACTTCAGGAGCTGTAAATAGATCAGTCATACCACACAAGAGTGTTTATAAAGGATTTGCAACATTTAGCTTTGATGTGGCGACATACAGCTGCAGTACACTTTTTTGCGTCATTTAACGTTATGCTCCAGTCAATTGTAACCACGGCGGTTTTGTTTTGCTCCGAAAATACCGAGGACTGGGCCTTACTTAGGTATCCCGGGGTGCGGGGGCATTTGGCGGGGATTTTACCAGCAGTCTGTTCCCACAGGGCGGGGATTTTACCCGGGATTAGCTTGACCGAAAACCAAAGTTCCCGCTCTTCCCCGAACCTGAGGTGCCGTGGTTACAAGTGACTGGTTGCATTACAGATTCGACATATAACCTAAGTCGATTTTGCGACCTTAAGCATTTATTGCGACATTAAGCGACAGTCTTGCGACATATAACGGAAAGTGTTACATTTAGCGCTGGTGGAACATTTAACGTTGCTACAATCATAATTACGTCCGTTGGGACGGTTATCTGCAATCTGACTATAATCTCGTAAACCAACATATCGTTCATGGTGTATTTTGGTATTTAGTCCGAGAGCTCACCCCGCGTGATTTTAGGGGACATGTCAAATACACAATATCGCGATCACTATATTTACAAACATTTTTTTATAAGTTAGCGTGATTGAACATGCTGAATGATACCATTGTCTCACAGAATGGTGAATAAATGGCCATAAAAGCGTACGTCGACTGTCCACATAAGATATGTACAATTGGATCTAGTATTGCTTTTACATACATTTGGCACGTGACTGATTCAAAAAACATGGCTGACATTTGACCCTCGTGCATCCAGTGTCCCTTCCTCGGCGTTGCTTTATCACGCCTACTAAAGCTCCACCACGCATCGGTGGTGCAAAGAAAATGATCTATCGACCCTTCCGTGGTGCAGTTGTGCCTTTTGTTGAACTTTTATTGTTTTAGAGTCTGTTACTATGTTGATGCTTGAATAAATCTATGAGATAATAATTATGTTACATTTGGATACACTCGACTAAATTTAGGGTTGAGCCTTAATTATACCAACACTTCTAGTTTTAGAGTAACAGCCTCAAAAATACTAAAATTCTAAATCACTTTAGGCTTTTCACTGCGGAAAATGGTTGAATATACGGGAAAGAACGGTCCCGTACATCTTGAATACACGGGCGTGTTCGGACCCGTACACGAATACGTATACGGAACACCACGTGTACGGACTTCCGTATATCCATCCCGTGGATGAACTATTTGATATAATACAGCAATATGGCAAATTCATCACCATGAAGTTAGAAAACCCCGTGACAGAAAAAACATTAGAAAATGTGACACAACCTATATATGTCTAAGTCTAGACTTGTTAAAAATGCACTCTCAAAGCATTAAAAACTGTAATCTTTGGCAGTTTTTTAGCAATTGACTATGATCTTTGTGCTTGAATTGAAGGAATTTATACAAAAGTTAGCTAAATCTGAGACAAACTATTTTATGTCAAAACGGTCAATCTGTGAGAGTGCAACTCTAAAAAATCAACCAGTCCATTCCCAGATGTGATGATAATACATAAACATAAATCTGTGTTGTACATGACATTTCTATGAACAATTGTCAATATATGCGAACTAATATTTAATCAAAGTAAATTCAATACATAGCTTGTATTAATTCATAAAGACATACATATTTATTATCTTGTTTCCCCTCAAAATTGTACCAGAGAGCCAAAATTTTTAAACCTTTTAGATTGCCATCTTTATTCTGATGTACATTTATTCTAATTAAAAGATATTTTAAGCTCACAATGCTGTACCTTAATTCAAATACCAAACCCACATTTCATCAGAATTAAAGTTTATCCGGTTGTTCAATGGTTCACGTTCGAATTATAAATACCTATGCACAGTTCACAGACATAATAACTAACTAATAATCGGTGTCCCATCAAAAAATAAATAACAATTATATCTTATAATTTGCTAGCTCGTAGTCTTACCACATTATTGTTGGGTGTTCTTCCTTGTTGATATTTGGCTCATGTAATGACACAGATGATATCGATTCTCCCGCTTTCTGCATCCCGCTGTAACAATTGGCTATTGATTTTACGCTCTTGATTGGTTTAATGACCTAATGATCTAAATATTGGCTGAAACTTACGCATTTCTTGAAAATTTAAACTAAATATTGAAATTGTTTTATTTATTATTATTATTATTATTATTATTATTATTATTATTATTATTATTATTATTATTATTATTATTATTGTTATATCAACGTTAATTGAAATTATTATAGTCGCATAAATATGCACAGCAAAAAAAGAAAAAATGCTGTTGTATGGCTACAAGCCAAATTAAGCTGATTCTGAGACAAAACGTAAATAGGTAAAAATTGTCAAATTTAAGAGAGTGCAACTTTAAAGATAGGGCATCTTTATTGCAACTCCCTCATACTAATGGGTAGGTTAGAGTCAACCGCTACCAATGAAAATCATGCAAACTTGAAATTAATAATTAGTGTTCTTTATTTTAATAAGTATTCAGTCTCATTTCTATAAAAACAGATGCCTCTTATTTTATATATATATATATATATATATATATATATATATATATATATATATATATATATATATATTAAACACAATTTAAGTCGTGATGGCGTCACGGCGGGGTCAAGCCATAATGCAGCCAATAGGCCCGGGCAGACCTTGATAAACTCAAATAAACAAAACAAATTCAGTAGTATATTATAATACGTTGTTTTTTTCTAAATATTTATTACAAATGAGTTCTTTATGATTTAGAGAAATATTAAACAAATAACGATAGCCAAAAACACTGACATTCACACAATAACATTGATTTTGACTTCCTCTGCATTTTTTTTACATACTAGTACATAATAATAAATGAGTATTAAAACTGCACTCTCACAGATTGACCGTTTTGACTACTTTTTTGTCTTGGAATGAGCAATTTTTTGAGGAATTCAATGATATAAGACTGCTGACAAATGATCAGATCACAATTGTTGATATTTAGGTTTGAAAATGGATGTTTTATGGCTAAAAGCGCTACAATAATACTAACGTTTTAAAAAAATATTTCGGCAGTTTTCAAAACAATTGAGAACTGTTCTACTGTGAGGTGTCTTATATGACTGAAATGAATGCATTGATGCCAAATTCATCAAAGGAGACCAAACTTAAAAAAGTGTTAAAATTGTCAATCTTTAAAAAGCATCTTTATTTCAACTTCCTCATACCCCTCATACCAATGGGAGGATTAGGGTAGACTGCTTTTAATAAAATGAAGTTCATAATAGGAATCAAACTATGAAGAAAGTAAGCTAACAATTAGAGCCATTTTCAATAAAATTAAGATTAAAACAAATATGGTTTCTTCAAAATTACAACTTTATGCAATTTAATAAAATGCAATTAGAAAACTTGAAATTAATGAATTTTTTTGTTGTGTTTAATAAGTAATCCGTCTCTTTTGACGCCTTATCTTATATATGATCTTATTTTATCAGCACTCATCAAAGCAGATGTCACAGATAATATAAAATCGTTTGAGTACAATTATATTATTATATTTATTGACCTATCTTATTTATTTATTTATTTATTTATTTATCTATCCATCCATCCATCCATCCATCCATCCATCCATCCATCCATCCATCCATCCATCCATCCATCCATCCATCCATCCATCCATCCATCCATCCATCCATCCATCCATCCATCCATCCATCCATCCATCCATCCATCCATCCATCCATCCATCCATCCATCCATCCATCCATCCATCCATCCATCCATCCATCCATCCATCCATCCATCCATCCATCCATCCATCCATCCATCCATCCATCCATCCATCCATCCATCCATCCATCCATCCATCCATCCATCCATCCATCCATCCATCCATCCATCCATCCATCCATCCATCCATCCATCCATCCATCCATCCATCCATCCATCCATCCATCCATCCATCCATCCATCCATCCATCCATCCATCCATCCATCCATCCATCCATCCATCCATCCATCCATCCATCCATCCATCCATCCATCCATCCATCCATCCATCCATCCATCCATCCATCCATCCATCCATCCATCCATCCATCCATCCATCCATCCATCCATCCATCCATCCATCCATCCATCCATCCATCCATCCATCCATCCATCCATCCATCCATCCATCCATCCATCCATCCATCCATCCATCCATCCATCCATCCATCCATCCATCCATCCATCCATCCATCCATCCATCCATCCATCCATCCATCCATCCATCCATCCATCCATCCATCCATCCATCCATCCATCCATCCATCCATCCATCCATCCATCCATCCATCCATCCATCCATCCATCCATCCATCCATCCATCCATCCATCCATCCATCCATCCATCCATCCATCCATCCATCCATCCATCCATCCATCCATCCATCCATCCATCCATCCATCCATCCATCCATCCATCCATCCATCCATCCATCCATCCATCCATCCATCCATCCATCCATCCATCCATCCATCCATCCATCCATCCATCCATCCATCCATCCATCCATCCATCCATCCATCCATCCATCCATCCATCCATCCATCCATCCATCCATCCATCCATCCATCCATCCATCCATCCATCCATCCATCCATCCATCCATCCATCCATCCATCCATCCATCCATCCATCCATCCATCCATCCATCCATCCATCCATCCATCCATCCATCCATCCATCCATCCATCCATCCATCCATCCATCCATCCATCCATCCATCCATCCATCCATCCATCCATCCATCCATCCATCCATCCATCCATCCATCCATCCATCCATCCATCCATCCATCCATCCATCCATCCATCCATCCATCCATCCATCCATCCATCCATCCATCCATCCATCCATCCATCCATCCATCCATCCATCCATCCATCCATCCATCCATCCATCCATCCATCCATCCATCCATCCATCCATCCATCCATCCATCCATCCATCCATCCATCCATCCATCCATCCATCCATCCATCCATCCATCCATCCATCCATCCATCCATCCATCCATCCATCCATCCATCCATCCATCCATCCATCCATCCATCCATCCATCCATCCATCCATCCATCCATCCATCCATCCATCCATCCATCTATCTATCTATCTATCTATCTATTTATTTATTTACCATTATTTTATTCATGCATAATATGATAATAATATTTTCCGCAGCTTGTCGATGAAATTAATTAATAATTTTAATAATTCGTGTTTCGTAGATTTATGACCCACTGGCCATGTGATTATGAAACAAATGATCTCCGCGCGACATGCACTAATTGAAAAGGCCATAAAAGTACCCGGGAAAAAGACAGTGTTGACACTTTTTAAATATATTAGGGGCCACCTTTCAATATAAAAAAACATATATTAGTTATGCACCCAATTTATTCGGTCACCCATAAATTGAAACAGTCGTCTGTGGGCTTATCTGAAAAATGTATTAGTTAATTATTACGATTTACTAGAAGTGATATAGCCTTATGTGTTTATATATACGAGGGAACCGATGTTTCGAACGACCCGACTCTCAATTTTCCAGTCTGTTATGAAATATCTTTCAGTGTATTTTAGGTTTGAAGTCGTCTGCTTACTATGGCACCGATAATGTGTTGCGTTGTGGAAATCGCTTATATGTTCAAAGGCTGTCGTATACTATATGTATACTAAACATAAATTTTAAAAGAAATATCAATAAATTAATAAATAGAAATTTTTAGTTTTACAAAATTGCCGTATTGCAAAGCAAAGTGAAAAGAAGGAATTATTTTCATTGATTCCGATGTTGGATCGACATGGTAGTGTTTATTCATATTCTTATTATGAACCGAGGACCGAGGATATTGCTCGACTGCTCGACATAATTAGGTTTCGATGCAGCGTGGGTATATTTTATATGAAAATAGAAGGAAAAAGTTCGGGACCCAGCTCCGACCTCGAGGGAACGCCGGTTCTCGAGCGACCGCTTGTTCGAGGGAACGCAGTTTCACTGTAAGTCCTAACATTTAGGAATGAACCCCTCCACTCATAACCTATATGCCCTATTGTTCCGTTTTGTACGGACAATGTTACTTGTATATTTGCGAACATCCATAATATACGGGATTTGTACACGCCAGTATATTCATCATGTACGGGAAACTAAACATTCCCGGGCCCTAGCCGTGAATTAATCCATCCAGCATTGTCGAATTCAATTATTTTGTATCATATAGATGTCATTGTAATTTCTTCAACGGCTGTTAAAACACATAAAAGCGTTAATATTTCTACAAAATGCGACTCCTGTTACTCTGAAACACGGAAAAACGAATAAGTCAATGGTATATGTAATAAATGTTGATCGTATCATATAGCTGTCAAATGTAACACCACCTAGCATTGTCAAATCTTATTCTTCTGTATCATAAAGATGTCGCTTTAATTTCATCAAACTTAAGGCTGTTAGAACCAAAAAAGCGTTTACAATTTCTAAAAAACGTGACTCTTACTTACATATTCCTGTTTCTCTGCAAGTCAATGGTATAAGTGTTGTTCATACATGTATCATATATTCTGTGAAATGAATGAACAATTAACCTTACTTGATTACACAATTCAAAACTAAACAGCATGGGTGTACGGGAAACAGTACATTTCCGTATATCTATAGTGTACGGGAATTGTTACTTTTCCGTACACTCAGCGTGTACGGGAACTTGTATATTTCCGTACATCCATAATATACGGGAAATGTAAAATCCCGTCTATTCATCGTGTACGGGAATGGTTTAATCCCGTACTGTCAAAGTGTACGGAAGAGCATGAATTCCCGTTCACTCAACATGTACAGAGACCATACATGTCCGTCCGCTCAAGATATACGGAGATGTATGGTGCCGTATATTCATCAAATTATTTTTAGTACATGTACTAGCCGTAAATCAACCCTACCAGCATTGGCGAATCTCATTTTTTATCATTAACATGTCGCTTTAATTTCATCAAATGCTGTTGAAACCATAAAAGCCTTACATTTCCTACACAACTTGACCCTTGCTAACACATTGCTGTTTCTCTACTTTACACGGAAAAATGTATACAAGTCAATGGTTTAAATGTTGTTTATATAATATATGCTCTCAAAAAAAATAAAAATAAAAATTACGTTACTTGATTACAAAATTCAAAACTATTTTATAACATGGGTGTACGGGAAAGAGTACATTTCCGTATATCCATAGTGTACGGGAATTGTTACTTTTCCGTACACTCAGCGTGTACGGGAACTGATATATTTCCGTACATCCATAATATACGGGAATTGTACACGCCCGTATATTCATCGTGTACGGAAATGGTATAATCCCGTACACGATAAATATACGGAAGAACATAATTTCCCGTATTTTCAACATACGGAGACCGTACATGCCCGTACACTCAAGATATACGGAGATGTACGGTGCCGTACATACATCAAAATAGTTTAAGTACTAGTCGTTAGTCAATCAACTCAGTATAGTCCAATTTACTAGTATTTATTTGTTACCATTCAGACCCTTTCTAATTTCATCAAAAGCTGTCGAAACCCATTAAAGCATACAATTTTCGACGAAGGTGATTTTTACTGACACCATCCTGTTTTTCTACGAAACTGTGATTTTTTTAAGTCAATGGTATAAATGTCGTTCATATCATGTATGCTACCAAATTAAACACCGAAAGACCTAAATTGATTACAGAATTCATTTTTTACTTATAACACTGATGTACGGGTTAGTACACGCCCGTAAAACGAATCCCGTATACTCAAGATATGCGAGTTTTATGAATATACGGGTCCGAACACACCCGTATATTCAACATCCCGTACACTTACCGTACACGTTGGGTGTACGGGTTTCAGTACATTCCCGTATATTCAACCATTTTTCGCAGTGTTTAATCCAGTAAAAACCTTTCTAGTTCTCAATACCTTGGGTTACCCTAAACACGTTTTTGTTTTGTTTTTGCCTTTTGTCTCTTAATTTGTAAATGTATTTTAGGTAAGTTAACATCAATGCTTATTGTTTTCGCAAAAATCGTATGATTTGTAAATTGTATATATTAAAAATGCTTTATCATCACATAATACACAGTAATAAACAGGAGCGAAATTTTAAAATCATGCACGTGATAGTGGTTCTATACATAGATGAAGTTTTTCTCTCGGATTGTTTATTTGTATACCGGGGTAGACTAGTTTACAGTTTGTGGCCAAGAGAGGATAACAATGTAGAATTGTCAATTCCATCTAAACGAAATAAATTAAAAAGATTCATTGAAATACAGTGATCAATGAAACAAATTTTAAATTGTGAAATGAAAAGTTTAAAAGTCGTATTACAGGGGGAAAGACATAAAAAGTCATGCAAATATTAAGTGAAAACAAACAAACAAAATGGTGGACGGCGGATTTGTAAGGAATAGTATCTACTTTTGCTTGGTAGGTAAACTTTCTCTATACATTTTGAAAAAGGTATACGTCTATTATGTGGCGAAAAACATACTTTCCGATCGGTACCTTAGTTTGGTATCATAACTCTAAGATAGACAGTTATTGAACAGATTGTGGGTAACGATGCGATGTTTACAAATAAACGTGTTGATTTTATCCACAATATTTCGTATTTTCCCGGTAAATATGGCGATTTTGTGCATGTTGTAACTGTGCTTACATGTATATCTTCTTATTTTCAAAGTTGATGGTTATCACTTGACTTAACACAATATCTGACCGATTTTATGTTCCTTGATCCCCATGTTGTTTATTACAAGCACAATACCAGCATTTTGGAGTAGCAGGCAAAGGAAGGTACCAGAGTCTGTATGTTTCCTTACAAATCCGCCATTTTGTTTACACTGAAATATTTTTCTCACTTAATGAGAGGAAATTAGCCTCCAACTCCTAATCCTAAAAAAAAGAAATCCCAGCGTCTATACCATTTAAAAGGGACTCGCTCATGTTGTTGCGTGATTGGTTGATTGACATTATCACGTCATCTTAAAAAAGGTCAAAATTTTCTTCACATATGTATAAATGCTGGTTGCATGGTGGTGACTGTGTCGGTTTTTACTTAATTTTTCTTGACCTGAGCGGTGTGGGTTCGCACCACTTTACCCCCAAAATACTTTTTGTGTACTAATAATGATGCAATAAGTGTTTCAGATGCATTACCGGGAACAAATTTTTGGTCCAAAAAATGAGGGAGTCCCTTTAACGCGGAACTGATCAGTGAAAAGGTTAATAAAATCCTTTCTGTAAAGATTGTCTACTAAAACGTTGATGTGACAAAGTAAGTGCAGTGAATGGAGTAAGGGAAGTAACTTAGATTCCTTTAAAATGTCATTGATTTGTGTCAATTACTTCCATAAATAGAATCACTAATAGTATACATGTATGTGGATATGTTGCGACTTTTATATACAGGTTGGTTGTATTAATCATTTATTGTTGTTTTGTTCATATCCTTGCTTTTTCATGTAAGAAACGAGCTGTTGCTTAACGTCTTGGTATTTATTGAAACAAATAATTACATTTGAAGTTTAATTGAATTGAATACGAGTTCTTTTTGAGCTCGTGGGGCTGATTTCTTTTCCAGTAGTATTATTGTGTTACTTACTAAGTAAATGATTTAATGTATCATTTTTGGTATTTCTCGTATAACTGAAAATTTAGTTTTATATTCTTTAAAGATGCGGCATGTGGTAATTATAAAGGCGTATGTATTGTCGTCTTAATTCATTGAAAGGTGCACTATCACAGATAAACTGTTTTGACAACTTTTTATTTTGTTGTCTTTGAGCGAGCCAATTTTTGCAAAAACCATCGAAACCAGTCATATAAGACTGCTGACAAAATATTAGATCGCAGATTTTTATATTTTAGTTCAAAAAATGATTTTTTATATATTTTTCTTTCCATAAAACATTAATTTTAGAACGGAAATATGAACATCAGTGATCTGATCATTTGTAAGTAATCTTTTATCATTTGTTTGCAGATATTTACGCAAAGATTTGCTCTTTCCAAGTCAAGAATTTAAAAAAAGTTGTAAAAACGGTATATCTGTGAGAGTGCAGCTTTAAGGGTCAATGTTTACTTCCTGTCAGTCTATAATGGCAGTTTAAGCACAGTCCTTGAATTATAGGTGTGCTTTTGTTAACTCATGCGTGTGCTTTTGTTAACTCATGCGGATCAAGGGGGTGGGCGCAGTCGCCCCCCTCCCCCCTAAAATGTCCAAGTATACTTTTTACGCGTAAAATTCTTCATTTCGGACTAAAAATTGTTACTTGCCAACCGTGACTTTAATCCAAATACATTTCGGTTTTTAGGGAGGGGTGCAAGTCAAAAGTGTACGCACCCTCTGACATTGAATCCTGGATCTACCCCTGGTATCTTTACGTTAGTGAGTGTGCAATCACACTGTATCTTGTAAATGCACTGAGGGTGATTTGTTTTAAATGTCATCCGAGTTTAACTCGTATTGTTTAAGCTGTATGATTCCAGGTTATTCATTTATTTTTACATATCAAGTTTTATAATACATGTAATAAATGCGTTCTATATAGTTTTTACTGGGTTAGTTTTAACGTTTTTTTTATTTTTACTGTACAAGATATTCAATTTTTGATATCCAATGTCCAATGTTTTGCCGACACGACATTCATTTTGTTCATGTTCAAAATTAAATGTCGCGCCAGTGCGACTTTCATTTTAAATGTCTTTTGTCCAATGTCGTATTTTTAGCTTAGTTTAAACAATTCTTTTCGTTTATACTTTGATTTCCCCAAATGTAGTTCAGCTCATGCAGGTCAAATTCAGTATTTACGTTCCATTGTTAGCGTTTGTTGATCTATCAGCTGTAAAGGGTTGTTTCCTAAAATAAACCTCTTTAGCTTTAGCAGCACCCGTGTTGCCTTTATCAAATATCGGTACAATAATATCCTTTCCACAGAATATTCCCCTTTGGCAGTGACGTAGCTACATAGAGGCATTGGCGGCCTGCGCCTGCAACGTTTTCGAAAAATGACAAATTAAAATAACCCTAGAATGCAATAAAGCGGCTTTAACACTTATAACAAATTTTGAACAATAGCAAGTTTGGTGTTTAATTATAAGTACGTGCAGAGTGTATTTCTCGATTTTATTGTAACCGTTGCAAATATAATTAAGTGTGTAATGTACTGGCAAATTCCCTAAACTCACATAGAACCATCACGCCTAAATTTTTTAAGGCTAAGCTACGCCCTTGTTTACTATGCATTGTATTGTATTTATGAATAAAGCGTGTGAAATGATTTAAAATAAATCTTTGAACATTTCCGCTACAATTTTATTTATGCCAGGGCTCTTCGAGTTATTAATATTTGAAGAGACAGTATTTTTATTCAGTTCCGTTAAAGGTTTGACAAATTTCTTGTTATTGTGTGCTACCATGTGTGTTTGTTGTTGTTGTTGTTGTTGGTGGTGGTGGTGGTGGTGGTGGTGTGGGGACATAGTTTTGTTGACTCGGGTATGATGCTCTATTTTCCTGATTTTTATTGTGTATTTTTTATATATTATTGAAGTATTCTGGCACGTTGAACCTCGTTAAATTGTAGCGGTTTGTGGCATTTAATCCTTGTTTTACATATGGT
The DNA here is from genome assembly GCF_026914265.1 of Mya arenaria. NCBI lineage: Eukaryota > Metazoa > Mollusca > Bivalvia > Myida > Myidae > Mya > Mya arenaria. Next base: position 18,745,504 of record NC_069138.1, read on the forward strand.
TTGACATTGCCTTTGAATAATTGTCTCCGTGAGTGTCTGAAAGGTCGTTTGAGATCTTTGGAAAAGCTCTCAGGGAAGTTGTATTAATACGTTGCGTCATACATGTAGGTGTTATTTTTATGATTTTTAAAAGTAATAATTTCGTAATCTTTGATTTTTTTAATTAAAATATATGATATCTGTTATTTATGAAAGTTCTTTGCTTCATTGTGCAGGGATATATAGCATATGATGCACGTGAAGTTAGCGGCCAAGCGACGTGGAGTAAGCGGCATAGCGAACAAGCGGACGGAAGTCAGCGGCCTGGCAGCCTAGCGACGTGAACTTGGCGGCCTAGCGGCCTATTTTTTCCTCTATTTTAAAGGCATTGTTGATGCAATTTCTTGGAAAACAGTGGTTAATCAATGTTTTTATTCATATTTAAAACATAGCGGCCTAAAATGGTTTTCTTTTTCAAAGCATTTTTGTATGCATATCCATTAAAACAATGATACATTTACTGTTGTAATGCAGTTCGGCGGCCTAGCGGCGTGAAGTTAGCGGCCAAGCGACCTAGCGGCCTAAACTTTGTTTCTATTTTAAAGCATTTTTACATGCACTTGGTCGAGTTTTGGAGAAAATGCAGATATTCGCTAAAGGATGTTGATTTGTGAAAGAAACCATAAATTTATCATTGTTTTAGAAGAAAAAGCATGTATAGGTGCTTTAAAAAAGGAAACCATTTAGGCCGCTAGGCCGCAAACTTCACGCCGCTACGCCGCTGAAGTACTTGATCGACTTTTTTGAAAACATGTTGAAAATCGCTTCAGATTGATATTTTTGCGCATTAAACTGTTAATATATCATTTTAGAAGTAAAGGCATATAAACATGCTTTGGAATAGGATGTCATTTTAGGCCGCTAGGCCGCTAAGCCGCTAGGCCGCTAACGTCACGCCGTTAGACCGTTTAAGTGCTTGATCGACTGTTTTTGAAATGAGTTGATAATCGCTTCAAATTGATAATTTGTGCATAAAAACTGAACATATATTATTGTTTAAGAAGAACTGGCAACTTTACGGCGCTAGGCCGCTAACTTCACGGCGCCAGGCCACTAACATCACGAAGCTGGGCCTCCAGGCCGCTAACTTCACACCGCTAGGTCGCTAGGCCGCCAATTTACGCCGCCAGGCCGCCAGACCGCTATGCCGCTAACTTCACGCCGCTAGGCCGCCAGGCCGCAATGCTGCTATGCCGCTAGCTTTACGCCGCTAGGCCGCTTACTTCACGCCGCTAGGCCGTTAACTTCACGTACATTACCATATGTGAAAAACAACAATTTTCTTTTATAAAACTGCAAAGTTAATAGAGGTGTTTATGATTACTATTAGCAAATGAAACATGATCAAGTGAATCATTATAGCAAACACATTCAATACCTTTAGTTGGTCTTTTCATATTATTATCGATCTGGCAATCATATTATTCATCGATGCGTGAATTCAAATATAGTGTGCAGATGACTCGTGTAACGTTATAACAGCTAAGCAATTGTATACAGCGTGCATTATTTTTCTCCAGAAATGTTTGTGCCCTTTCGTATCTGAGAAAGAATATTACACTTTTATTTCGTCATTTCCTCGAACGACTAACGAACTAACGTATTTGTTACTTGAATATGTACTTACTTTGATAATATGGCATTTCAGGACGGGCCGCTTTCTACCCTTACGAATGTTAAATTGGGTAACATGATCATATCAGAGGGAACGTTCAGACGTCTCGTTAGTATTGTGATACATTCGGGACATTCTGTACACTGTACGTTAAATGACTGTACAATTGAGCCTGAAGAGGACGTGAGACAGCTGCAGTTGGAAATGGAGAACCAGTCCGCTCTTCAGATGGTTGCTCTACAGCCCGTCTCAGCTGACTATACAACACATATTACAATAGAGGTGACGACCATGTCAGCAGGAACGTTCAGACGTCTCATTAGTATCGTGATACAGTCGGGACATTCTGTGAACTGTGAGTTAGAGTCCTGTATATTAGAGCCTGATGAGGACGTGAGACAGCTGCAGGTGGAGATGGAGAACCAGTCCGCTCTTCAGATGGTTGCTCTACAGCCCGTCTCAGCCGACTATACAACACACATTACAATAATTGAGACGATCATGTCAGCAGGAACGTTCAGACGTCTCGTTAGTATTGTGATACAGTCGGGACATTCTGTGAACTGTAAGTTAGGGGGCTGTGAAATAGAGCCTGATGAAGACGTGAGACAGCTGCAGGTGGAGATGGAGAACCAGTCCGCTCTTCAGATGGTTGCTCTACAGCCCGTCTCAGCCGACTATACAACACACATTACAATAAATGGTACGACCATGTCAGCAGGAACGTTCAGACGTCTCGTTAGTATTGTGATACAGTCGGGACATTCTGTGAACTGTAAGTTAGGGGGCTGTGAAATAGAGCCTGATGAGGACGTGAGACAGCTGCAGGTGGAGATGGAGAACCAGTCCGCTCTTCAGATGGTTGCTCTACAGCCCGTCTCAGCCGACTATACAACACACATTACAATAAATGGTACGACCATGTCAGCAGGAACGTTCAGACGTTTCGTTAGTATTGTGATACAGTCGGGACATTCTGTGAACTGTAAGTTAGAGCGCTGTAGAATAAAGCCTGAAGAGGACGTGAGACAGCTGCTGGTGGAGATGATGAACCAGTCCGCCGTGAAACTTGTGAGGCCCTTCCAGGTTGGTGTATTCCATGACTGGTCTGTTGAGTTCAACGTAAATGGTAGGTGACATTCTCACAATTACTTGAAATATATGACTGATGAAAAAATTTAAACTGAGACTGGCTGAATTATGAAAAGATCTAAACTAAACGTTCACATTTAGATTTACTTCATATTATGAAGGCAGTATTGTGTCGATCTGCAAATCATTTGAATTTGCAGTTATCATGATAGAAAACGAATCAAATCAAATCATTCTTGTTCAAAATTGTTTTTATCAAATTATTATGTTTTATATATATATGGTACTTACTACATAAGTGTAATATTTAGCCAAAATTGTAACTGTATTTGAATAACAAAATGTAATAATTTGCCCTGTTTCCGTTCCATAATTAACTAATAGTTTACTGCCAATTTCTCGAAACTTCCTAAGCTTAACAGGCTTAAGTATGTTATTTCAATTAGCCAAAATACATATTAAATTATATTTTGATAAAAATGGCTTATTTTGAATATCGTAAAGAAAAATCATTATTTAACTTTATACAATTTTCAGATAACATATTTTAACCTCTTTTAATAACAACATCAGATAATTGCTGCCACTGAAAATAAACGCTTACCAAAACTAACATCAATTATACACGAGCGCTAAGTACGAGTTATGTATTCTTTAGACACGAGGGTAATGGGTGCAGTAACTGTTGTTATCATACTGTCCGAAAAACTGTCAAATATGTAACCTGTGTATATTGGAATAGCGCTGGAGTTTATCATAATGTAGATTTTGCACGGTCTTTACTGGTTATTATATCATAATTTATGCTTAATTGGAAGCAGCGAAAATTCAACCCATATGTTACAAGTAGCATGAATGATTAATTAATCAACTTGATATTGTGATATATGAATACGGTAACGTCAAACTATCTATAACGTTAGGGAGGGTATGTCGTTAGCTTTAAAAATAGTGAAAAATACTGGTCAGGTATTTTAAATAGGCGACGTGTTCATGTTTGTCTTTATTTTTTTTACTGAATGCCGACCTCATGAAATATTGGCTTGAACAGTCTTTGGAACATGGCAACAATGATGAAGGTAGAATAATAACATTCTGACGACAGTTACTGAGACGATGATAAAGATAATCATTATGCGACGACGACCAAGATATAATAATATTGTTGATGAAACGACCACGACGACCAAGATGATAATAATAATGTTGATAATTCGACCACGACGACAATGATGATGATAATAATGTTGATGATACGACGACGACGACCAAGATATAATAATAATGTTGATGATACGACGACGACGACAATGATGATGATAATAATAATGTTGATAATTCGACCACAACGACAATGATGACGATAATAATTTTCATGATACGACGACGACGACAATGATGATAATATTATTAATGTTGATGATACGACGACGACGACAATGATAATAATATTATAAATGTTGATGATACGACAACGACGACAATGATGATAATAATATTAATAATGTTGATGATACGACGACGATGACAATACTGATAATAAAATAATGTTGATAATTCGACCACGACTACAATGATGATGATATTTATAATGTTTAAGATTCGACCACGACTACAATGATGGTGATAATTATAATGTTGATGTTTAGACTACAACGACAATGATGGTGATAATAATAGTGTTGATAATTCGACCACGACGCAAATAATAATAATAATAATAATAATAATGTTGGTAATTCGACCAGGACGACAATGATGATAATAAAATAATGTTGATAATTCGAACACGACTACAATGATGATGATATTTATAATGTTTAAGATTCGACCTAGACTACAATGATGGTGAAAATTATAATGTTGATGTTTTGACCACAACGACAATGATTGTGATAATAATAGTGTTAATAATTCAACCACGACACCAATGATGATGATAATAATAGTGTTGATAATTCGACCACGACGACAATAATAATAATAATAATAATAATAATAATAATAATAATAATAATAATAATAATAATAATAATAATGTTGGTTATTCTACCACGACGACAATGATGATGATACTTATAATGTTTATTATTCGACCACGACGACTATGATGATGATAATAATAATATCGATGCGACGACGACTACTAAAATGAATATAATAATAATGGTGATGTGACGGCGACGACTAAGATGAAGATAATAATAATGATGATCTGGCGACGACAACTAAGATTATGATAATAAACACGATGATGCGACGATGACAACGACAATGATGATAGTACTTATAATGATTATGCAACGACGACAACGAGGTTGATGATAATGCTACTAATTACCAAGAGACAATGACGACTATAACGATGACGATGCTTTGTTGTTGTTGTTGTAGTTGTTGTTGATGATGATGATTCTGATGTAACATAACATATAATTAAATGTAAGGCATCCGGCCCGTATAACAGTTACTTATACAAGTATTTTTAACAGCATTAAAATTAATGCAATGATGAACAAGATATATTAAGTTATGATCAAATATTATCATATTATTTTATCAAGAGCACTTATGTTCTTATATCAGTTATAATTTTAATATATATATCGATATTTCATACAAAATCATCCGAAATAGAAATATAGAAAAAAGGCTGTTATTCAAAGTAAAGAATACGCAAAATGACTTACTGCTATGTAAGTCTTTAGAATTAGCAACGCTCGTCTGTTCAATATATAAGTTGGCGCAGATTTTGTTAAGAAGTGCTTGCATTTATCAAAATTTACAATTTATATCATGTTTTGACATACATTTGAGTATAGACTTCAAATAACAAGCTGTGGTTGTATAAGTGCCATTGAAAGTAATAAACAAGTGTGTTTTTGTATTCGGAAACATCAAAACAATCTTTTTTTATCTATAAGATGGAAGTATGAACATTTTATTGCAATAAATTCACCAGCGTATTTGGTGATGGGAATAAACCACCGCCCCTCCCCCTTAACATCTTCCAAATTAACCTTTTATCTCAATTTTGGAGGAATAAGGTTGAAACATACGCTCAAAATGCATCATTTAGGACTTTAATTGCTAATAATAATAAGGACTCGTTTGTTGTTGATTTTTATTTGAAAAAAATACCAGATGCATGTGTTCCATTATTAAGAGTCCACGCAACCGGAAGTGCCCCTCCAGGCTTCTGGAAAAAAACTCCCCTTGCTCCGCCGGATAGTTTCCATGATTTTATTTTAATAACCTATGGCTGGCTTGGACTTAGGAATAAAAATGAGAAATTAATAAATAAATGGTAATACTTTTGATGCTTGATTCTGTTGTTGTTGTAATTGTTGTTTTATCATCATCGTGTAGGTGGTCGTGATGCTGCTGATAATACTGCTGCTGCTGCTGCTGCTGCTGCTGCTGTTGCTGACGATGATGATGATGATGATGATGATGATGATGATGATGATGATGATGATGATGATGATGATGATGGTGATGATGATTATGATGATGATGATGATGATGATGATGATGATGATGGTGGTGATAGTTTGTTTTATTTTCATTTATTTGAAATGTTAATACATGCATCTGTTCGATAATTCAGCGTCTGCGGAACCAGATGAGTCCCTGCAGGCTTTCGGGATTAACTCCCCTACCTCCGCCGGTAAGTGTCCATGATATGATTTTAACAACTTATTGCAGGAATGGACTTCAAATGAAAAAATAATCAATGAATGGTAATAATGTTGCTTAATCATGCTGTTGTGTTTGTTTTTGTTGTTGTTGTTGTTTTAGCATCATCGTGGTGGTGGTAGTGGTGGTCGTTGTGGTGGTGGTAATGATGATTATGCTGCTGATGATGATGATGGTAGTGGTGGCGGTGGTGGTGGTGGTGGTGGTGGTGGCGGCAATGATGATGATGATGATGATGGTAGTGGTGGTGGTGGTGGTGGTGGTGGTGGTTTGTTATATTTTCATATATTTGAAATATAACTTCATGCACCGTGTTTTATTTCTTAGTGTCCACGGAACCGGAATTGTCTGTCCAAGCGTCCGTGAGTAGCGCCCCTTGCTCCGTCGGTAAGTGTCAGTGAATTGATTTTATCAACACATTGCTTGCTTGGTTAATAATAATAAAATAATTAAACCTACAACAAGATAAAGCATATAATAAATAGTTTATTGACCTGTTAATTAAGGACTTTTTCATTGCATACTTTGACCTGTTAATTAAGGACTTTTTCATTGCATAGTTTGATTTTCATAAATTTAAAATATAACCGCATGCATCTGTTCCATTATTCAGCGCCAACGGAACCGGAAGTGTCCCTTCAGGGTTCCGGAGGTAACTCCCCTTGCTTTGTCGGTAAGTGCCCTGAAAAACGATTTGCTTGCTTGGATTTTAGAATAAAAATGAGAAAATAATTAATAAATGGTGTACTGATAATATTTTTGCTTGATAATGTTGTCGTTGTTGTTATCTTTGTTGTTGTTATTGCTGTTGTATTTGCATCGTAGTGGTGGTGGTTATGGTGGTGGTGGTTAATGTGATGATGATGATGATGATGATGATGATGATGATGATGGTGGTGGTGGTGGGTTTTTTTTCCACATATTTGAAATATAGCTCCATGCATCTGTTCCATTTTTTAGCCTCCGTAGAACCGGAATTGTCCGTCCAGGCGTCCAGAGGTCACGCCCCTTGCTCCGTCGGTAAGTGTTAGTGAATTGATTTTAACAACATATTCTTTGCTTGGACTTGAGAATAAAAATAAGAAAGTAATTAAACTGGGAACAAGGTATAGCATGTAATATAAAGTTTATTGACCTTTTTGTTAACATTTTAAGGACTTTTTCTGTGCATACTTTTATTTTCATAAATTTCAAATATATAACCGCATCTGTTCAATTATTCAGCGTCAACGGAACCGGAAGTGTCCCTTCAGGCTTCCGGAGCTAACTTCCCTTGCTCCACCAGTAAGTGCCCTGAACAAAACTTTGCTGGCTTTGGTTTTAGAATAAAAATGAGAAAATAATCAATAAATGGTCATAATATGTGTGCTCTATGATGATGATGTTGTTGTTGTTGTAGTTGTTGTTGTTGTATAACACCATGGTGCTAATGATGATGGTGGTGATGATGATGATGATGATGATGATGATGATGATGATGATGATGATGATGATGATGATGATGATGATGATGATTGATTTCTTTTCTGCTTTGAAAAAAATATGTTTGTACTTTCTTGTATGTGAAAGACGCAAATTATATGAACCAAACTGCGACGATGTCTAGTATACAAATGATGCTGGACACAACTTAACTAATACAAATCCCGACCTATCTAACCTTTAGTTATCTTTTGGATTGAAACCGGAAACAAACAATTAATGTGTTTACCCCTAATGAAGCAGAAACCCAGAAATGGTGCATATTCGGATTATAATTTGAAAAGTGCATTATTATTTAATATTGTTTGATTACTGATAAGTTGTATTATTTTATTATTAATATAAAATATTCGAGAGCTACCTCTTATGAGCATGTTCTCCATACGTATTGACATTATCAATGGTGTGTTTCAATGGAGTTATTTTTGCTCCAGGTTCAGAAAAGGCTAAGCTGACGCGTTTTCAGAAAGTACGAAGGTTTTTCAAAAACCTTGGAAGCAAAAAATCAAAGTGAAATGAAATTCTAAGGAACTTCAACGTTGACGGCTAAAAGCCTTTGATTAGATTTAATGACTGGCACTCGAACGATGTGTTTCTTAAAGCTTTGTACACGTTTATTTTCCGAGGTAGACCCTGCTTTCGAATTCTTAAAAAAGACTGTAAATTGCTGATTTATGAGAAAATAACGTGTTGCTGAAAATGATAACAATTCATTTCATTATTGTCATTGCCTTATTAAAGAATAATTGTGTATATATCATGATACGTTCACCTGTTTGAATCAGAAAATTTATCGAAATATGTGTTCACTGTTTTTCTCAGGTTAGCTTGTTTCACAGTAAAATAAAGAAACGTATGCACAAATTGCTGGCAAGAAAAAGCAATGACGTAATATGTTAGCTTAAATATGAATTGTTTAATATTTTTGAATGGATTTTAAGCTTTTCTTTCATGTTGTTTGTCTTAGGTTATTGAAAAATAACGATGATTTATATCACTGATTATCTCATGTCCGATTAACTCTTAGAAATTGAATGTTAACGCACACAGTGCTATGATGAAAAAAACAAACAATGACGTCATTTCCGGTATGACATCGTTTTGCTAACATTTGGCGATATTTTTAAAGTAAAGATCAATTCATTATTATCTCTAATGTCTGGAAAGCATAAAATAAAGAGATAGTGTGTGTTGTTTTCAATGTAAGATTGTTATATAATTCACCTCGTTCACAACAATGTAAATATGCTGCTTTTGGTGCTCACTCAAGAAAAATATAACCGTCGTACACTAAAACAAACAAATACCCTCTATAAGTGTTGTATGTCGACTGATTCTAAAGTTGTTTCTGTCTATATAGTTTGATCTGTTTGTTTTTGCCTCTCACAGATATACCGTTTTTACAACTTTTTTTATTGTTTTTGTCTTGGACAGAGCAAATGTTCGCGTAAATATCTGCAAACCAGTGATAAAATATTGCTGACAAAAGATCAGATCGCAAATTTTCATATTCCGTTCGAACATTATTGTTTTATGAGTAACGGTTTAAGAAAAATACATAAAACATCAATTTTTGAACTTAAATATAAAAATCTGCGATCTGATTTTTGTCAGCTGTCTTGTATAACTGGTTTCCATGCATTTTCGCAAAAATTGGCTCGTTCCAAAACAAAAAAATTAAAAAAGCTGTGAAAACGTTCAATCTCTAAGAGTGCAGCTTTAAAGTGATATCAGAGTACTGTACAACTGTAATATATTTTAATTTCTTAACATTGTCATATTGAATTTAAAGAGTGCTGTTGCTGTGTAGAAAGTTTGATAGTGTTGTTATATATGCCTTGTAAGCTATAGTGATTTCAGAGTAGATTTTTACTGTGAATATAGTTATAATTTTTTTTAACATTGCCATAATTATTCTAAAGAGTGCTGTTGCTGAATAGAGAGTTTGAAAGTGTTGTTATATGCCTTGAAAGTTACAATGACTTCAGAGTAGATTATTTCTGTGAATGGAGTTGCATTTCTTAACATTGTCATAATGATTTTAAAGAGTGCTGTTGCTGTATGGAGATTATTACTGTAAATGGAGTACTTGTTTCATTTCTTAACATTGTCGTAATGATTCTAAAGTGTGTTGTTGCTGTATAGAGAGTTTGATAGTGTTGTTATATGCCTTGTACGCTTTAGTGATTTCAGAGTATATAATTACTATTAATACAGTTTAATTTCTTAACATTGTCATACTGATTCTTATGTGTGTGTTTTTATAGACAGTTTGATGTGTTTGTATATGCCTTGCACGCTATAGTGAATTCAGAGTACATTATTACTGTAAATAAAGTTGCATTTCTTAACATTGTCATAATGATCTACTGTATATAAAGTTACCTTTCTTAACATTGTCATAATGATCTACTGTATATAAAATTACCTTTCTTAACATTGGCATAATGATTTACGGTAAGTAAAGTTGCCTTTCTTAACATTGTCATAATGATTTTAAAGTGTTTTGTTGCTGTATAGAGATTTTGATGTGTTATTATATACCTTGTGCGCTATAGTGATTTCAGAGTACATTATTACTGTGAATAGAGTTGCATTTCTAAACATTGTCATAATGATTTACTGTAAGTAGAGTTGCCTTTCTTAACATTGTCATAATTATTCTAAAGAGTGTTATTGCTGTATATTGAGTTCAGTCTGTTTAATGTGTTTGTATATGCCTTGCAAGTTATAGTGATTTCAGAGTAAATTATTACTGTAAATAGAGCTTGATATGTTTACATACACATGCATGTTTTGTACGTAAAAATGACTTTAAAGTAACTCGTTCACATTTTGTAAGTCCAAACATCGAAAATAATTAGTTCTCGTGCAATGTGAAGAAAACGCAAGTAACATGGATTAAACATCATCATTAGCATCATATAAGATCTCTCTCTTGCTAATGTATTCTTGCCGTTGTCAATTATTTGGATATATTTTCTTTCCGAAAAGCACTGGTACCAATGTTGTAAACTGACTTATGTTCGGCTTGGATTAACAAAAGTTTGTTCAACAAAGGAAATAAAATAAATGAATTTCAAGTATGTGAAAATTGTTGCCAACATAAACTCTGTGAGAGAGTCTCTTTAATATACATTACTGCTGTTAAAATAGTATAATATAGTTACATATTTATAAATGTTAATATGTGCATCATATTGCTTCGTCTGCGTCTGGTTAATGTGTTAACTGTTTTTGCATCATACATTTATTATATCGATCATCGTTTCTATTAGCATAGTTTCATTTGTTTTAATCTGTCTGGTTAATTATTCCGATTCTAGAATTCATCGTCACTGCAAATAAAGGGTTCTTTGGGGGTATGGCTTGGAGCGTTTTCACAAGAAATAGAGTTAACCTTATTGTCATACAACTTTATACGTGTTCAGGAAATGTGTTTATAAACGAGTTTTTAGCGGGTTTCTAAACATTTTTCTTGAATGAACTGAATAAAAGTGTGTGTGATTTGAGAACAAGTGTTCGATTATTATGATCACATGCTTTATAAACCGGTAACAATAAACGAAAAAGATCGCATTGATGACTAACTACATTCGACTAACAACATTCAACACTGATGATACACTTCATTTAACTCTGATCACATTCTCCTTTTTGACACTAAAGACCTGCTTTATTTGACAGTGTTAACAAAATTTGTAACTGATGACATACTTTATTTGTTACTGATAACATACTTCATTTGACACATATTACATACTTCATTTTTTACTGATGACATATTTCATTTGACACGGTTTACATACTTCATTTGACACGGATTACATACTACATTTGACACGGATTACATACTTCATTTGACACGGATTACATACTTCATTTGACACGGATTACATACTACATTTAACACTGATGACATTCTACATTTAACACTACTGACTTACTACATTTGACACTACTGACTTACTACATTTGACACTGATGACATACTACATTTGACACTGATGACATACTACATTTGACACTACTGACTTACTACATTTGACACTACTGACTTACTACATTTGACACTGATGACATACTTGGACGTATGCTAATAGTGTCTACTGTTTATTACCTTTTCCCATTTTAATTATTATCATATTCAATTACTGAACTTAGATGGTACATTAACGTAGATTAATGGTGTCTGCATTTTTAACTTACCCATAGTAATAATTATATTGTTCATTTATTTTGAGCTTAATAGAAGGTACATAAACATAAGTGAATGGTGTCTGCAATTTATTTACCTTTTGCGTGTTAAAAATGATGTTGTTTACTATTACACTATTTAGACGGTTAATGCTGTCTTCAACTTTCAATAGTAATAAATATAATGCTCATTTATTGAACTTTGTAGATGGAACATGAACATAAGTTAATGGTGTCTGCAATTTATATACTTTTCCGTGTTAATAATAATATTGTTTATTATTAACCTAAGTAGACGGTACATGAACATAAGTTAATGGTGTCTGCAATTAATTTAGCATCCCGTGTTAATAATGATATTGTTTATTATTAACCTAAGTAGACGGTACATGAACATAAGTTAATGGTGTCTGCAATTAATTTACTTTCCCGTGTTAATAATGATATTGTTTATTATTAACCTAAGTAGACGGTACATGAACATAAGTTAATGGTGTCTGCACTTTATTTACTTTACCGTGTTAATTATGATATTGTTTATTAAAAATCTAAGTAGACGGTACTTGAACATAAGTTAATGGTGTCTGCAATTTATATACTTGTCCGTGTTAATTATGATATTGTTTATTATTAACCTAAGTAGACGGTACATGAACATAAGTTAATGGAGTCTGCAATTAATTTACTTTCTCGTGTTAATAATGAATTTGTTTTTTTAACCTAAGTAGACGGTACATGGACATCAACTAATGGTGTCTGCAATTAATTTAATTTCCCGTGTTAATAATGATTTTGTTTATTATTAATATTAACCTTAGTAGATGGTACATGAACATAAGTTAACGGTGTCTGCAATTAATTTACTTTCACGTGTTAATAATGATATTGTTTATTATTAACCTAAGTAGACGGTACATGAACATAAGTTAATGGTGTCTGCAATTAATTTACTTTCCCGTGTTAATAATGATATTGTTTTTTTAACCTAAGTAGACGGTACATGAACATAAATTAATGGTGTCTGCAATTTATTTAGTTTTCCGTGTTAATGATGATATTGTTTATTATTAATATTAACCTAAGTAGACGGTACATGAACATAAGTTAATGGTGTCTGCAATTAATTTACTTTCCCGTATTAATAATGATCAAAAAAAAATTAACCTAAGTAGACGGTACATGAACATAAATTAATGGTGTCTGCAATTTATTTACTTTTCCGTGTTAATAATGATATTGTTTATTATTAATATTAACCTAAGTAGACGGTATATGAACATAAGTTAATGGTGTCTGCAATTAATTTACTTTCCCGTGTTAATAATGATATTGTTTATTATTAATATTAACGTAAGAGGACGGAACATGAACATAAGTTAATGGTGTCTGCAATTTATTTACTTTCCCGTGTTAATAATGATATTGTTTTTTTAACCTAAGTAGACGGTACATGAACATAAGTTAATGGTGTCTGCAATTATTTTACTTTCCCGTGTTAATAATGATATTGTTCATTTTTAACCTAAGTAGACGGTACATGAACATAAGTTAATGGTGTCTGCACTTTATTTACTTTACCGTGTTAATTATGATCTTGTTTTTTTTTTAACCTAAGTAGACGGTACATGAACATAAGTTAATGGTGTCTGCAATTAATTTACTTTCTCGTGTTAATAATGATCTTGTTTTTTTAACCTAAGTAGACGGTACATGGACATCAACTAATGGTGTCTGCAATTAATTTACTTTCCCGTGTTAATAATGATTTTGTTTATTATTAATATTAGCCTAAGTAGATGGTACATGAACATAAGTTAACGGTGTCTGCAATTAATTTACTTTCCCGTGTTAATAATGATATTGTTTATTATTAACCTCAGTAGACGGTACATGAACATAAGTTAATGGTGTCTGCAATTAATTTACTTTCCCGTGTTAATAATGATATTGTTTTTTTTTAACCTAAGTAGACGGTACATGAACATAAATTAATGGTGTCTGCAATTTATTTACTTTTCCGTGTTAATGATGATATTGTTTATTATTAATATTAACCTAAGTAGACGGTACATGAACATAAGTCAATGGTGTCTGCAATTTATTTACTTTCCCGTGTTAATAATGATATTGTTTATTATTATTATTAACGTAAGTGGACGGAACATGAACATAAGTTAATGGTGTCTGCAATTTATTTACTTTCCCGTGTTAATAATGATACTGTTTTTTTTAACCTAAGTAGACGGTACATGAACATAAGTTAATGTTGTCTGCAATTATTTTACTTTCCCGTGTTAATAATGATATTGTTTATTTTTAACCTAAGTAGACGGTACATGAACATAAGTTAATGGTGTCTGCAATTTATTCACTTTTTCGTGTAAATAATGATATTGTTTATTATTAATATTAACGTAAGAGGACGGAACATGAACATAAGTTAATGGTGTCTGCAATTTGTATACTTTTCCGTGTTAATAATGATATTGTTTATTATTAATATTAACGTAAGTGGACGGTACATGAACATAAGTTAATGGTGTCTGCAATTTATTTACTTTCCCGTGTTAATAATGATATTGTTATCGTTAACCTAAGTAGACGGTACATGAACATAAGTTAATGGTGTCTGCAATTTATTTACTTTTCGCGTGTTGATAATTATACTGGACATTAGCTGTTGAACTAAGTAGACGGTAAATGACAATATTATTGGTGTCTGCAATCTATTTACTTTGCCTGCGTTGATATAATTATGTTGTTTACTATTAAACTTAGTAGACAGTACATGAACAAAAGTGGATGGTGTCTGCAATTTATTTACTTTTCCCGTGTTAATAATGACTATGTTTACTATTGAACCAAGTAGACGGTACATGAACATAAGTTAATGGTGTCTGCACTTTATTTACTTTCCAATAGTTATAATTATAATATTCCGTTATTTTGAGCTTAGTAGTCGGTATATAAACATAGATTAATGGTGTCTGCAATTTATTTACTTTTCCCGTGTTAATAATTGTAGTGTTTACTATTGAACCACGTAGACGGTACATGAACATAAGTTTATGGTGTCTGCACTTTATTTATTTACCAATAGTCATAATTTTAATGTTCATTTATTTTGAGTTTATTAGACGGTACATGAACAGAAGTTTATGTTGATAATTATGTTGTTAACTATTAAACTAAGTAGATGGTACATGAACATATGTGAATGGTGTCTGCAACTTATTCACCTACCAATAGTAATAATTATAATGCTCATTTTTTAACTAAGAAGACGGTACATGAACATAAGTTTATGGCGTCTGCAATTATGTTTTTTTTTAAAGCAATAATTATAATGTTTTTTTTATTGAAATAAGTAGATGGTGCATGAACATAAGCTAATGGAGTTTCATGTTAAATAATTATGCTTTTAATATTAAGTAAGTTGACGGTACATGAACATTAGTTTATATATATATATATATATATATATATATATATATATATATATATATATATATATATATATATATATAGTTTTATTTACTTCTCCCATGTTAAATAATTATACTTTTATTATTGTATTTTGTTGATTGTATTTTTTTGTATTGGGTTTATTTCGAAATGTGAAATTATGTAGGATACTGTTAGCACATATCGTCAAGTATTATCGTTATGACTCACTTCATATGACACTGATGGCATACTACTTTTGACCCTTATGACATACTTCATTTGACCCTTATGGCATTCTTTATTTGACCCTTATGACATACTTCATTTGACCTTGATGTTATACTTCATTTTACCCTGATGACATACTTCATTTTGCCCTTATGATTACATTATTTGACCCTTATGAATTACTGCATTTGACCCTTATGATTTACTTCATTTGACCCTGATGACATACTATATTTGACCCTTATGACTTACTTCATTTGACCCTTATGACAAACCTCATTTGACCCTTATCACTTACTTCATTTAACCCTTATGACTAACTTCTTTTGACACTGATGACATACTTAATTTGACCATAATGACATACTTCATTTGGACACTGAGATAATTACCTTAATCAAGAGTTAGTGTGATTGTAGAAATATGACATATAATCAAGAGTAAGTGCGATTGTAGAAATATGACATATAATCAAGAGTAAGTGCGATTGTAGAAATATGACATATAATCAAGAGTTAGTGTGATTGTAGAAATATGACATATAATCAAGGGTAAGTGCGATGGTAGAAATATGACATATAATCAAGAGTTAGTGCGATTGTAGAAATATGACATATAATCAAGAGTAAGTGCGATTGTAGAAATATGACATATAATCAAGAGTTAGTGCGATTGTAGAAATATGACAAATAATCAAGAGTAAATGCGATTGTGGAAATACGACAAATAATCATGAGTTAGTGTGATTGTAGAAATATGACATATAATCAAGGGTAAGTGCGATTGTAGAAATATGACATATAATCAAGAGTTAGTGTGATTGTAGAAATATGACATATAATCAAGAGTAAGTGCGATTGTAGAAATATGACATATAATCAAGAGTTAGTGCGATTGTAGAAATATGACATATAATCAAGAGTTAATGTGATTGTAGAAATAAGACAAATAATCATGAGTTAATGTGATTGTAGAAATATGACAAATAATCATGAGTTAGTGCGATTGTAGAAATATGACAAATAATCAAGAGTAAATGCGATTGTAGAAATACGACAAATAATCATGAGTTAGTGTGATTGTGGAAATATGACATAAAATCAAGAGTAAGCGTGATGGTCTAAAGATGACATATAATTAAGAGTAAGCGTGATGGTCTAAAGATGACATATAATCAAGAGTTAGTGTGATTGTGGAAATATGACATATAATCAAGAGTTAGTGTAATGGTATAAAAATGACATTTTATCAAGAGTAAGTGTGATGGTTTAAATATGACATATAATCAAGAGTAAGTGTGATGTTTTAAATATGACATATAATCAAGAGTAAGTGTGATGGTCGACTTATAACATATAATTGAGAGTTAGTGCGATGGTTGACTTATAACATATAGTCAAGAGTTGATGTGAAGGTAGAAATATGGCATATAATGAAGAGTTAGTGTGATAGTAGAAATATGAAATATAATCAAGAGTACATGTGTATTACATACATGTATGTTATTATAAAATGATGAAAGAATGAAATAAAAGGAACAAATGATTTCATTTGCTTGTTGTTTTTGTTGTATTGATGTCTCACTTACTGATTAAAATGTATATACAATGTACATGATATACTGTACATTATATTGTATTCTTTGCAATACATTGATTTTATGTGTTCCGTATTGTAAAGTGGAATGCTGTTAGGGCCATCGCCAGTGATTATGTTGATTTGAAACGCGATACTCAAAAGTACGATGATGAAAACACGAACTCACGAAACTACGATCACGAAACCGCGACAGTACGATTTTGAAAATACGACAGTACGATAACGAAAGCTCACCATCGGACTGTCGCCTTTGCATCATCGTAATATCGTTATTTCGCGTTTTCGTTATCAGAGTATCGCATTGTCGTGTTTTCTTTATCGTACTGTTTTTTCATCATCGTACTGTCGCAATTTCGCCATCGTACTGTCGCGTTATCATCATCGTACTGTCGTGTTATCACCACCCTGCTTTCGCGTTTTCGCCATCGTACTGTCGTCTTTTCACCATTGTACTGTCGTGTTATCATCATGGTACTGTTGTGATTTCATCATCGTACTATCGCCTTCTGATGCGCATGTGCATAGAATAATTTGCCCTCTATATGACAAAATGTCGGATGCAGGGGTGCGTAATAGAGAGATTTTTTCGATCTGCCATTTTTGTAAATGTTATGTCATAATAACGACCAACTGAATAATAATCAAAAAACGTTTAAGGAACGTCTCGTTAACTGGCCAGTCGTTTGGCGAAAACTAACGATAGCGCAGCGTTAAAGCGAATGACACAGTTTGAAGTTAAATGACGTCACGTCATATTAACCTGTAAAAAAATACGCGACAGCACGATAATGAAAAATCGACAGTACGATGATGAAATCGCAACAGTATAGATACTACGAAAACGAAAATGCACCAGCACGATACAACGATGGCAAAAGCCCGACATTTTGATGGTGAAAACACGATAGAATATCGCATATCATCATCGTACTTTCGTATTATCGCGTTTTCGTACTTTTGTACTGTCGCGTAAGCATCATACGATCAATTATCGCGTATTAGATCAACAAACTCACAGGCGATGGCCCTAACGGCTTTCCATGCTACGAAAAGTATCTGAATAGCAAATCAAATACACGTATGTACACATTGGCGCCATTTTATCAACGAGCTTACGACAAAATAATCGTTAAAGGGACTCGCTGATGTTATTGGACAAAAATAAGATTACCCGGTTATGCATCTGAAAACACTTATTTAATCATTGTTTTACTCTATGGAATTGAAATTGCATAAAAAACAAATATAGTATAGTATTTTGGTTTTAGTGGGGATCGAACCCAAGTCGGTAAAGTCAAGAAAAATATAAATATATATAACGGACGCCTTTACCACTAGACCACAAGGACTTCTACTAAAGTTATAGATATTTTAACAATATAACGATAAAATCACGTGGTAAATCCCATCACCCGACCACACAACAATGAAATCGATGAAACCCGTTAGTAAACGGTACGAAAGTTGTGGTATTCAAAGACGATATTTGAGCAAATATCAACATTTCCAGGAGGGTGCTAGCTTTTAGTATTCTATTTTTAACACATTTTGCCACACACTATTTCGTCATTAAAAAGGTGCATTTTACAATCCAAAAATTGTAGTAAATTTTAAAACTGAATAGAATAACTCTTCGTTGTGTGTGTGTGGGGGGGGGCGCACATTTGGTGGGTCGCAACAGTCCCTGCTGTGCTGGTCCAATTTATTCAAATTTAATACCATGGACATATCTCAATATGCATCTCAAGGCAACATCTTGCCATGTGTCCCGTGCAGTACCTACAGTACTTAGATTAAGTTTGCAATTATTGACAGATGTCTGCTAACAAAGTAAAACCCCTCAACACTTAAGTTTCGTTGGCATACCAAATGCAGTGGCCACACTATTTTATATTATCCATATGCGCTAGCTGGAAGTCAATTTGAACTCAATACAATATACATGTTACCACTACAATGAATTATTATTATTATTTATTTTTTATTTTAAGAGCTACTTCTACTGTACCCGGCATTCATCGTAGGTTGTTTTCGATGAAAAATGGCCGATGTGATCCGAATGTTTTGACGGAAATCACCACGGAGTTCGGCCAATCTTTTATACACCACCGTCCAGCAGTATTTTCAGAACTTTGATTAATAATTGTTTAATTTCATTGCTTAAACAAACAAACGACTGTCCGCGAGTAGTCTTATACCCCATTCATAATCAGTATTTTAATTTAAGCATGAACACAACCCTTTCATTCACACCAATCAGATAAAGGGTCATAACCCAATGTTGATCTCCGCAGACAATATTCTTTACGATGATAACACTTGTAAACGAGTTTAGACTTTACCCTACATTGTCAGCCAATCAGGGGCGCTAGATTTTTAAAATGTTCAGATTCTTATTTGTGAAGAATTGTTACTTATTGCTGAAGACAACTCTTCATGAATAAGTAAATTGCAATAACTACGCATGCGCATAAAGACACGCCTGCTGTTTGTATACGCAATTTAGCGCGATTCGGGGGGATGTGGGTGAGCGTATTAACCCTCGCCATCGGGTAATACCCATTCGGGATTTCCATAGCGCGATTTCTTTGTCAACGCTGATTTAAATGGCTTCACACTATCTTGCAGTTATTGACATGTCTTTTTGACAGGCGCACGGATTCATTTTAAAGCTGATGCAATTTGTGAGGGGCTAACACTAACATGTCGGTTAAAATTTATTTGGTAATTTCTCCGTGAGCTCCGCTTCCTTAAGTTACTTATTCACGAAGAAATTACTGAATAAACTCTAACCTATAATTTGAGCACATCTTGGCTTGGCGCAGCCGGAACTCCTCAGCCATTTTTTTTAAGAAAACAACCTCAGATGTATATGAACGGTTTACAACGCCAGAAATCGGTACACTTAAATTACGATCAGGGGCGTAGCCAGCGTTACGCATTCACGCATGTGCGTAACATCAATTTGAAAAATGATAAAAATAAATATGGCCCAAAATAGCATCAAAGTCGAGGGCTAAGCTAAAAATGATATCAGAATAAAGGAAGATCAGCTTAAGTTAGCATTACTTCTCTGTGCTAGATAGAGTAACGGTCCGCTGTAGGCGGCAGATGTGCGTTCATATTATAACATTACGTTATAGACGGATGTACGTTCATACTACGTATGTTTACTTGTTTGGTAATATGCAAATTAGCAAGGCCCGGGCTCTATGTGAATACAGAATTTAGTGTATAAAAAGACCAGCGGACCCCTTCATGGTTGAGCATGCTTTTCTCTGAAGGGATCTGTTGGCGTTTGTTCGTCTCGCACTGTTACAATAGCTTTATTTAATATATAAATGAAAATAAAAAGAGGCATTTATTAAAAATATTGCTTTTTAAAATTGCCCATATGAGACATTAGATTCCGGGATTCTCTGTTCGGCTGCATTGTTGTCAGGATTATTTCAGAGTAGTCTTTACATAATTTAAAGGCTAGAAGTAATTTGCGTATTTCATATTTCTTAAACTTTTTATGGTATGCGGAAAATAAATAAAATAGCATACACGTAGATCAGGTTTTATTGCAAGGAAGACGTTATACGTGGATAACTTCTTAAGAACAGGTAAGATGTAAGATTCATGTATTATAAATGGCTCTGTAAAATTACGTAAATTAACAGTTTGCCCTTTTTTGCAAAGTTCGCCAATGAAATCGCTGTATTGCGTTTGAAATGTGAAAAAAAAATCTCATAAAATGGCTGGACGCATTTATACATGGAGAAAATAAGTCTGTTTTATTTCCTGTTTGCGGTCTACACGATCAAACTCAAGGGCGCATTGCGTACGTGACAAAATAGGGCGAATTGTCAATATGCTTTTGTTTATACTTTGAATTGTATGCCTCGCACAGATACACCACTACGGAAAATACAGTCAAACATTAAGAAGGTAACGCAATGTAGATTTAAATGCACTACTTTTCAAAGCGTCCAATGCCTTGCTTCTTGACGTTGATATAGAAGTTTAGTGAGCATCATACTAGACTTTATGCTCAACCCTGGCCCCAAGTCACTGAGGCCGGAGATGTACACTTCTTTTCTTTCTTCATTACAGAAATGTCTGAGAAAGTTACAGACACGGATATTGCTATGGAAGAGATTCACGGGGATGGAAAACGATTGACTGCCGCCGAGATACCAGTAGCTACCACACGAACTTCGGACCCGCCATCCGATACTTGTAAATACTTTTGACTTAAGTTGTACCCCCCCCCCCCCCCTCCCCTCCCATAAAAACACATGCAACAAAACAACTACTTTGGTACACGGTGTTCTATTTCCCGATTTTAAGAGTATTCGTTACGAATAATGACAAAAATTGTGAGTTTATGCGGACCGTGTTCCAACCTCTTGAGGCCCGAGTCCTCCTAAAATAAAAAGCCATTAAACACCGCGTCTTAGAACTCGAACGAGGTCTGGATGTTAAAAACCTCTCAATTTTGCAGCTTGTATACATAAATCAATAAATAATTATGTTCTCTAATTGTATCCGTTTTTGTCCGAATGGCTGGTCAACCGTCCTATGTTTGATGTTATAGTTTATGTCTTACAAATCAAACGAATTCTTTCTGGGGAGATACAGCGACTGCTGGAATAAGTTCGTTTTAACTTGTAATGGTAATACGTGACTAATAACCAGTTATAAAGTGTAACGTTGAAACCCAGGTAAAAAGAAAATTCAGTGTGACGTCGCCTAATTATTTAATCGATAGATCGATAAATGAATAGTCTTAGTAACGTACGACAATAAACAAAAAACAGAACTCAAAATACTTGTTAGAAGCAATGAATTATATCCTTTTCATTTAAATCAAGACTTATTATTGGAACCGATAAGCTAGTCACTGCGTCGAACGTAACTTCGGCGTCGTTCACTGTCGTGGTCGCCTACTTGTGATCTCTTTAAAACAACGTCAATTTCGTAAACCAATGTGGATCCATTCCTTCACACTCCAGTTCGTTGGTGTGATTAATGGAGTCTTCCGGAATGGATCACACGTGGGTACCCGGCGACGGAAGACAAACGCAAGACTCAGGATGGAAAACTATATCAACACTCATATTTATTTATTGAAGGAAGTTTTAGCTAAAAAGTAACCTTTGTCTTAGTTTGAAATAATCTACGTATAATAATCTTCCTAATAGCTCAGCTTTGTATAAGGATCACGTTTCTACCTGTAAAATTAATTTCAATATTTATTTTCCTTTTATAAACCAATTGAAATCAAAAAAATATAGCTTCCGTGATATTTTGTATCCTGTTTCAGAAAAATATGCATTTCTAATATAACTCCTCCAAGAGCTTGAACATGAAAGTATAGCAACGCTTAAAGCCATATAATCTATATCTGATACCCAGACTGAACTGCTGCTTATCGGATCTATTTTCCTCCATAACACAGAAAAATGCTGAATTCCACAAGCGCGTAAGACCTCCAATCTATCCATGTAATATTTAACGTATCATTGACAAGCCGTTTACAAATATTATTTCAATCATGATTGCTTGAAGGAAAATCAATGTTCCTCCACATGTTTCTTTATTATATTTTCTGACATTCTTCAAACTGCTAGTTATTTTGAGTTGAATCGTTATTAAGAGTGACATATCTTACTTACATCTGAAGAAAAATGCATACTTTTAGGTCACATCTCACTTAATCACACAGGTCACATGTCACTTAAATAATAGCAGGTGTGGATTCCATTCACGCCACTGGGAACAAAAGCAACTCCTCCTGTGACAAAACACACGATAAAATGGCCTTGAAACTTAATAAGTATTACGTATATAACAATAATGAAATAATTTGACTTTGCCATTGATACCATGGTTTTTCATTTCCAGCCATTATGGCCGACAGTGCTCCGGATAAAGACGAATCTAACGCATGCGCAGGACTTCTCAAATTCTTCTCCACTATTTTCATCATTCTCTTCTTTCCGTTTTCACTTCTGTGTTCCTTAAAGGTTTGTGCGTGATATGCATAATAACACAATTTATAATTAAATGTTATTTCATCTCCATTTGACACAGTTTATACTGATTTAGCCGATAGCCTAGTCTGATGCCGTCATTAATGAGACGTCACAAGGGGCACCTCATTTGGACCTATTCAGTAGAAGAATAAAGTTTTGAATGTTCACAACAAAAAGGCGCATAATAGTGTTTTTATGATAGATATAGTATGAAATTTCGGCATAAATGTTAACTAGTTTGTAAAAATGAAAAGTTTACTACAAAAAAAACCGCACAATAAGAGTTTAAGGACGCTAGTTAAAGGTATGTGGCTTGAGCCAGCATGTAATTGCTCTTTTTTCTGAAAGTTCTATGTCTTCTGCTTTTAAAAAAGAATAAAGATAAAATTGGATTTTATATTAATGGGTAAAATGTTAAAAATATATAAACATTCTGCCGTTTATTGAACAGATGGTCCAAGAGTACGAGCGAGCAGTTATTTTTCGTCTGGGGCGAATCTTACATGGCGGTGCGAAAGGACCAGGTACGAATTATATTAGTTTAATAATTGTTTGTCTGTATACCCTTGTATGTCCATTGTTTATTATTTAGATTTATCATATTAAAAACGGCAAATATTTTTATAAAGAAACATAAAAAATAATGGCTAAATACACTATGCCAGTATCATGATTATACATTTATTTTGAGGAAAATGATATCAAAGGACGTGTTAAGTATATTCAAAAAGCATCAATTTTCGGAGGAGTTAGTATGTGTTACCTTTTGAGAGAATTTTAGAAAGGAAGAGGAAGTTGCGTCATCGTTTCATTCGGTTTATTGTGCTGAGATCACACACAACTATTATCTAGTTGAAGTGCGAGAAGCAGCGATTATTTTATTAGTATCGCATGGTTTAAATCATAGAAGTATTGCCAACCAACAGTCGGCGGTCTATCCGGCCCGTCGGCACTATCTTTTTACGGTGTTATTATATATTTTTGATATCTGGTACTAAAATATACACTCGGTGAGGATGAAACTGGAATGATATTTCATGTATTATATAAGTATATGTACTTGTTATTAAGAGGTTTCCGTAACGTCTGTTTAGGTTTGTTTTTGGTGTATCCGTGCATTGATGATGTTGTGAAAGTGGATATTAGAACCCGATCCTTCGACATCAACCCTCAAGAGGTATGCTTCAAGAGTTGAGACCTTAGGCCGCACCAGTTTAATATTTCAGTCGTCGGATTTTTGCATGGTTTTAAAAACGGAATGTGGCCTGACAGCAAAGTGAGAAAAATTAAGATGAACTGAAATGAATACTTTGTAATAACCTGCATCATGTCTGTAGCCAGGGCCAATAAGGGAAAACGCAGACCCCCCCCCCCCCCCAATTAACATAGCTTATAAGAAAGGTAATCGGGTGTTTAGCTCAATGAATAAGTTTAATCCTGATTTACTATGTTGTTTTGTTCCTATGATAACGGTTTGTTCATAGAAAGTATATACCACAGAAGAATGCTTATAGTGTATTTGACAGGCCACATTCAAGAATTATTATTTTTCAATTTTTCAAATTTAGTGAAGGGGAGAAAGCATCAGACTAGTCGCTATATATTAAGCATTTGATTATTTTTTAAGATACTTACAGAAGACCACGTGACCGTGACAGTTGACGCAGTAATGTACTTCCGGGTCATTGACCCAGTTCTTTCCGTGACCCGTGTGGAGGATTTCATTGGTTCTAGCAAAATGCTAGGTGCGACAACTCTTAGAAACATCCTGGGAACATACAAAATGACTGAACTGCTGACGAATAGGGCTGATATTAACAGGAAAATGAAGGTTAAGTGATTTTATACAATTATTCATTTGATCATCATCAGCACTTATAATGTGTGAGTGAGTATCACCCCTTCTTTATCTAAAACAATCTTATACATGTATATAAAAAAACAAAGATATATTTGAAACCGCAAACCTTAGAATTAGCAACAATCGACTCTAACACAGATGAGTCTGGCACCGGCAGTACACGACGCGTGCGAAGCATACATGATGTACCTGCCTTGGTAGATGTGCAAGTTCCATCATGAATGCGTGACAATAGTTTGAAATGTAATTACAACATATATTTCAGGTCCTTCTGGACGAAGCCACCGATCCATGGGGAGTGGACGTCGAGCGTGTGGAAATGTATGGCATCATTTCAAATTAAGACAATATCTTAGTGCTATAACAGGTGTGGGTTGGGGAGGGCAGATATGTTTTAAATGGGTCTAAGGCGGCTTAAATGATTTTTTTTTTAATTAAATACTTACTTTTTGTAGGAATATGAACAAACAAGTTATTGAAGAAAAACATTCGACGTATTTGATGTTAACAAATGAGGAAAGTGAAAAGTTGGGACTTACGAACTTAAAGTAAAACAAAAGACGAGACTAGCAAGAAGCCTACAGACAGTAGAGCACCATCTCTTCTGTAACTTATTTACATACGAGAAATACTATTTACCAGTTAAAATGGCATTTCCAACGCCATCTGCGAAAGTAACTGCAGTAACTCACTAAAAACGTGAACCCGACCTCAAATACAGTATGGCTGTATACATACCAGCGTATGTCTCGTTATTTTAAGATACAAAAACAAGTTGAGAAAATCATCAATTCCCTGTAGAAATTTTGGTGACCTTCTGTTTTTCCGAGCTTTTAGGACTGCATAATATATTTTTTTTAAACATTTGCATTGTTATAATATTTTCCTCGAACAATCATGTTACTGAATCTAACTCCAGTACCGATGTGCACCTACCGGACACGCTTCAGAGGGCGATGGCAGCTGAGGCGGAGGCGACAAGAGAGGCCAAGGCCAAGGTAAGTGGGTGGGAGTGTCCTAACTGACATCATTCAATTGATGCAGATATGTAGCTTCAAATCAGTTTTATTTTTGGTTCATATGTTTTTTGACAATAACTTTGGGGCCGTGATTATAAACAGTGTTAGGTTCTAGACTCAGACTCAAAAAAGCACTTTTATGAAGAAATAAAAATTTTCTTCGCATTGCTCAAGCTCACAAATACACCATGCACTTCTTCCGACGCGGAGGAGCTTCCTTCTATTTTAAATGGGATGTGCCGGTAAAACTCATTCAATTGTTTGGAACTGGAATTCCGACTGTTGCCTACGCTATCTTAGATTTTCACATTTGGATCTCCTCGGCCTTTTTTTCGAAAACAACCTCGGATGTATGCCGGTACATCTGTTGAAGTAGTTCGTGTTTTTTTTTTAATTATATCATTAATAAAATGTAGAGTTTTAGAGTTGTATTTATTAATCTTAGTTTTAATAGATTGCCAGTGAAGTATATTATTGCAAACATAATTAAGATTCCCAAGAGTTAAGTCATAAAGTTTAACTGCTAAATAAAATTACTACGCGATCTACTTGCAGCGGACTTAAACGTACCGGTCGCTTTTTGAGTATGTAAACCGTCCAAAAATACATCCGAGGTTGTTTTCGATAGAAATGGCAAAGGAGTTCCGAATGAGATTTTCATTTTCTAGCATGATTGACGCGGCTCAGCTTGTCGCTTTTGCTTCCTTACTAAATTTCTGGAATTTTAGTAGAGTTTTTGGCCGTTTTGGGGGAGGATTTATGGCTGCTTTTGACATAAGCTTTATATCTATGTTAATTTTATTTCCAATCTAGCAGCCTTTTATTTCGGTGAAATTAAATTTATGTTTTACATTTGTCTTTTTTCTTCCTGATCGCAATATAGTATGTATAGGCGTGGTGTGGTGTATCCTTGCATGGGGGATTTATGGCTGCTTTTGACATAAGCTTTATATCTGTGTTAATTTTATTTCTAGCAGCCTATTTTTTCGGCCAAATTAAATTTATATTTTACTTTTTACTTTGTTCTTCCTGATCGCAATATAGCATGTATGTTGTCTCCGTTTTCAACGCACTTGGTTAATATCTATCATTAAACAGATGTCGTTAAGAGCTTTACAATTTTCATCCTAAATAAATGCATGTCACGATGATGTGTATGAGGATGCCCCAGCCATTTGTGTTACGAGTCCTATTTAAACCCCTTTAAAATGGCGCGCGTGCATTTATACCATTTAATATGAATTGTTTCAGGTAATTGCCGCCGAAGGAGAAAAGAAGGCTTCCTATGCGCTGAAGGAGGCAGCCGACATCATGAGCGAGTCACCAGCCGCCCTGCAGCTCCGATATCTCCAGACGCTGAATTCAATCGCGGCTGAACAGAACTCGACCATCGTGTTCCCTCTGCCGCTTGATTTGTTGCAAGCGTTTAAAGCGCCCGCGCCAAGGCAACTTCACGCACCTGTTCACGCTCCAATGCATTCGTCACAAGCGACAGAATATTGTGCCGAATAGAACATGTTTGTTCACATTCGCTTATAAAATCATTGAGAAATTCTTGCGGCCCATGCCAATTATCTGATTTTCTCAACTCATATATTTGATTAAAAAATTGAAAGAGTGCAATTCTTTATTTAGATGAAGGCATATATACATTCTCACACTCTAATATTAGGTACCGATTTTTAATGAAACAATGCCATTTCAGAACTTTGATGAGATGCAAAAATTAAAACATAATGCATTGCCAGCATGCTTGTTAAAAACAGTTATTTTGAGCATGATGCTTAAAGACAAAAATAAATACTTAATTGGGGTTACAATTTGCACACTACGCCACAATTAATAAATCATTTAAATGACTTTTAAAACGAACGTATTCAGAGAGTTGGCTGAAGCCTTTCCGATGTCCTTAATCTTTTTTTTCTGTAATTTTTCGGTACGAAATCAAGGCGTCGCCGTCGGGAAGTATTTAACAGTGAAATGAAGTATTTCTTATTACCCATTTGGGAAACGGACAAAATGGCATTTTAATTAGATCTAACTCTCATCAAATGTGTTTTGTTCTGTGAAGGTATGCATGTAAATGTATTTTTATCATAATTATAATAACAAATGTATACAAATATTATATCATTTAAGTGATACAACTATACTTTTTTATTCTTATTTTTATACTTCTGATTAAAAACTAGTGTGTTTTGTAATCAAGTGTATTATTTTTATAGATATTATTCGCCATGTGTTTGTACTTCCAAACAGTATGCATAAATATGTTCCAAAATAAATATAAGATACACTTTTAAAAGACTTGTGTTTATCGATATGATTGCTTTACATCTTTTAACCTATTGCATTTAATTGTGTTCAGAGTGTAATAAGGTGCATTTATAGTTTAAATGATCTTGTTTCAACTTCTCGTTAACATTAAGTATAATTAAGTATAATTTCTATCCAATACATAATGGTAGCGTGTAACCGCTTAACACTATAGTGGTGCGTGTTTAGCATCAATAATGTAAACTTCCGGGAGCGCTAAAGATTTGAAATTCCACACTACATTCTACTGGTATTTGTAAACAATAGCCTAGGCCCGATCCCTTCCATTAGTGATAACCCAAATCGTGACTAACAAATAAAATTTTAAAAATGGTGTTTGCGTACCTTAATATGACACGTTCTGAGTTTCTGTGTATCGTTCTGAGTACATGTACTATACTGTATATTCAAATGATAAAAATCCTGTCATGCCTGTAGTGTCCTTGAATTATAAACATTTTGTTCTCGATATGGCCCGGAACTGTCGATGACCCGGAACTGTCGAGTTCACTGTACCATCACGTCACTTGTCCTGTGTTCCGAGAACTGCTTAACACTGCATTTAAAACGCGTACTACCAAAAAGGCGGTTAACAGTAGCTAAAGAACTTCAGCGAACACGTTATATATACCTTTTTGGACGTGTTGTAAACATCAAAAAAATAAATATCAACATTAAAGTTATGGAAGCCAGAACTAGTTAACAGCAGACTGAATGGAGTTTTTGTCTCGACTTTAGTCGGACTTGTACATAGTACGTCGACAAAACGCAATAATAATAATAAAAGTGTGTAATATTAATACAAGCTACAGCCTCAACACTGGCCAGTATATTGTGCCGGTAAATTGTAACGCCCCCCAGGTCTGAAGGTAAATCGGGAAAATGGACCGTGTTTTATCCTTGGAGCATGTTGGTTTCCGCTGTGTAGGTTGACTGCAGATTTGTCTTAGCGCCAAAATAGCGGGGAATGGGCCATAACTACTGTAGGGTCCCTGGGGCGCTGGGGCATTTGGCGAGGATTTTACCAGCAGTTCATCCTCGCACGACGGGGGTCTGTCTTACGCTTGGCTGGACCGAGAAAGTCAAAGTCCCCACTATTCCCCGGACCGGCGTGGTAACAATAGACTGGCGCATGAAGGGCGGCCAACACCAATTAGAAAATGTCTACTCTATGCTTGGTTCCGCTTATATCTTTCCTTCAGAGTGTCTGAAAAGAACAAATATAATACAGTTTTAGTTTCTTATGGAAGCACACCCGTTCTGTGAAACTTGGACAAAAATCATCAAAAGAAAAACGTTTATTGCAGTAATTATACCCCTACCTGTCATTTGATCATTCGAATTAATATCCTTAGAGGTGGATCAAGGATACGACATTACATGGGGTCGTGACTTATGGACATATCCATTTTACTTGCGCCCCTCCCTCTGCAATGAAATTTATTTTGTTAAATTGTTGGCAGGGGGATATTTTAACCATTTTTAGTCCGAAATGGTGCGTTTGTGGCGAGTTTTTTTCTTCTCCTGAATTGAAATAAAAAGTAAACTTGGACGATTTTAGGTGGGGCGCGCGCCCCCTGCATCCGCTAGTGATCTTTTCCAATGATGTATAATCAAAAAATAAAAAGTGTGATGGAAGTATCTATTTCCCCCTTTAATATGATACCAAACTTTAATATGTATCTTCTATAGAAATAGGTACTATGGCCTGTCAAATATCACAATGAATTCGTAGGACAAACGTTTAGCTGTTCATTTGATACAATGAGCAAAATTGAACAAAATTAAATTCGTTTTGGGGCATGCCCAGTCAGAGAGTGTTAGAGAAAGGTAACTCGGTATATTCTTTTTACATTCATTTTTGTTAGAGTCGCGTACCTTATTTGAGCGATGTTTGCCGGAGATATCCGAGTCGTCACGGTTATGATCGGGTCTGATGACTAAAGAATAAAACGGAAATAACCGAGTTCAGTTACTAGGTCACGGGATGTAAACAAACCGTCATATGAACATAGTGTCACACATACTGACCTATTTTGAACCATCTATATTTAGTAGGGTCTATTGATCGTCTACCCGGATATATTTCGCAATATTTTAAGTTTTGAAATATCGGATATTTACTATTTATACACGTACAGCTGCGTGGTATATAAAGAGGGTAAGCATTAAGCTTTTAATTAATACAGCTTTCAGTTCAAGTTGAGTTCGAATGCAAAGGAATTATATTGGATTTATTGCGTAGTACAATACCTTTTTTTCTACGTTTTATGTAAGTACAGCCTTGAAATTTTTATAGCATACATATATCATGTTCATACAAAACTGTAGCTGAACCCTCATCATATAATTGTTTGCTTTAGACGTTTGGTGACAAATATTGAGTGTCATAATAATCTCACTCTATTTAGTCACATTGATGAGCTTTCAAAAAAACAACCTTTTTTACCATTTGCATTTTTATGTTTCCCTACTCCTAGCCTGCCAATACCGAAATTTATAATGCGAGTTCTAGGTGTCTATTTATGAGACGAAATAAGCTGACTACCGTACTTACATCCGTAAGAGTCGCATACACCTATGCCTTTGAACGCTTTGAAATAGTCAACAAGGGCGTGCCAGGTGCATTGATCAGAGAGCCAGACAAGTTTCGTTGTCATAGTATTCATGGTATTTGAAATCAATAATCTCTGTATTTGGTTCTATTAAGGTCTGTCAGTGTCAGTGGAATTGCTATTCATAAAGTGGTAAAGACAGGAATATTTACAGGTACATTAGCAAATTTTACAATTTATTTCTTAACTTATCATCTCAAAGTGGGGTAAATAGCTAGTCATTCTAAAATGCAGTCCAGGCTTCTTTTTTTTTAATGATGTTTAGCCTGGACCAGGCTATACTTCATTAAAAAAAGAAACCTCAGGACGGCATTTTAGAATGACTACGTAGGTAAATAGCCATTGCTTAGTGGTTTAACACCTTACAAT
This sequence comes from Mya arenaria, assembly GCF_026914265.1. Taxonomy (NCBI): domain Eukaryota; kingdom Metazoa; phylum Mollusca; class Bivalvia; order Myida; family Myidae; genus Mya; species Mya arenaria. The sequence goes on from NC_069138.1 coordinate 18,777,105, forward strand.
TAAGTAAGATGTTTATACATGAAGTTATACAATACGAGCAATATTTGGTAGGTTAGGAATCAGAACATTTAAAGCGATGTACTTAAGCCTACATTAAGCAAAAACCTACAATAAACAGCAAAAAAATACATATATGTATATAGTATGTGTATATTTATTTAAACATTCTATATTATTTAGAGATGCACTCTTACTCCCAAATAGGATTTACCACAATTAAAACAGTATACCAAAAAGGATGAATAAATTTCGAAAACAATGGTTCAAAGGACACCGAATTTAATTTGAAAGAAATATTCCTTAAACATGGCATTTCTACCTCATGGGACTACATGTATATAGTCGTTCAAAGTAAATCTTTTAGCATTCACAAATCGTTTAATATTTTTGCGTTTTCTGTTATTAAATACACGGTTACAAACTTGATATCAGATATAAATAATTTCCATAAATGCATTATTTAGTAAGTAGTAAAAAGTTCATCAGTCAAAATTGATATTTGTTATACATGTGTACATGTATGTATTGATTTTGAATAAGAGTGTCACTTAAATAGTTTATTGAGAAAACAGTTACATGTATATATGTGCACAATACAGATTGTATTAAAGAAATAATTACTAACAAGTATTTATTACTTGATAGAAATTAAATCAATTGATATTAAAGCTGCACTCTCACAGATTGAATGTTTTGACAACTTTTTTATTTTTTGTCTTGGAACGAGCCATTTTAGTGAAAATGCATGGAAACCAGTAATATGAGACTGCTGACAAATATAAGATCGAAGATTTTTATATTTAAGGTAAAATATTGATGTTTTATGCATTTTCCTTAAACCGTTAGTAACGGTTTAAGCCATAAGACATTCATTTCCGAACGGAAATATGCAAATCTGCGATCTGGTCCTTTGTCAGCAGTCTTTTATCATTGGTTTGCAGATATTTACGCAAAAAAAATGCTCATTCAAAGACAAAAAATAAAAAAGTTGTCAAAACGATAAATCTATGAGAGTGCAGCTTTAAGTAAGAGTGACTAAAATTGTCACAAGCCAGAAAGGCCCGCACTGGTTAAATGCTTTCTGGGCTTGCTCAAATTCTGGATTTTCTAATAAAAATAAGCATGGCTTGTTGATTTTTTAAGGGAAGCACCACTATCTATAAGGATTGATCAGGCTGGTTCATCCAATAGTCTAATTTCGAAGACTTATTATTAATATCTCATTCATAAACCAATAAAATAATATGATGATTTTAGTGAACTATCAGTATACATGTTGCCTATTACCCTTACATACAAGCTCTTTATATAAAAAGACCAAACAAGCCATGCATAATTATGGGCCTCTTGTTATAATTTGATACAGATGAAATCATTTGATATTAAGTATTATCACGTTCATTGACGAAATTTACCTGATTTACTGTTGGGTTTATCAAGGACATTTAATACTTCATATTCAAGATTATAAACATCTTTTATTGAAGACACATTTTAAGTATTTATAATGTTGTGGACTTTGATGAGTTTGCGAACAAAACCATCTTAAGTTAGAACAAAACCATCTTAAGTTAGTTGTTCGTTAAGATTTTGAGTGTGTACATGTTCATGACATGTTTTTAAATAATCAATAATGAATTTTTAGTTGCATCTATTTATAACATTCTTAATATTTTACTCACAATTAATAAACGCTTGTTACTTTAAAAATTCTATATCATTGAAGGAATGTAGAAATAATGATTTTATAGTAATAAGTGTATGATAAATATTTTTAACAAAGTGATTGTCCGTATGTCTGTTGTCGATAGTTAGTTATTACCACTCTGTCATCAAGATTTCTGAACCAGTTTTATTCAAACTTGGACACAGAGCGTACGAAGGCCATTAAAAATACTTAAAATTTCTTAATAAGTAATTAGGTTTTTCATAAGTTGTATGATAAAAGAATTTTAGTGATTATACACAAATGAAGGCATTGTTTTAATGATACTACAAGAATAAAAGACTAAATGCATTGACTCTTTGGTATTTTGATTAGATTTGCTTTAACAAGCAAAAGGCTTAGACGGAGCACACTGTATAAAATTGGGATGTATATATGTAAAAAGTTGAGTGATTTAAAAATTAAATTCACAGTCAAAACTTGCTATGTCGAACTCTGTTATCTCGATTGTTTTGGAATATTTTAGGTTAAGTACATATTTTAATTAATTAATTATATGAATTAATTGTTTTGTATTTTGTTAAACTCGAATGTTCCTTATCTCCCAAGGTCCCAGCAACTTCGACATGGCCGGTATGGACTGTTCATGAGCATAATGCTATCAAACTTTGTGACTGAATGCACTGTAATGTACTATTGGTCAGATATTAAAATGCTCAACTAATATGGACCATATGAAAAAATTCATGCTCCTACTAAATGTAGTAAATTGGTGACATCTGAAAGTGTATGCTTTTCATTTCTTCAAAGTCTTTTTAGATTTTTTTTAAAAGAACATTTATGTGCAGCAGTACTACATGTATATATATATACATATTCATTAAATGTAACAGTTTCAAGTTATCATAGAAATTAGAGAGTAAAAATTCTTCTGCATGAATAAAACGACAACGGTGACACCACCCAAGTGCAAATTGAAAACATGAAAAAACAATATTATCTGCATGGTTGCTATGCAAACATTCTATTATCGAGGAAAAGAAATTGTAGGATAAATGTAACTTTGCAATTGTCATAATGCTAAGACATCTAGTCTACAGTGGCAGATCCTGGAATTCATAACTGGAAGGGGGGTCAGGGGCATAAACCACCAAACTGCCACAAAAATTTTATTTCACCGATGTCAGAACTGAAATGGCTGGTATAAATATGTTGATGCATTTAAACCCTACTTGACATCTTATAAAGTGGACATTAATATGAAAAACACTATTATATGTATAAGTTGTATATTTTCACCTCAGCGCTTTAATTTTTTTGGTATTAATTTTAGGTCAAAATTTGGTGTTTTAGGCTTCATTTGTTGGCATTTGTTCACCCCCTCCCCCCCCCCAATCTATTACTAGAAGATAAGTATACTATTTTTGAATCTGAAAAATGGGTCTTTTGGAAAATTCAAACATAGTTGCAAAACTTTTTGAGGAATCAATTCTTTTATTCTATGTTTAGTATTCAGGATAAAACATTCTTCTAGTTTGTCTGATCAAACCTTTACTTGTGCACCATGTTCAGTTCATCAAAAAAGCCATCAGAAAATGTTCAACACTTAAACAGTGGTTACAAAACTTTTCTTGTATGGGTATATCATAAAATGTATATGTTAATCTTTATTATGTGCTTCGTTATTGAGGTATGTGTATACTAAACATATTCAAAATCACATGCCGGAACACAGGAGGAAAGTGATAAATACAAATTTCAGTCATCTCATTTTTAAAGAGAGATTTAGCAAAACTACTTTTATTTAAAGGGGCTGTCTCACAGATGATAAAATAGCGGGAAAAAAAGAAAATTGTCGAAAAATGACATAAACTTGGCATCGATGTGTACAATGCATTGAAACTTACTTACTGAAGTACCACATAGTTTACAATTTATTTAAGTTCAGCAGTTATTTCATATTTTTCCATTAAAAAAGATTACTGGGTATGTCTACCAGGTAGAATTCATTCCTTAAGCGTGATTGGCTTATATCACGTGATATTACCGAGGTAGGTGTATAGCTTAATTATGTCACCCGATTAGAGTAAGCCTTAATAGCTCAGTGAGTAAGACGCTGGACTTCAATTTTGGCGACGCAGGTTCGAACACAATTTTTTTTTACATTTTGGTACTTTTTTTTACAATTATGATATTAAAAGCGTAACACATTCTATTAATAGATAATTGTCCTGAGAATCGTTACAGAAAAACACTTTTTTTGGTGCCAATCTGTGACACAGTCCATTTAAGGAATGAATTATCTGGTTGATGTCATTATCAGGGTATAACGCTGCGTTGGGCTGGTTGAAGGACTCCACAATCATGCAATTCATTACTTTTATTTACGCTAATCGTTCATTTTTTATATCCAGAATTGTTAAAAAATACTTTATTTCGTTTAAGAAATCCTTTCAGTAATTTTTTTCTCACCCATACTGTAAATAGAACTACCCCACCGTTACTAGAAACGGTTTGTCATAATGATGTCATAACAACGCCGGAAAAATGAACAACTTTATAGTTGATTTTGAACATAAAATTGAAACGCTAGTCAGACAACAATATTATAACAAATCATAAATAAACACTTTTCAACATGTTGAATTAAGTCTTAGGTGGCCTGCTGACACAATTAAAACAATAACAAGATAAACAATTTTTAATGAACATGTAAATTTATACATGATCAGAGCATATCTGAAAATGTTGCGTATATTGGATGAAAATCGCAATTGTCAAGAGGCTGTTCACTCAAGGAATGGAAGTTGAGGTGTTAATATATAAAACAGGAACCTTTACCAGCTTCTGACATACCCATGTAACGATGTGCATGAGTGTTTCACAACCTCTCCGCGTAATGTTAGAAAAACTTATATGTTACCTTACATATTTTCCAGTTTTAAGCAGTCAAGATTTCGGTCCATCCCCAGACAATTGAAATGGACGGCCAAGGAGGCTACCAACGTACGGAACCGTATCCAGCCCAAACTGGTGAGTCACATGATTATTACGTCAAGGTTGTGTGTGACATAATACAGTTTATTTGATTCCACTTCCTTTAATTTTTTATTGACTGTTTAATTTAGGAAAAGTTAATTTCATAGCACTGGTGTCATCCGTGTCAGCCTATCATGTGTTTGATCATACATTTTTTTAACAATTTTAACTGTAACACAAAAACCTTTGAATATATTACCTGGGGTAGTCATTTGAAACTTGGTTCACTTGTTCATAATGAGAGAAGGCAAATATGTACAAAGTCCCATTACTCTGGCAATCTTACCTATTGAAAACAGACGATTATTGGAATCCAGATTGGAGCAGTTTTTTTCACTTTCAATCATACAATTTTGTCTGCACTTTTTGTGTATTTAAAACTATTTTCACTTTTAAATATACAACTATCTCACTCTTCACCCATTAAAAAGTGTGTTTCTAATTCCTTAGTATCTTAGTCCTTTTTATATAATATATAGTTAGTAGAGAGATTATCAAATAGTATACCCAAGTAATCAATATTAACAATTATCAATATTAACTTTTACCCGATATTCTCATGATTAATATATTTGCTTCTAATTCTAATTGCACTATAATTGATGCCTTATATTCATCTTTCAATATCCCATTATTCAGTTATTTTACTTTCTTTCAATTTTCAGGACCACGTACGTAACTATATTTATATGTTTTAAGACAAATTTAATCCATATTCAAATTTGCTTTGAATTTAATTAATGTGTTTTATTTCTGCAACAGAATTTGAAAAATTAACATCTGGCATACAGTCATGTATATAAAAAATGTCATTTTTTATGTAATTCCAAAAAACTAACGAACCTTTGCATAGATATTTGTATTATATATTGTATTGTTTATAATATTAGTGCATAAACATATAACACAGCTAGACATGTTTTAAATGCATAATCAGTGATTTATCTTAGTAACAACTCCCAACCCTTCCTTCTAAAGCGAAAAGTGGCCATTTTTCGTAACAATTATACCGCCTCCCAATCCTTCCTTCTAAAGCGAAAAGTGGCCATTTTCCAAAACAATTATACCGCCTTCCAGAAAACAAAACAATAATTATTATCACAAGAACAGCTTAGCCTTACTACATACATGTCTCCCAATAGTCTAAATATGTATATTTGTTATTATTAAATACATCTACATAGAAAGAATATCATTTTCCTTCAGTCTAAAAACATTCCCAATTTTAAAGACCCAGGCAGTGGAAGGATTTCGTAAAAAATCACTGATTCATGCTTGTCCGCTTGTAGGGTTAGACTGCATTGTTATTGTATATATATCTTCTATAAATAAACTCCTCACAGGTCAAGGTCATTGAAAGGTCAAGGTGCCCTATTTACAGCATAAGTGTTGTCATAATCAATCCAGACTAGTTATATTTTTTTATGTTAAAAGTTATAAAAGGAAACAAAAATAAGTTGTATTGTCCTTCTGTTAGTCTGTTCATCGGTTTATTACAATATTATTTTGTCTCAACTGTAACTCAATTTTTATTCATCTTGATGAAACCTAACAGAAATGTATAGCAGCATGGGAAAGTGTGCCAAGCTAGCATTTGTGCTCCAAGGCCAAGGTCACACCAAGAGGTCAATTGACTATTATTCTGATAAGGCAAATGAGATAGCTCTTGTTTAATTTGACACAAATTTGTCCTTGACACTTTGGTGAGCCTTCGTGTTTAAAAATAATTAAGGGTTACAATCTTAACATAAATGTATCTGGCCACACACACTTTATAGATTTACAAAGTGTTAAAATGTCATCAATTTTGCATTATCAGTGTTAATAACAAGACTATTTCTGCCATCTCCTTAAGGCTTCTACTTGAAAAGAAAATGAAGTAATGTCAATAAATGACCTTGACCTATATGGCAAATGTTGACCTTATACCAACATTCTTATTGTATTGTTGACCCAGTCGAGCATTAGTTTCTGCATTGTGATGTCTTGTTTTACATGAATGTTCATTACGTTGTAATATATATCCAAGATCATGTTGCTTGCTAAAATATATTTTCTGAGCTGGCCTAAATTTAAATTTGAAAAATTTACAACTTTTTAATGGAAGTTATTTTGCAAATTGGGTCATGTTTAGTGAAAATCTCTATTTGTATCAATTTTGATATGTTGAATAAATGGTCTAAAACTATACAAATTCACCAATAGTTTTCTGTCCATATTTTATGCAATTCGTTAATATAATAGACAGCAAATCTGATAAAAGGTTTTTGGCAATATTATATTTATTAAATCTTATTCTTTTTTTAAAGTTACTATTTTTTTGTCAGCATAATGACTTCCCAATAAAAGAATTGTGATGGACAATATGTAAAAAAGCATAACTGTTACGGCAGGGTTGGGGCTCGAAGGTCGGGGCTTGCTGTAGTATGGATTGCCAATCTGCAAGTCTTAAAACCCATGCTCATGTTTGTGTCTGTTGCATAGTATTAGTACAATCCAATAGTGTCTCAGACTTATGATTCGTTTCCATTTATATATATCCACATTCCTTCCTAATGACATGGCTGGTATTACTTGTTACTATTTATAGGTATATCCCCAATCACCATCCATAGATATTTATACATCTCAATTTTGTTTTAAAAAATAATGTAGCATGCACCTTTATTTAACCTAAAATACACTTAATATCATTCAAACATTCAATCCTTAAAGGGGTTATATTTCATCAATACATATTATTATAAGGTATTGTTTTATATCCAATATTATTTTTACCACCGCTGACAACATACGATTATTATAAATGACCAGACAGAGGGACTGGCTCCAATTGGCATCTAGTTGATGTGTTACTAATTTCATGTTTATTTGTCCATGTGCAGGTAAAACTCATGGTGGTGATCGTGCAGTGGAACAAGATGGCGACATTGGTTGCTGCGGTTACATTCTGATGGGCTTCTCCATCCTCATCATGATCATGTTTTTCCCATTCTCCCTGTTCTGCGCCCTCAAGGTAAATACTCGCATATGATATTTGTTAAACATGAAAAAAATCAAAAACAACGTAGTAAAAGAGACATGCTTTAGCATTTGATTTTGATTCTCAGTTTCATTGTCGATACATAAATGTCCCCATTAAAATGGAGCAAATTTCATCATATTATGCACCAGTCAATTGTTACCATGGCCCCCCCCCCCCCAATCCGTAGAATAGCGGGGACTTTTAAACCAACAATACATTTCTTTTGGTAACATCAGGTGGTTCAAGAATATGAAAGGGCCGTCATTTTCCGACTGGGTCGTGTTGTGTCGGGAGGTGCCAAGGGGCCAGGTAAGTTATCAATAGAATTTTGGACTGATCAATGTAATTGGAATTAATCTTGAATTTAAATAAATAAATTTATATCATGACTTCTTATGTGCTACAGTGTAAAATACATGAAACAATGCTTTATAGCGTAGCCACTTTCAACGCTATTTATTAATGATGTTACATCACACTTTTTGGATAGTTTTGACATTGTACACTATAGCTATATATATCAAAACTATATAATGAAATTGCTTCATGATGGCGGCATCATTTATTATATATATTATTTTGCATATTTAACCTTCCTGAAATAATACACTTCTAGGTTTATGTAATGCATTCTTTTGCACTCATAAGGCCAAAAGAAAATTGTTTGGTTAAGGTTACATCATTTTCAAAACTAGGTAGGGTAGGTAAAGGCTGTTTTTATTCTTATTTAGTTTTTATATTTTATTAGGCGTTATGTAAGAACATTATAGTCATCATGGAGAATGCATCCTCGGCACCCCAGCGTATCTGATATAGGTTATGATACGCTGGGGTTCCAAGGATAGGAGAATGGTGTTAAAGTAATATTGAGTTTAAAGCTTTAAACTTCATAAAAAAACACACACTTACAAACTGACTATAAAAACCGTAGGGTTGTCGCCTTATTTGGTAGGTAGAGTCAGGTAAACCGTAACCCAATCTAAATGCTTTTTTCTTGGCCTTGTAAGAATGGAATAGTGATGAAATTAAAATAATAGTATTGTTATTCACATGTACATGGGTTATGCAGTTTTATGAATTTCAGGGCTGTTTTTCCTGTTTCCATGTGTGGATTCATTCAAGAACGTGGATATTAGAACATTTTCCTACGACATCCCACCCCAAGAGGTGAGTTTGGTAGTTTAAGTTAAGAAAAGATGACAATTTCAGATAAAATTGAAGATAGTATAATGTAAGATAGAAGAAGTTTGACTTGATAAGATTCCAACGCGTTGTGGTATAATATGAGAACGCTTCGTGCCATCCTCCCCTAAGATATCGGTTGTGTTAAATTAACAGAAGATTAGGGCCTAGTTTCTCGAAATATCTTAAAGTGACACTCTTGTTCAAAATTAATACATACACATGTGTACCAAACATACATTTTGAGGGATAAACCTTTTACTTCTTAAAAAATAATGTATTTATGGAAAATATTATTTACTGATAAGAAGAATTTAAAAGAGTATTTAATGGCTGAAAACGCTAAAATATTAAACGATTGGTGAGTGATAAAAGATTTAGTGCCATTTACTATCGTCTCGTAAGGTAGAAATACCATGATTTCTGCACCTTTCTTTCAAATAAAACTTGGTATCCTTAATTCATAAGAACCATTGTTTCGATATAATATTTATTCATCCTTTTTGGTATTTTAAAACAATTGTATTAATTGTGGTAAATCTTAAATGGGAGTAAGAGTGCATCTTTAAGTCTCTTATATATAACATAATTAATCTACTTTCTCTATTTCTGTTTTGGTACATATTGTGTAATATTTACATTCCTAAAGATTTTTTATATATTCAAAGAAGGGTATTTTTTATCTCTTTTAATAATCAGGATAAACTAAAAGAAAATTAGTAAAATCAAAATAAAATAAATTAATTGCTACTGAAAGCCTACAAACACTCAAGAATTTTCGAGAAATAGGGACCTGGCCCCAATATCTCGAAACTACTTAAGTCAAATCTCAATCTCAGTCTCAACTCATTTTTCCACATTACAGTATGACATTATTAAAAATTACTAACATTTTACTATTTTTATGCCCCCTTTTGAAAAAAGTGGGGTATATTGTTTTGCACATGTCGGTCGGTCTGTCTGTCTGTCGGTCGGTCGGAATACCAAATGGTTTCCGATCAATAACTTGAGAACGCTTTGACCGAGGGACCTCATACTTGGTATGTGTATTGGTCATCACCAGCAGATGAACCCTATTGATTTTGAGGTCAGTGGGTCAAAGGTCAAGGTCAGTGTGACCTTTACATGAAAAACGGTTTCCGATCAATAACTTGAGAACGCTTTGACCCAGGAACCTCATACTTGGTAGGTGTATTGGTCATGACCAGCAGATGAACCCTATTGATTTTGAGGTCAGTGGGTCAAAGGTCAAGGTCAGTGTGACCTTAACATGAAAAACGGTTTCCGATCAATAACTTGAGAACGCTTTGACCCAGGGACCTCATACTAGGTAGGCTTATTGGTCATGACCAGCAGATGAACCCTATTGATTTTGAGGTCAGTGGGTCAAAGGTCAAGGTCAGTGTGACCTTTACATGAAAAACGGTTTCCGATCAATAACTTGAGAACGCTTTGACCCAGGAACCTCATACTTGTTTATTTAAGTGTCCAAATCCTACTAACAATTTGGCTCCCAAGGGGGCATAAATGTTTCACTAACATCTCTTGTTAAAAGCACATTCTCACGTGCAGTATGTTATACATGACTGCTCAATATTCTAAAAAAATAAAAAATATACAGCACAAAATGTATTTGAGTAAAACTCAAAAATAATGAATTGGACTCCAGCACAATTTTTGCTCTCAATTTTATTTTCTGTAAAATATTGACCATAATTTTTTTATCAACATAATGAATGAGAGAATGCCATTTTAAAAAGGGTAAAACATTTACAATTTTGAATCATATGATGCTGTAATGTGGAAAAAAGAGTTGAGACTGAGATTGAAATTTGACTTGAGTATTTTCGTGATATTGGGGCCTGATCTTATAGGAAAGTTTGGCTTAATTTATACTATAATGAGTGTACAATTACGCCACAACTGATAAATAGTCTGATTGGACATTTCCTGTCCACGTAAATTGTCAGTAATTCTGTATGATGAAAATTACCATAAGAAAATGATATAATAACCATCAGAACAGTTAAAAATTATTGTGTCCTAGATATTTTTGTGAACCTGTTTGGAAAAAAATTGCGAGCTGATGTATGGGTTTTTCTTTTTAATATTTCTTACTTTGTTTGAGCTTTATATGATATTATTTGGAAAACTTTCATGATCTTATTTTGTCTCCCTAGATGTATTTTGTTATTTTTGTATACAAAACATTATAAAATCTTCTAGTTGAGCTTTGGAGCAACCATTTCAATACATTAGATATCATGTTAAAAAGGTTTCACTTTTCTTATTTGTTTACCGAGTGAAAAAGTCTGTGTTTCAATCAATAATCAGTCAATAGTTCATCTATTGAACAGTCCATTTTTGAAATGTTTTGTGCCAAAAAACGTTTATATGAACAAGGTCAATATATTTGGCAAACATTATCTGAATAGTGTTATTTGTCAAGAATAAACAGCCTGTAAAATTAACAGGTATGTTCACTATAAATATGATATATTATGTATAATATTATTATATAAAATAACCCATAACTTAAAAATGTAGAATGTTAAATTTGAAAGCATGTATGTGTTTTCAAATTAGTAATTAGCTGATGTTTTCATGAACATCAAGTTGGAAGGCTATAATGCGAGGAATGTTAGAAAATATAAAACTTGCAATGTTTTATTTTTAAAACTGGCAATGTTGAATCAGTGTTAAACTGGCAAAATTATGTTAAATCAGTGTAAATTAAACTGGCAATGTTAAATCAATGTAAGACTAGCAATGTTAAATCAGTGTAAAACTGACAATATTAAATCAGTGTAAAACTGACAATGTTAATCAATGTAAGACTGGCAATGTTAAATCAGTGTAAAACTGACAATGTTAAATCAGTGTAAAACTGGCAATGTTAAATCAGTGTAAAACTGGCAATGTTGGGCGAGTTTAAAAGTGTTAAATATCAGGTAAAAATGGCCATGTTGAGTCATTTAAGAAATTGCAATCAATGTTGGGTCAGTTTAGTAATGGCAATGTTGGGGTCCATTTTAAGAAATGGCAATAATTGTTAAATGTTGGTGTAAACCTTGACAAGTGTCAGTGGTAGTCCTTGCGATGGTCATATTCTAAATTGTTAGTGTAAACCTTGACAAGCGTCAGTGGTACCTTGCGATGGTCATATTCTAATGTTGGTGTAAACCTTGACAAGCGTCAGTGGTACCTTGCGATGGTCATATTCTAATGTTGGTGTAAACCTTGACAAGCGTCAGTGGTACCTTGCGATGGTCATATTCTAATGTTGGTGTAAACCTTGACAAGCGTCAGTGGTACCTTGCGATGGTCATATTCTAATGTTGGTGTAAACCTTGACAAGCATCAGTGGTACCTTGCGATGGTAATATTCTAATGTTGGTGTAAACCTTGACAAGCGTCAGTGGTACCTTGCGATGGTCATATTCTAATGTTGGTGTAAACCTTGACAAGCGTCAGTGGTACCTTGCGATGGTAATATTCTAATGTTGGTGTAAACCTTGACAAGCGTCAGTGGTACCTTGCGATGGTAATATTCTAATGTTGGTGTAAACCTTGACAAGCATCAGTGGTACCTTGCGATGGTCATATTCTAATGTTGGTGTAAACCTTGACAAGCGTCAGTGGTACCTTGCGATGGTCATATTCTAATGTTGGTGTAAACCTTGACAAGCGTCAGTGGTACCTTGCGATGGTCATATTCTAATGTTGGTGTAAACCTTGACAAGCGTCAGTGGTACCTTGTGATACTCATATTATAATGTAACAGTGCCAACCTAGTTTGTATGAATTCAAAGTTTGTCAGATTAAAAGCTTTATGAATTTATTCGAGAAAATATTATATTGATCTAGTATTAAATCTTGGAATTATTCAAGAATTTATGACCTCAGGGAATAAATTGTTCATGAAATGTTAGTCATGAATGCTCTTTATCTCAATTTACATCAGATATTGATATTTCCTTCATTGATGTTGAGATTATCTTCAACAAACTTGAATTCTATAAGTTTTTAAAACTGTTAGATTTGTTATAAAACTGTAATAGGTTTTATCGCAAACAAGCCCAAGTAAATAACCATATAACAGAACCCAATTGTTTTACAAAGCCCAAGCTTGATTTCTGACTTCCAGGCTTATGCTACTTGATGCTATAGTTACATAAAGACTTCATTTGCTTACAAAGAAAAAGAAATTATATATAATACCCAAATATTTCTTAATACTTCAATGTGGTCTGTTTTGTTTCGCCATACTCGTGTGTAGCTACAGGTGGGGGGTTTGGGGCAACTCCTGATGACTCAAGATTACAAATAGCATGTCAACATTTTAATGAACATAGATAAATGATGTTCAATGACTAAGTGCACAATCATTGTGAAAATATTTCCGGCAAAGCGGCGCAAAATACAAAAAAAAATATGTCCAGATTGATACAGATAATAGAAACTAATGTGTGTTGGAATAAATATTGAACAATTAACTAGCATGTTAATGAACTACAAGTATATTTGAATATGATATAAAACATTTTTTATTTCCTAAATGGGATTATGTTAGACAGTGACATCTGAAATAATCAACTTGAACAGGATGAGAAATATATGTAAATGTCAAGACTAAAATTGAGAATGGTATACCTAGAGAAAAAGAGAATCTGAGAAAAAGATCTTTTATGCAAATTACTGGGAACCAGGGCTGTTTCTTCAAACGTAAGCGAAAGACACTAAAACTTTTACAATATGTAAGCCAGAGTGAAGCATACCGATGCATTACTGTGAACACTTATATTCGTTTGTCTGTTAATGATTCTTCATAAAACTGTTAACGCATGAAACATGACCTTTTGGTCCTTCAAACACTTTGTTATGAGGCAATCCCTTAACATCAGGAAAAAAATGATTTACTTTGCAAGTGCTATACATGGCTGAGAGAAATGCATCATAACAAAACTGTTGAACCAATATGTAATACAAAATTTGATCAACCATTGTTTGCTGCATGGTTGCTAGGATAAATTCCATTTCATTCTCATCTAAGTGCCTTTGAAATAAAACTTATATGATTTCATTGTTAAGCAAATCTTAGTATTGCGTTTTGTTGATATAATTAAACAAGATTACTTTTTAAAGTATTACTTTTGTCAACTATGAAATTAAGTCTATTTGTCTGATAAATGTTTCTTCAAGTTGGTATGACGTATATTTCACAAGGGCTTTTGTTAAATAGCTATATATAGGTAAAATAAAGTAAATAAAGAACAGAAATATCCATACTTAAGTCAGCTTAACGTCACAGGTAATTTGGCATTGTTCCCAGTATGTATTATACATTGGCCTTCAATAATTCACATGAAGTTTAGAAATCAGTAAAATTTATAAAGCAGTTTCGACATAACCATTTTCTGTTCTGTACTTTTGATTATGGATGTCAGAAAATAGCTGACATCAAACTAACGCAATTATTTTTTCTAGATATCTGACTTTAAATAAAAAAAATAGTTTCTAAATTTGTTTCTTAAATGCATGTTATGATTTAAAAATTCTTACAAATTCAACCTGGTATAGAAATGAATAAATGCGTGCATAGATCAGAGAGGAGTCTCTTTCAAAAAGTACTGAATAGATTTGTATACTGCCTTTACATGATCCTGGCAATTCCTAATATATCAAGTTTATTTTATTCTGATGATTGTAAGGGATATCTTATTTAATTTTTGTAAAGCCAAGAATAATTTGTTCAAGAACTGTAAACACCAGGCTTATTATAGGGTAAAAGATTTTTCACTTTCAAAAAATAAATGCATATAGGAAAAGAACTATATTTCAATGAAGAGCATGGAACTTCATTTTTTTAACGCTTTGGTAAAAGTTCAATATTCATGGCTGAATTCGTTCAGAAATAACATCCAATTGAAATTATATTGATGAAATACTATACTTAATGTTATTCTACATGTATGCTATTTTATAAGTGATAATATTTTTTTCAAATGTTAATTTGTTTCCAAAGCTGTTACATTGTAATCAATATTTGAACTAAGTTGAGCATGATATACAATTATTAAGTTGATAATACTTTGTGAAAACAAAGTCCCAAAAGATTCCTTTGTTCAAAAACTTATTGTGAAATGCCTGAAAAGTAAAAACCCTCGCAAAACCTTTAAATCCATTGCAAGGTACTTGCAGACATGTGAACTTAACTGGTGGCCCATGAAATCCACCACTTGAGAGCCCCCCTATGGCTTTTGAAAGAAAAAAATATTCATTAAGACTTTTGTACTTTTTAGCAAGGTTGTTAAATTTAAAACACCACTGCTTCAATGTCTTGTATGAGCAACAGTCTTCATAAATAAGCGTTTTTTACCTACAATGAAATGAAGAGAGAAAGTCAAAGCTTACAACTGTTTGACGATATTTTACGCATCACTGATTTTCACAAGTCGCGCCCATACTGCGTGTAGAAGCCCACTGCCATAAGCTTTTGCAGTTTAGTTGCTTTTAGGTATGTATCAATAATTATTACCTTTGCTTTGATAACTAGACAATAATTATGACCTTGTTTACTTTAAATGACTCTCCTAGATATTTATATATATATAAGTATTAAATATTTCATGTTATAAATGTTAAAAAGATTTTTGTCGTCCATATGACTAGAGTCCAGTATGCTAATTCTAAAGCTTTCCATAATCTAGTCCTTCATCCGATCTTTTTCAACCAAATCTTAATTCTGCAATAAATCTATTTATAGAATTGGTACTTAACATGTGATATTTGTTTTATGCATAGATATTGTCACGTGACTCGGTGACGGTCGCTGTGGACGCTGTGATATACGCACACGTATTTGACGTCACGACGTCGTTGATTAAGGTTCAGGATGCTCAATGCTCAACACGTTTGCTTGCTGCCACGACGTTACGAACCATACTGGGTACAAAACAACTTTCCGAAATACTTGCTGACAGAGAAGGAATTGCTAAGCAGATGCAGGTGATCTTTTTAGCTTGATTGTAAAATAAGCTGTGAGCTGATGTAATTCAACCTTAAATCCATTTCTTCATCAACCCAGTAGTGGCAGAAGTCTCCATGGCCTAGTGGTATTGACTGCTGACATTAATAATTGCACTGATAAAGCGGACCAGGGCTTCCATTAAAATAAGTTTGGAAGTATATTACTCCTTAGAAATGGGTTAAAACCTCCAAAATTGGTTCTTTGGAAGTACAAAAACTTCCATAATTTTGAAGAAAACTTCCAAAGTAGAAAGCTTGAATGTTCAAAATATCAAAACCTTTTGTCAACATTAATTTTATGGTCACAATTTCAATCAGTGTAATTGATTTTAAGTGCAATGAATTGTTATAATATAAGTTTGTGAATTTGGGGAAGTTAAAGTTGCAATTTATTTGATTCTTAATATACTTGCGGAAAAAAAATAGTTGAAAAAGATATTGTATTCTGGAGACTTAAACTTCTAATTTCAATGTAAAACTTTCAATATTGATTGACAGGAAGTTCATAATACTTTCAGTTACAAATTCTTAATGGAAGCCCTGGTTGACCCTGTTCAATTCCGCCAATCGCCAGAATATTTTTATACAGTCACCAGTGAAAATGCCTCATTGGTTATTCATGACGACCAGAATTTCCTAGCCAAGTAACTCACAGTACACAAGAAAGCATAATTCGAGGGGTGAATGAGAAAAAAGGTTCTAAGTGACATTAAATAAGGAAGAAGATAGAACCTTTTTGCTCTCACCCCTCGAAATAGCTTCCTAGTGTAACGGTGTATCCTACGATGTCTTGATATAAAAGTTCTTAACAGTTATTTTCAGGGTGATGGAGATCAAGGAATCTTAAAGAATTTAAACAAATTAATTCAATGTCATATGCACTGCTGTCAAAACTTTCCTTATTGTTAATTTTTGTAGGCATTGTGTTTACAGTTCCATACACTAGTTATAATCTATAAGCTGCTGCTTATTTACTTAAAATGATGAACTTGTGCCGGTTTATGTGTTTTAGGAAAATGTTATCTGATAGCTTTTGTTTATATTTCTAGTAGGAAATAAAAGGTTCCATTAATTGTTTCAGTTTACACTGGACGAGGCCACAAATCCATGGGGAATCAAAGTAGAGCGAGTTGAAGTGTAAGTTGTTATCTTTCTCATTTCTCAGCTCCTCTGATTTTAGTCCTCAGAAAGTCAATGATTTGTCATAGCCTTGGTGTTGTTATAAAGTGTGTCAGCTTTGTTGTTGTGCCGAAACTTTTATCTTGGCCATTACTCAAAAACTGATTTACATATTTAAATGAAACTTAATGGTAAACATATACCCTTATGTTCAGCAAGGTCCATAACTCTAGCTTAAATAACTGTTTTAGTTTTACTCCTGTTTTGAATGACTAGTGATCTTGTTTGTTGGCCACAACTTGTTTTTCAAAAAAAAGGCTCCAGTTATTGTTTAATTGATGTTAAAGGGGCTGTACTCCGTATGATGAAATAGCGAAAAAAAGAAGAAAATTGACGAAAACTGACATAAACTTGGTATCAATGTGAACGATACATTGAAACTTAATAACTGAAATACCACATAGCTTACAATTAATTTATTTGTACAGTTTTTTTGTATTTTTCCATTGAAAAAGACTACTAGGTATGTCTACCTAGTAGACTTCATTCCTTATGCGCGTTTGACTAGTCGATGTTATCACGTGATATTACCAAGCAAGGTATATAGCTTAAATGTTCCATTAGATTAGGCTAAGCCTTCATAGCACAGTGGATACAACATTGGACAGCAATTTTGGCGACTCCGGTCCGAACCAAGTCTCCGCCTAGATTTTTCTTACATTTTGGTATTATTTTTTTTACAGTTATGATATCAAAGAGTGATACATTTTATTAAATAATTGTACTGAGATTCGTTACAAGAAAAAAATAATTTTGGTGCCAATCATTCTGGTGTACAGTCCCTTTAATTAATGTTGTCATTGTACAAACTGTTTTGCCACAATACCATTAAAACTACAGGGAAAAGCCCAGTGACAGGGTATAACTCTTCTATCATTCAGTATTTCTTAAGGGAAATTTGGTTTCACATATTGCAAGAGACAAAGTGCCCATGTGTAGAATGGCTTATAACTTTGGCTGTTTTAATGGTCAGACAAATGTTCTTATGAGTAATGCCCCTTTATCGATAGAGCAAAAACAAAGAAGCTTTTTCATCAAGCTGTTACGCTTTACTCCCCTTACAGGAAAGATGTGCGACTTCCGTTCCAGATGCAGAGAGCCATGGCAGCAGAGGCTGAAGCTACAAGAGACGCCAGGGCCAAGGTAATGCATTTGCTATTGGGTAGAATGAACATGGGCTGATAAAATACCTAAACAATTTGGACAATTTTGTCTAACTAATGTACTTTCGTTAAATACAATCAAACATTTCTTCAGATTTGACAATGAATGTTTCTTAATCTAGGAAATGTCTGAAGCTGTTTTATATTACTAACTTAAGATTAACACATGCATAATATTTAACTCTCACTTATTTAACTTTGACATGAAACAAGCTCAAATGCATTTTTAAGGGTCTCACAAATACCAAAAGCCTTATTGGTGATGTTTTGGAAAGCACTGTACTGATAAGCCACAGTTCACAATCGTGCTATAGACTCCTCAGCTAAGTGGCAGACCCCAATAATACTAGACCCGCCTTACTCATATTCCATTGTAAAAATGTTTCAGAATTTTGAATTTATGGACTTTGAGACAAATGAAAAGCGCAATGTTTTATTCTCTTGAAAGAAGTCTGAATAGATCATGTGAGTTACAGAACATAACTTAAAATAATTTGTTACATTGTTTAATCTCATTTTTCTCTGATGTATGAAAGTAGAGAGTTTGACAAAACATTATATGAATTGATATTGTTCTGTTCAACATTTCAGCAGCAGATCAATCAATGAATCAAATAAACGATATGTCAATACCTCAGCACTAAATATGGATTCCCCTCTAAATGATTAAAGATTAATTCATTGCCAGCTTCAATTCTCCGTTGATTATTTGCAGTAAACAAATGCTCGACGACTGAACCTGGCCATATTTGATAAAATCAATGACCTTTATCTTGGATGATTTGCTTTTTAATTACTATGACCTTTATATTACCTGGTAGAGAAGGTTTGAATCAAAACATCACATAATTAGTATCGCAGGGGAGCATTTCATCAATAATTCTGAGAGGTTTCGAACCTAGGATAGATTTTTAACAGCGCAATGTTATTGCTAAAAATATTTAAAAAAAATGAAATGTATGAACAAGTCATCAGAATTAAAGTATTCGTAAACAAGCCTGTATTCTATATTGTCATGTTATAAAAGACAAGCTTAAGAAAATAAGAATATAAAAAACCCAGGGTTGGGTTGAGTCTGGGTTGCATACTTTGGGCTAGTTTCGATCACTGACATAGAATAATATATAAAGAAATTTTGTTCATAAATTTACTGCAAACTCTTTTGTTCACAACTGTTATTGCTGCTTAAATCAATTACTGACTGCTTAAATTAATTATTGGCTGCTTAAATCTATTATTGACTGCTTAAATCCATTATCTGTCGCTCCATGCTATATGTTACTGTATTGTCAGAAATATCTCAAGCATCACTTTCATAGAACCTTGTGTGAGTTGAAGTCTGTTGGTCTCTTTTATTGCATAAATCAGAATGAAATGTGTTTTTATCTGTGAAATGACTGTCATCTTCATGCATTTAAAACTATTTGATGTTAAATATTTGATTTGAACATTGTGTTGTAGAGTTGATTTTGATAAGCAAAGATATAGAGGATAATTTGTTTGTTTTAGTGTAAGAGCGTAATATATTTCATTGAGTGAGCACAAAATTTAATGTATCACAAGCTGGGTAGCCACAATTGAGATATTCAATTTTGGTGTTCACAAGGTGAAAATTGCTATCTAACACAGAAACAAACAATTTTTCTTTTGAGTATGCCTAAAATTGGAATTAAAAGTAATTTTATTACACTTTTTTAGACAAACAAGCACATTAGTATGCGCTTGTTGCGTCATTTCAAAAATAATGTCACTGAAATTATGCCAGATGTTTGATTTCAAACCGAGAACGAGATTAAATTTCAAAACAGTGAATAATATCAAATTGATATATTCACTGTTTTAAACAGTGAAATATCATTTGTGGATGGGAACGCGATTTTGATCATTGTGGCGCTAACGTGAATAACGAGAAAAAGCGAGAATCAAATCGCGCACTCTTTTCCCCTTGATTTTTACATGGTATTTTCGAGCTAAAAACTTAGTTATTTGTTGTCAACATAAAAAAATACGTCAATTTCAGCAATAAACCCTCTGCAACACTATTTATTGACGTTTAGTTGATCATAACCTTTTAACGTGTGTTTAATTTACCGAAAGAGTTGGTCAGCTGTTCGGCTTTTGGACTTTGGTAACTACGTTTGTATGACGGTAAGGTGCAAACATTTCTGGTCGATGATGTGAGGCGTTTTTGAAATAAAAACAGTATTATTTTATTTTTTTGAAACGAAAGAACATTGATCAGAATATGCTTGATCATGAAATGGTTGTTTATAACCGATATTTGTTAACATTCTGACAAACAACGCAGTAACCGAGACACCGTTTCCTAGTTTCACGAGGAACATCCGGTGTTAAACTTCAACGTTTCTTGGTTTAAATTGTGGAATTGCAAGTGGTAAGTACAAATAAAATGTTATTTAATCATTAATGATTGTTTTTAATCAGTATAACACAATCTACAAGCTTGATAAGTAATTTGACAGTACTTTCACATGGCAATCAAAGTAATTGTCAAAACCCGGAAGTGAATTCTGCGAATTGTTTTGTTGTTAGCAACCGATAATGACAGCCAAGGTTAAATGTTAAACGTTGTCACAGGCTTCGACGGTACCTTATGAAAAAGAATATATTCAAAATGATGATCCAGATTTTGCAAATGAACAACTTTAACTTGACAATCTTTATTATAAATGAATTTGTGCAGTCTTCTCAAAGTCAAAATATAAAAGATTCAAATGAAAGGTCAATTTTATGTTTGATAAATAATGATGATTTTGATTGTGAAATGAACAAGAGTCTGATAGTGGACATGATGTTTCTGAGACTTATTTCAACGATGATTTATTACTTTGTAAAATAATTATGATGGTACTCTGAGAACTGAAGATGTCAAGGAGATTCAAAATGTAAACAAACTGCAGTGTGCATACTACTATAATTTGAATGTTACTGAATAACGGTTCGGATCACCCATTTTCATAAAGTAAAATACTATTTGATTTTTTATTTGCTATCATTATTGTCTTTGAAGGTGCTGAACCATGTAGCCAAGATGTGCACTACCACTACTCATGGGATTTTGCCCAGCAAGTCCACTATCCACATCATGCCAACAAGTTGGGCCGATATATTTCGCCACCCCACAGAAGTGTCATGTGTTTCGCATGTGTGCCTTAGGTTCAGCTATGTTTTTATGGTAAGATGTCACTCTGAATTAAACATGGAGTAACAGAATAAGACAGATCTTATACAATAATGATATGTACCTGTAAAAATTGTCTTTCCAAGTCAGAATTAACTTTTTAGGTTAGATTTTTTATGTTGTCAGCTTTGTATTCCTGTTCAAAAACTTTTACCTTGGCCATACTTAGAAATCCTTTTAAAAGATTCAACGTAAACAAGTTTAAAAACACTCTTGATCTTAGCTTGGATTTTAAAAATGAATTTTAATTAGAAATAAAGATCTGTAAAAGTAATACAGCTATCTGTTAGTGTCATTTTGGGTTGTCTACATTATCTTCTTGCAGACTATTTCAGTACAATTTTATTATTATTTGTGAAATCAATTAAAGGGGCTATACACCATATGATGAAATAGCGGGAAAAAAAGAAGAAAATTGTCGAAAACTGACATAAACTTGGTATCAATGAGTACAATGCATTGAAACTAACTACATGTAACTGAAGTACCACATAGTAAAAATACAATTATATATTTGCAGTTTTTTCGTATTGTACCATTAAAAAAGATTACTAGGTATGTATACCTAGAAGAATTCATTTGTATGCGTGATTGGCTTGTCGATGTTATCACCTGATATTACCAAGTTAGGTATATAGCTTAGATATTCCAAAGGTTTAGAGTAAGCCTTCGTAGCACAGTAGATACAACATTGGACTGCAATTTTGGTGAATCCGGATCGAACATTTACATTTTGGTATCTTTTTTACAATTATGATATCAAAGAGTAAAACATTTTATTAAATAATTGTCCTGAGATTTGTTACAGAAAAAAACTGTTTTTGGTGCCAATCTGGTGTATAGTCCCTTTAACAATAGTTAACATTTATTTGTACAGGAAAGTAGACATTTTATCTGGTGGACAGGCCGAATTGCCGGGGAAAGGAAGTGACAGTGTCGTGAGCCTGGCCCACCACTACTTTCAGCACTATGGTGTCGGTGAAAAACATGCTGAGGTATTTAGTGCTTCACCCATTTAAATTATCTATAGAATTTTAATGGATTAAAGGTTCTAACAGCTTATGCAAACTTAATCCTTATTGCTGAGAAGAGATTATGAGAATCAATAGTGAATATAAAAGATGATGAAACTTAACATATATTACACCATGAAACACATTCTTACTCAGATTTTTTTTCCATTTCACATTTGATGATTGATAACGATTGGATATTTGGATTCAACCATGGCTTATGAAATGTGTCCATCAGTATAACATTGCTTTCTTCATGTACTGCATATAGCTTAAAAAAGAAAAAAAAAATGTATTAAATTTTCCAGGTTTATTTCGATAATGCTGTCGGCCAAAACAAGAACAATGCTGTGCTTTGGTATGCCATGTGACGTGTAATGACAGGTAAGTTTTCTTATCTGTTAATAATTGTTTGTCTGATTTTTTAGGACAAATGCACTGTCTTTTGAAATCAATCACATCATTGATATCTGCGATTGGTGCTTTAATTTTAAAGGATGCAGAACTGGATGAAGTTCAAGTGTAGTTGGCAGTAATTTGATATGAGGAATATGTTAACTAAATAAACATATGTTAACACTCCATTATTGTAAGATTTATGTGTCTTGAAAACTTTATTATACCCTAGTTAAAATCATTTGCTTAGTTATATTTTTTGTGAATATAGATAAGTTTTATTTACACTAAACAGATCTTCCAACAATTTTCAGGATTGCATGAGAGTGTAACACTAAACACTATGTTGGCTGGGCACACCAAATTTGCTCCTGACTGTCACTTCGGCAACTGGAAGGTCCAGTGGCCATGTTGTAATGCCGAGAATCTTCAAGAAATTGCCCACACTGTTTTCACCTCTTCAAAGTCCAGCCACAACATCCCACACTTGGTTTATGACCCTCAACAGCCAATCACAGTTCACAGTTGGAAATCATTCCTAGATACATATTTCAAAACTCTAAAGAATATTACCAAATACCACCATTTCTATGTATCAAAACATAAACCAGGACTAAGGAGTTTAGTATGCAAAGAGTTTGTAGATTCCTCAGAAATTGAAGTTATTCTTTTGAGGATGAGTCCAGAATGTGGTGTTTTGCCTGAAATAAAGCATGCAACGTGCCTAGATGCTGCACGTCAATCGTACCTTCAAGATTCTTTTGGTCCATTCTTTAGATCTGAGTCATCAAGATCTGCAGTATGCCCTAAACCAACTCTGTGTAAAGTCGAAGTTTACTCCTTTGTTGGTGAAATGTTGATTGTAGATCAAATGTTTGTGGCAAATATGAAAGAAATGAGTAAAAAATGGCATTATCACATGTAACCATAGCAACAGGCTGTTGTTTTATGTAGTTCTTTTATGTCATTTTGTACATATAATGAGCAATGTGTACTCTTTGTGTCTATGAATTAGTTTATGTGTTAGCTATAACAGACAGTTAAGTTAGTATTTCGGCATGGACACTGCATTTAAAATAAGAACATTTTTAGTGGACATTGTTTTCAAACTGGCTTACCAATGTGTAACAGAATGATCCATATCTTTTGATTTCTTTGTACAAAAATGACTAGAAACTTTAGTTGTTATACCTAAGATACTTGGTATCATTTACATGCCAATAACTTAAAACGCATTGTATATTGAGAACACATTATTTGTGGCAGACTTTGAAAATGATTGGAAATAGCATTTTCATTAGTAACCATAGCAACCGATTTTTGCTTTGACCTTTGTGGCCAATTTCTATGTCATTATATACATTAGCAATGTGTTCTTGCTATTTTAATGTTGAAGTTTATGTAACACTAGTAAAGATAAGTGATATATTTAAACAGGTATCTTGACATATATATAATATTTAAAATAAGAACAGTTTTGTTCACATTGTTTTTTTATCCCTGTGTTTCATAATGTTTCATATGTTTTATAACTTTTGTGAAATTAAAAGTGAAACTTTAGAGTTAATTTCTGTAAATACTTAGTATCATAAAGATGTCAATAACTTATAAATAAAAAAAATTATGCGGACTTTCAAAAATGATTGGTAATAGCATTTTCATAAGTAACCATAGCAACTGAATTTTGTTTGACCTTTGTTGTAAGTTTCTTTATCATTATGGACATTAGCAATGTATACTTGTTATTTTCCTTTTGTAGTGTATGTGATACTAGTAAAGATAGTTTTATATTTTAATATTTTGACTTGTGTACTTCATTCAAAATAAGAACAGATTTAGCGAACATTTCGTTCAAATTGTGTTAAAGCTCTCTGTTACGAAATGTTCCATATCCATTGTTGTTTTTTAATATTTGACTGACTAGTTCAGATTTTATTTCTGCAATTGCTTGGTATCATAAAAATGTCAATAACTTAAAACACAACTTTATGAAAAACATTATTTTTTGAGAAACATTTAGAAAATGAGTGAAAATGGCATTATCAATAGTTACCATAGCAACCAAATGCACTTATGAACTTTTCGTTAACTTTTGTAATCAAACTATGAGTGCTTATTGTTTCTATGCTAAAACTTATATGTTACATGTAAATAGTCCTTGACATGATACTTATCTGACATGGATATTTCATTCTAAATAAACACATTAGACCATACATTTTGTTCATTTCGATTTCTACACTCGTGTTACGAAAAGTACTATATTTTTTTAGTTTTTGTGAATTTTGACTTGAAACTTTGGATTTTTGTTCTAGAAATACTTGGCATCATAAGGGTTACAATATCTCAAAATGTCATTTTTGGGCCAGAATAATCATATTCCCATTCCCATCCACATTTTCATTTTGCTAATGAATAAATATAAACAACCAAATAGCATACTATGATAAGATGTACTAAAAATCTTAGTTTCTTAATGTATCAAGCTACAGATTGATACTTAGATAATGATGAAATCTTGAATTGGAATTTTATATCTGACAAAATAATGTTCTTTGCATAGATGGCAATATCTTGCTTTTAAATAAGGTGATTCTTTTATTACAATGGATCTATAATATGAGAAAAAACTGCTTTTTGCAGGTGATATTGGCCGAGGGTGAGAAGAAAGCATCCAGGTCACTGAAGGAGGCTGCTGACATCATGAGCGAGTCCCCGGCCGCCATGCAGATCAGATACCTCCAGACCCTTAACTCAATAGCTGCAGAACAGAACTCAACCATCATATTTCCACTGCCCATTGATATGTTGAGCTCTGGGGTCAGTAGAATGTCCAGTGGAGGTAGAACGGAGAGCAAGGGAAGTCTTTCTCGTTCAATGCGGAAAACTGACACTAATCCGATAAACGAAGAGTTAGTGAAGTTAGAACGGTCAGAAGAGTATCCTGTTATTATATCACGTCCAGTAGCCGAGAGGCTGAACTCGGGAACACCTGAAGCCGCTGTTTACTATCCACCCCCTTATTTACCTGACTCTCCACACCAGGAGCCTGCATGGGATCAAACTGTTGAAGATTCTACATGGTAGACTGTATAATAAGTATCAATAAATGTTTCAAATGAGCAACATTTGTACCCTCGAAAAAGAACATTTGTACCTAATAAGTATTTGTACCCTTGGAAATAAACGATTGTACCCATGGATATAAGCATTTGTACCCTTGGATATAAACATTTTTTAACCCTTCCATATAAGCACTTGTACCTCTGTGAATAAACATGATCAATTGTGATATTATGATTTGAAAGCCAAGCATACGGTGTTAAGGAAAGATATTATGAACGGACATATCAGGATAAATCAGGAAGTGAATAGACTGTATAAGCTTCTGTGATATATAATGTAAATCTGTGTAAGTTTGTTAGTGAATCACTTTAATTGTGAAACAAACAACTCTGTATATACTATATATACATGTATGACAAAATTAAATATATTTTCATTGCATTTTACTTCACAGTTTGTTAATAAGATTTGTTCTTGTATATATATATATATATTTTATTTTGAGTGGATTTATGTTGTAGAATTGTACTTCTGTATGCATGCCTAATTTTGAATGGGGTCCACGTTATTTTAACGTAATGCAACTTAAACATTACACATGTATTTATGCTGACATTTTTTGTTAAAATGTGTTTTTTTAAATGATTTACTTTGTACTGTTTATACTGGTAGCTAACATTTGTGTTGTTATAAATGTATGACATCAAAGCTTCTGTTGTTACACTTGTATGTGTTTGTTGTATTTTCTGTACAAAACAATTCCATTCACTGAAAAGGATTAATGAAATAGGGTTCTTGTAATTATTGGCACAAAGCATTTCAATAATAGCACCAAAATAAAAATGAATATAAAGTGGTGCATTTCTTGGCTAACTCATTTTCTCATTGATTTCTCTTTTATATTTTTCAACAATTAATGTCGAATTTCAAACAACTTACTTATAAATCTTATTATAGATCCTGTCACGAGACTCAGTAACAGTTGCTGTGGATGCCGTAATCTACGCTCGAATTTTCGATGCCACCATGTCCATTATCAACGTTGAGAATGCCCATGCGTCGACAAAACTGTTGGCTGCCACCACCCTCCGAAACGTCTTGGGAACGAAAGTGCTCTCGGAAATTCTCAGCGACAGGGAGAGCATTGCTCACACCATGCAGGTTTGTTTGATTTTCCTAAATGAACAGAAACATCTTGTTTGTAATTTTCTCTTATTATTAATGTATAAATCATGACATTTTGTCATCACATTAAATATTAGGTTATTCACAAAATAGATCTAACATCGGATGGTTTATATCAGACTGTAAAAGTAAGCCATACACTGTTTGAAAAGAATGTTGGCCTACCTAAGGATAAGGTTACGCTGACTAAAGGTCCGATCTATACTGTAAGGAGGTTGGTAACATTCTTTGCCAAAAAACTGAGAATAGAAAAGATAGAAATTTTCTTTCCAATTATTTCAGGCGACCCTGGATGAGGCCACAGATCCTTGGGGAGTCAAGGTGGAGAGAGTTGAAGTGTAAGTTAAGCTGATGTTGAGTTTATAAGTAGTGTTATTGTGAGCAAAGGTGAAAGCTTTTAAGCCTCATAGAGTCGTGCCCCAGGACCATCAAGTCTTACATGCCATCATGTTCCCTGACCCTGGGTATGAATCAGTACTGGTGGCGATTCTGAGAGGCCATGAGAGTTTCCCTAGTCCAGATGGTAGCGTGACCTTGTGGGTGAGAGCTGGACTCCTACCACTAGACAACTGTCACCCTGTTTGGGATCAAACTAAAGACGTTTTTGGTGAGAGGCAGAAACCTTCACCACAACACTACTGTCACCCTGGTGGGAATCGAACCCAAAACCACTTGGGTAGGAGACAGATACCGGCCTTAACCACTATACCACTTTCACCCTGGTGGGAATCGAGCCCACAACCACTTGGGTGAGAGACAGACACCTTAACCCCTGTACCACTTTCACCCTGGTGGGAATCGAGCCCACAACTACCTGGGTGAGAGACAGACACCTTAACCCCTGTACCACTTTCACCCTGGTGGGAATCGAGCCCACAACCACTTGGGTGAGAGACAGACACCTTAACCCCTGTACCACTTTCACCCTGGTGGGAATCGAGCCCACAACTACCTGGGTGAGAGACAGACACCTTAACCCCTGTACCACTTTCACCCTGGTGGGAATCAAGCCCACAACTACCTGGGTGAGAGACAGACACCTTAACCCCTGTACCACTTTCACCCTGGTGGGAATCGAGCCCACAACTACCTGGGTGAGAGACAGACACTTTAACCCCTGTACCACTTTCACCCTGGTGGGGATGGACCCAAACCTCAACAGTGAGAGACAGACACCTTAACCCCTGTACCACTTTCACCCTGGTGGGAATCGAGCCCACAACTACCTGGGTGAGAGACAGACACCTTAACCCCTGTACCACTTTCACCCTGGTGGGAATAGAGCCCACAACTACCTGGGTGAGAGACAGACACCTTAACCCCTGTACCACTTTCACCCTGGTGGGAATAGAGCCCACAACTACCTGGGTGCGAGACAAGACACCTTAACCCCTGTACCACTTTCACCCTGGTGGGGATGGACCCAAACCTCAACAGTGAGAGACAGACACCTTAACCCCTGTACCACTTTCACCCTGGTGGGATTCAAACCCAAACCTCAACAGTGAGAGACAGGCATCTTTACCACTAGACCGCTCTCACCTGATATTTGCTTGTATATTGGTGGAACTATTTTGATGAATTATTGAGATTTTATTTTGCAATTTTGAATTCTGTCAGTAGCCAGTAAAATTGTTTTGTCTTTTAAATGCAACTTTAGTTAATATAAGAACCCTTTATGTTAAAACTTAGAATTTCAGTATTTGTTTTATTTTATTTGTTTTTGATTCGTCAATGGCTATCTTTAAACCCTCACAGAAAGGATGTGCGTCTACCGGTCCAAATGCAGAGGGCCATGGCTCAGGAGGCCGAGGCCACAAGAGACGCCAGGGCCAAGGTAACTTAAAAATTCAAATGCAAGTTTGTATGTTTTAATCCTCTCACAGGAAGGATGTGCGACTTCCGGTCCAGATGCAAAGGGCCATGGCTGCAGAGGCCGAATCAACTAGAGATGCCAGGTCCAAGGTAACAGATGTCCAATCAAAATGGATTTGAACATGGTGTTAATGATTATACATGTGCAAGAATTCTGTTTCATGTCAGAGAAATTGCAAAGCTAGGCCGGGAAGGCCCCTATTTCTCAAATCATCCGGCCCCAATTTCTGGAAATATCTTAAGTCCCTTATAACATGATCAAGCTCAGCACACTATTTTTGATTAAGTATATATTGTGTAATACTCTCTTTTTAAGGAGTTCTGTGGCTTTTAAATAATGATTGAGATCAATAAGCTAAAATACTTTTTGTTCCATAAAATCATATTTATGTAAGATATATTGTAGATACTTCAGTAAGTTACACGCAAGATTTTTCGAGCAATATGGGCCTGAAGTCCCTTATTACAGAATCAAGCTCAGCACACTTTTTTCGATTTGGTATCAAATGTGTGATGTTCTTTTTTTTTAAAGAGTTTTGAGATTTTTAAAGGAAATTATACATGAGATAAATAAGATAAGCTGAATTTGGTTTCATAAAATCATATTTAAGTAAGTACTTTTTCTAAATGAAATAAGATACTTAAGTAAGTTGTGTGTTAAAGCTGCAGTTGGGTCTAAAACTTGGTTATATAATTTTGCATTATACTGGTTTTTAAAGACTAACATTCATCATATAACTCTCCGATGCGTGGTATGGTAAGGTGAAACTAAATTAACGCTTTAATGACAAAAAAAAGTGTTATGCTCACATAAATATCACTGTACTTGTGCTATCATGTATGTCATTCTGAATGAACAATGTACACATACCTGGATAACTTAGTTCATAAAATGAAGTCATCAAGAACAAGTACCCATACAATTGCTGTTTAGCAACCTCTCTAATATTTGCATAAACACTGCACTAAATATTGGTTATATTGATCATTTAACTTATGACTCCACACATCAAGTGTCGGGTTTTGTGGTCAGAAGGGCAGTTTCTTTGGATTCCCACAATTTTTATTGTCTTTCTATGAAAAAAACACATTCATGAAACTTGATTGCAAACTCTTTTAATTAACAGTCAATATGCGCTTGTTTGCCTTCATATAAAACATTGACTAATTGGACACGGTGTTCTGTGACTAGGTGAATGTATTCTAAATGAATAGTGTCCACACTGTTATTCAGCATAATGTAAGCACACTTAACTCATCTTTATTCAGTACATAAAGGCCTCCGACCCAAAATACATACTATAATATATACATCATTAATTAAAATACTTAAAAAAACAGCATTGTGCTCTGGTTACCAACCTATACTAATACCTGACTCTAGTGATTTATTTGAATGTGAAATACAGCTAATACACCATACTTTTTTACATTCCTTGCAACAACATGGATCTTTGCCTTAAAGCTGCACTCTCACAAATGATAGTTTTTACCTTTCATTTTTTTTAGTCTCAGAATCGGCTCATTATGTCATCTGTGCTTTCATTTCAGTCATATAAGATAAATCAGATCTCAATTGTTTGGTGAACTGCTGAAAAAAATTGTTTTCCTGAAAGTGTTACAAATGCTTTCAGCCATAAAACATCAATTGTCAATGTATATATGAAAATTTGGATAAGCTCTTTTGTCAGCAGGCTTATAACACTGTTTTTCAGATATATAAGCGAAATTGGCTCATTTCAAGACAAAATCTTAAAAATGTCGCTAAAACGATCAATATGTGAGAGTGCAGCTTTAAGGTGTATAATCTTCAGACAAATAATGTAACCATCTTTGAACTCTGATGTTTTCTATTATAGATTCATTCACATGTTGAAGTTGTTAGGCTTAGTTAAGGTTATTTAAGGCTACAGCATAAAATTTGCCTAGCGCTTCATTTTCCACATTATTTGATGTGTATGGGTTTTTTTATTAAGTAACAAAAAAAAACATAATGAAAAACAAAAACATAATTAATACGCCCAGATAAAAAATTCATGTCACATGCATGTTTTGGAGTTAGTCAGGAAACACCAAACAATTTATTTTTATTAATTGTCCTTACTAATATTTATAAAGTAGATCTAATGCATTATAGATCATAGTAATGCTTGATTCATACAACTTGGACAAAAATCAATGATGTGATTTATAACATGAATTCAATTAACAAATGCCCATAAATAGGATAGCCATGAAGTGGATCCATTTGAAAAGCCCCTGGGAGTCATTGACACTGTTAAATATTGATGCACTTTGTTAATGATCTAAATAGATAATTAGATAAACAGTATTTTATGACCCAGATCATTGGAGAATGTTGCTTCATATGAATGTATAAATATTTTATTATATGAGGTTGTGAGCTGAGATTTAACATGTTGTGGGGTGTATTTCTGTGTGCAGTTACAGGGAGATTATCAACACTCTGTCTCCCATTAGAAATGTTCTTATTACTTCCCTTATTTAAAGCATGGTAATTTTGTAATGTGGAGGTATTTCATGACATGGCATGCCTTTCTTCTTACATGTGTGCATGGTATTGTTAAATTAGATAAAATGTTATGTGCCAAACGTTTGTAGGTGTAATATCTGTGTGTGTGTGTGTGTGTGTGTGTGTGTGTGTGTGTGTGTGTGTGTGTGTGTGTTAAATGATTCTTACTATATAGAAGATAATTGTTTGTTTCAGTGTAAAAAGATCTTAATATATTTCTCAGAGTGAACTTAGGCGTTTTATTTCATGAGTAGGGCAGTCTCGAATAATATTCACTGTTGGTGGTCACAGAGTGAAATAACATTGCTATCCTGCAATGAAATAAACATTATTGTTTTATTTATTTTCCTTAAGGTGGAATAAAAATGTGCCAATTTTTATGCACACATAACATCATTTCTAATCTAACTTCATAAATATTTTGTTCAAGCAACATGTGCTGATGTTTGATTAGAATGTGAGACCAGGCTTAAATTTCAAAACAGTGAAAAATATTAAATTAAATTAATTAAAGTCTGGTTAAATATTAATTTAATATTTTAACTGATTGAAACAGTGAAATATCATATTTATTTGACTGATAAAACCTCTATAAGCCACCAGAAAGCATAAGATAAAGTATTCAAACATGCAAATCACAAGATTTTTTCTTTAAAACAACACTTTATCTTACATTTTATCATCCCTAGGTCATTCTCGCTGATGGTGAAATGAAGGCGTCCCGATCACTGAAGGAGGCTGCTGACATCATGAGCGAGTCCCCGGCCGCCATGCAGATCAGATACCTCCAGACCCTTAACTCCATCGCAGCCGAACGCAACTCTACCATCATATTTCCGCTGCCCATCGACATGCTTACTCAGATGGTTAAGAAATAGAGGAAATATGAATTTTGAGAAATTTGGGATGTACTCCTTCAAGTGTGTCCAACCTTACTTTGAAACTTTTGCTACCTTATTTCACCAACAGTGCTAGGGTTTGGGATGTTTTAAGATTAAGATGTACATTTCTAGTGTAGATGTTGTAAAATAAGCATTACTATTCATGATGTTTTTAAATGAGAGTATAGTTTGTATAACCTACCTTTTAAGCAAGGATTTAATAAGAAATAGCAAAAAAGAATGAGAAAAAAATTGACTTAACGGTTCAAGTTAGCTGTAGGTTTGTGTAATACTAAAAGAAAGAACCTTTTTTTCAAAAGAATTTCAAATCACTATCAATGTCTCAGAAGGTATTGAATAAACTGTAGATATATTTTTTTACTTTTAAAATGATGTAAAATATTGTACAATATTCTTAATGAGTAGTTTGAAGTTCTTGTTTTAATTGTTATGCGTACTTTAAATTTACCTGTTTTTATTCATCAAACAGAGTTCCTTGCGCTTATCTTCGAGAGCAATGTTTTTGTTGGTATTTATTTATTGTAACCAAAAGATATTCTATTTGTTGTTATAAAATACTTTTTCTATGATATTATAACTAATAGTCTCCATTTTCCATATTGCTAACTAATCAGACATTGTTACATACTGGTAAGTTTCCTTTTTTGTTGTACAAGATTACTTTAATACACCAGTTTCTCTTTCTCATTTGAGTGTAAAAAACATTATAGGTATGAATGTATTTCAAAAATCAAAACACAAGTTTCTGAACATTTATTTCCATACATATTCAGTAAAAATCTTTTTAAAAAATAAAAAAAATGTCTGTACAAATATTTTTCACTCAATGCTTTGTACAGTGTTATTTTGATTTATTTTAAATGGTGGACATACATATCAAAACTGATTACATTCCAGCATTTGTTGAAAATCCTTATTCATAGTTACAGAACTATTTTGTATAATCTTTGGTGTGAAACTGTTGTAAACTTTAGTTGAAAAAAAAATAAACGTTTACGTTAACAGTTTTCTTCTTTGAATAACAGTATTATAAAAGAAGTGATACCAACTACAAAGTTCTACCGTATGTGAAGAAGTTTTTTTTTCTCAAATATTTGTTACATTGTAAAAATTAAAGGTTATAAGTATCTTCATGGCCGAGAGAGTAGGATTATAAGTATCCATCATGTGTTTCATGTACGGATAGAAAAATCCGACCAGAGGGCACACGCGTTAGCCGGTAATGAGGTTTGCGGAGTTACCGGACATGCAGCATGTCCGAGGGTTGGATTTTTCCATCCTGACCTGGAAAACATGATTGATATAGGAAAAAAGGATAAACATATGTATAGTACTTGGATTAGGTTTGAAATTTTATGAAAATGTAGTGGAAAAAGGTTTAAGTTTGAAAATATGACAAATTGCCTTTGACCCCAACAAATTGTAGCTAACACTTGGCTACAAATTGTAGCTAACACTTGGCAACAAATTGTAGCTAACACTTGGCATCTTAACAATAGAATCTTCTCAAAAAAAAAAAGCTTTATTAGAACACTTTATCCTTATGTTGTACAACATAATGTTGGAACGCCTTCTCCAAATATGGTACAACTTTGTGTTTGTATGCCGTCTCCAAATATGGTACAACTTTGAGTTTGTACGCCTTCTCCAAATATGGTACAACTTTGTGTTTGTACGCCGTCTCCAAATATGGTCAGACCGTGTTGGTACGCCTTCTCCAAATATGGTACGACTTTGTGTTTGTACGCCCTTTCCAAATATGGAACGACTTTGTGTTTGTACGCCTTCTCCAAATATGGCACGATTGTCTTGGTACGCCGTCTTTAAATATGATACGACTTTGTGTTTGTACGCCGTCTCCAAATATGGAACGACTTTGTGTTTGTACGCATTCTCCAAATATGGCACGATTGTGTTGGTATGCCGTCTTTAAATATGGTACGACTTTGTGTTTGTACGCCGTCTCCAAGTATGGAACGACTTTGTGTTTGCACGCCGTCTCCAAATATGGTACGACTTTGTGTTGGTACGCCGTCTCCAAATATGGAACGACTGTGTTTGCACGCCGTCTCCAAATATGGTACGACTTTGTGTTGGTACGCCTTCTCAAAATATGGTATGACTTTGTGTTTGTACGCCTTCTCCAAATATGGTACGACTTTGTGTCGGTACGCCTTCTCAAAATATGGTATGACTTTGTGTCGGTACGCCTTCTCAAAATATGGTATGACTTTGTGTCTGTACGCCTTCTCAAAATATGGTATGACTTTGTGTTTGTACGCCTTCTCAAAATATGGTATGTCTTTGTGTCGGTACGCCTTCTCAAAATATGGTATGACTTTGTGTTTGTACGCCTTCTCAAAATATGGTATGTCTTTGTGTCGGTACGCCTTCTCAAAATATGGTATGTCTTTGTGTTGGTACGCCTTCTCAAAATATGGTACGACTTTGTGTTGGTACGCCTTCTCAAAATATGGTATGACTTTGTGTTTGTACGCCTTCTCAAAATATGGTATGACTTTGTGTCGGTATGCCTTCTCAAAATATGGTATGACTTTGTGTTGGTACGCTTTCTCAAAATATGGTTTGATTTTGTGTTGATACGGCCTACGACTGTATCTCTTTTTACAATTCTTAAGTTGCCATGGCACAAAAATCCATGAGATTAGGCTAAATAGGGTATGGTAATACAAAAGGTAACAGATATTGTACAAGGTTTGAAAGTGTTTTCGTTGATCGTTGTTCTTGACTATAATATAAAATCCTTATCAGAGCAAGCCTCAACTCGTAAACAATGAAGAATAAAGTAAACAAATATCATAAATTGATAAAATAAGTTAAAGTAATCAACGACCTGATACAAGCACCATTTGCTAACGAATAAATAAAGCCGGAGCAACAGTGCTAGCTCTTAAAATGTGTGATAAAGTAATTCTTAGACAGCCATCTAACGTAGTTCGCCTTAGCAAGGTTTAAACTTTGTCTTAATATAGTTTAATGATGAAAGTATCAATCATTGTACAAACTAGTAGGAAAAACACAATGGAAATAGAAAACCAACAACAATACATATATATCCTTCGAGATATTAAAACAAAATGAATAAAAAAAATGACAAACAGTCACTTGTGTATGAGGCTGCATTGACAACTGAAATTGGTATAAAAGAAAACTCTCAATCATCAAGAAAACCTTTCGCGGACTCCAACGCTTATCTCAATCGTAAACGGTGGAAAAAATAATGGAACAAAGAATAAGGGGAAACCACTTGGGGAACTCGAACAAAAACGGTTTCAGTGTCACAAGTCTACATGGTTGATTTCATAAAGCAGGGCTTATTAGTCAAAAGTACTTAATACAGACGAACCCCGCTGGCTCGAACTCTTAAGGGCCGGCGAAAAAACCTCGAGCCTCGGTAAATTCCGAGCCAAGCGGAAATTCTTATCTTGAGAATAAAGAAATGGGTCCTTAACATCCAGTTCGAGTCAACGAGAAATTCGAGCCAACATGTTCGAGCAAACGGGGTTCGACTGCAGGGTATTTATCCAAAGGTATTGTTTCAATGACTTTACGAGCCAATATCATTTAAGCAATATGCATTTACTCTTACTTTGATAAAGTGAATTTTACGTTACAATTCCACTTTCACTATAGACCTGCTATATATTTCTATATTTCTTAAGACATCTTACTTATAGACTACTCTCCGCAACTCTTCAATCTCTACTGGTGAACCATTTGACGTATTGTCTCCCTTAGATTGGATCCTCTGGCTTTGCACACTGTATATATAGGAAACTATATAGACGGCCATTTATCAAAACATATATTTTATACATAGACTCTATATGCATTTTGTTTATATATGTACACATTATGTATATAAAGACTTACAATAGATACATTATGTTTATGTCCGCCCGGTTAGCTCAATCGGTAGAGCGTAGACTGTGATCGGACCACCCGGTTCGATTCCCGGGCTGACCAGGTCACTTCTGTTGTGATTGGTTATGAAATCATATCTTCGACCATTCGCACTGTACCACTGCCCCTGGCATGTTCAGAAGTTGTCAGTTCCTTGCAGAGGTGAAGGCACCTAGTACTGGTTAATCGCCTGATAGTCTGCCCAGGATAGGTGTGCGTGATTGACTTGTCACTCAGGGACCCTTCAATGTGCGCACGCCGGGACCCGGAGTATAAACTACTAACACCACATTATGTTTATATAGCCTAAAATACAATCATGTAGTCTGTACTTTTTGGGTTTTCCCCACCCAAGATTTGTAGTTTATATGCCTCAAGGAATATAACTTGAAATAAAAAATGGATACCATAAAATATTATTACGTCCCCTTGTACGTTATATTTCACACATGTTGGCCCCAGATGGAGTATTAGTCAGCTTGATAGTTTGTGGGAGAATATTGCAAAAACCTAAATGTAACACTGGTTGTACCATATTGGAGTGTTGCCTTTGTTTTCGTCTGAACATCAACTCCCATATCGGACCAGAAACAAGAAGGTGGAGTTTAACCGTTCAATAACTTGCATGTGTATAAAAACAGTTCTATATAGTCTAAAATACGCGCGTTTGTTATTGAACGCTGTACTTGTTACTTTGAACACCCATTTTCATCGTGATAGAAGATATAGATTGTTTTAATTTCGATACGCAGATGTATAGCACTATCAGAAGTGAACGCCCCCTCCCCCCTCCACCCGGTGATGGTAAATATTTCTTCGTAATCAGGCAAGGGATCGAACCTGCGCGGTGAACCTGGGTTGTCAGTCAATTGTCTTACCACTAGACAACGGACCCACCACACCTGACCCTTTAATAAGCTACTACGTTTAAATACATTATTATTTTTGCATGCATATCGGTTTGAAATGTGCATGTTTGGCATCCATGTAAAGACGCTGATTGTGTTATTTTATGTAAAATGCACCAGTCAATTGTAACCACGACCCTCAGGTCCGGGGAATAGCGGGGACTTTGACTTCTGGTCCAGCAAATCCCGGGTAAAATCCCCGTCCAGCGGAGACAAACTGCCGGTAAAATCCCCGCCAAATGCCCCCGGACCCCGGGATACCTAGTAGGGCCCATCCCCCGCGGAAACAAAACCACCGCATTCACTCAGCATTGGCGAGGGGCATTTTAGAGACTACAAAAGTTCAATTGTAAAACGTATCATATCTGAGCACATGAAAGGGTTGCCAATTTCTATCAACGGTTTTTGATTATGATAATAAACATGGCGCATGAAAAGCTACCTGTAATGTTCATTTTCAAGGGTATCAGTGAGTTTCTGCTTATATATTCACAGTCAGCGACGCCTTAAAGGGGCTCATTTTTCGGATAACCGACTCATACATACCCGATTCAAAAGCTTCTAACAGGTTGAAGCAAAATTCCAACAGAGAAGGTTAATGATGCAGTCTATTTGATGGACGCATGGCTCTTTTTTACCCAAGATGCAATCCGCTGGTTTGTATGTGTTTTCTGTCAGAGTTTATACGCGAGCAACGGCCGTGAAATGACAAAATAGTCACAAATGACTGCATCTGTCAAACGGTGATTTGTTCCTGCTGCGGGAATCATGTTGCTAAATATCTCCAGCCAAAATTATCATTTTGATTTTTTTTGAAAAATAGATTTATTATGTTCTTTCGTAGAGTAGAAAAATAAACCATACGGAGTCAGGTTAAAAGGAGAAGTAAATATCAACTTTACTTGGATGCTTAATATTTGAACCCGCGAGAAGTATAATACCATTCTAACTTAACAAGAGCGCCGCAAAGCGAATGCCAACGCTCGCCTGTTTTTGTTGCTGTTTTTGTTTTGTTTTCAGTCAAAAAGGGACATAACTCAATAATTGTTGAAGGCATTGGTGTACATTAAGCATTGTCTACTAAAGCATGTGTACCAAGTTTCATTGGAATGTAATGAAAGTCTGATGAGTCACGGCCGAGGTAAAAGTTGTTGCACTATGACGTAGAGCACGATAATAAGGTTAACAAAATAGTTCGCCTTTTGTTCGAAAAAACTAGACCTATGCATAATACCTCTACACGCGTTATTCTGCGAAAGTCATGTGACAAGCTTATGATTCGTATATATTTTACGACTCGTATAACTGTTTGTAAGTGGCGGTTCCGTGGACTTGTGGTAACACACTTGACTGTCAACCCAGGGGTCGCAGGTTCGATTTCCCGCCGCAACACTACACAATGCTAATCGTATTCCGGGAGGGACGTTAAATGAGGCCCCCGTGTGACAGGTCTAACCACTGGTGCACGTTAATGAACCAGGGTAGCTCTAACCAGGGTTACATTCTGTTTGTACACTATGCACCAAAACCTAAAATGACTAACAATCTTTACGGAGCACACGTCGAATGGGCAAGGCCCGAGTGCGAGTATAAATAAGCTTACCCACCACGAACTGATAATGTGATAATGCATCAGTCAATTGTAAGCACCAAGCCCCCCCCCCCCCTCCAAGGTACGGGTGTAAGACGGGAATAGCCGGTTAAATGGGTCTTGTTTTTACATTCAAGGTGGCACTGCAGTGCCGACTGAGTGCGGTGGTTTTGTTTTAGCGCAGAAAGTATCAGGCCATAGGCCTTACCTAGGCTGTCCCCGGGTTGCGGAGGCATTTGGCGGATATTTTACCAGCAGTGTTGGATGGGCCTGGCTGGACCGTAAGTCAAAGTCCCCGCTATTCCTCGGACCTGGGGACCGTGGTTACAATTGACTCATGGTGCATTACAGTTCCTCATTAAAGGAATGCAATCTGATGTTCAAATCAGAAAGAATAAGTATTCAAGCGGATAGTGTGTAGCTTATGTACTTAACCATATTCTAATTATCAGAATATCTTCAAACATTTCGAAAATAAGCTTTGTACGTAACAGGGTGTAGTCAGAGGTTTCCTCCAATGACCATGTAAAAGTTATGTTGACTTGTATATAGGCAAAACGAATACACTTTAAAGGGACGCGTTCACGTTTCGTAGGGTAAGACATCGAAACAAATACTGAAATTTATGTGAAATGTGAACAAAATCAGTGTATGTTTGTAAAAGTGTACAATAAATGCCTTATCTTGCCGTACAGCGTTAGTTTAATACAGCTTATACATTTTCAAACGATTGCGAAACAAGTTATTTCAACATTATATCAGTCAATCTCGTATGCACGATATTTCGCGAGAGTGTGGTTTTGTGTTGTGGGGGGAAACCGGAAACTATTTATCCGGCTGGTTGATTACAAACCAAACTCACATGCGCCCAGGCCGGGAATCGAACCCATGTCGCCTAGGTGAGAAGCGAGTGCGCTAACCACAGCGCTAACCCGAAAACCTAAAAGCGTAAGTAACATAATTGAAAATTGATGAGTTTATGATTGGCTTAACAAAACTAAAATCAAATAGCATCTGCCAGTTTCTGGTGGGTGGGACCCCCCCCCCCCCCCTCCCCCCATGCGCATAAGTAAAATTACTTCATTCGAAAATATATATATATAAAATTGTTGCATCTATGCAATCTGCATGTGAGCTAACCCTTTAGGCAAAAAATGTCTCTCAAAACATGCACAAACACAGCAAGTGCATGCTAATTCCACCCCCAAGGTCTAAAACGGTGGAATTGTTTTCAAGTCAGGCTGAGAAAATTTATGTGGAAGCCTTATTGCTATTTTCTGCGGCATTGCAATAAATAATAAGGCATGTCATTGCGGTATTAGACTGCATTACCGAAACAAATTGAAATATGCTGTTAGCAATTATCCTTTTCCTAAATATTCCAAGAAATCCAACTGTTTTTAAAGCCTCGCTCACTCATTCATGACATCCGCCATTGTTGAGAACGTCAGCACGCGCTACAAGGCGGTGTCATAGTACAATACGACCCGATTCTTATATCCGAGTGTCAGATTTAATAGCATGGAAATGTGTCAATTTCCGGTAAATTTTTATTCGTATTAACATAACTGGGACCAACAAAACGGATACATACCGTTCAGCAGTTGGAATAGAGGGTAAAATATTGACTGTAGAAAAGCAGAGCTTCTGGCAGAAGAGTTATGATTTGATTACGTGGGATTAAGTAATTGCATGATTATTTTTTTAAAAGCTGCACCCTCACAGATTAACTGCTTCGACAACTTTTTTTTATTTTTTGTCTTGGAATGAGCCAATTTTTGCGTAAATATCTGCAAACCAATAATCAGATCGCAGATTTTCATATTTAAATTCAAAAATAGATGTTTTATGCATTTTTCTAAAACCGTTCGTAACGCTTTTAGCCATAAAATATGATTTTTCGAATGGAAATATGAAAATCTGCGATCTGATCTTTTGTCAGCAGTCTTATATCACTGGTTTCCATGTATTTTCGCATAAATTGGCTCGTTCCAAGACAGGAAATAAAAATAGTGGTCAAAACGTTCAATCTATGAGAGTGCAGCTTTAAAAAGTCGTTGAAGTAAACTCTTTCGTACATATATTGTTGACCTTTGGATTTGTATCATAAATAGCAGCTTTGTCACGTTCTTGAGGTTTTGAGCACAATACTTCGCAGACCCACATTAAGATGTACGCGAGAGGGCAATTTAAACAAATTTTAGTGCTTTTTTGTGATCTTGAATATTTCCAGTTGTGAAAACTCTAGCTATATCCATGATTCGTGTATTTTGAGAGCATTCACGTGGACCACATTTGTGGAAGTTTGGATGCAAACGGTGTTTGTAAAATGCATTGTCTTACAGCGGTCATTGCTTTATCAGACTTAAAGGGGCTGTTTCACGTATGATAAAATAACGGGGAAAAAAGAAAATTGTCGAAAACTGTCATTAACTTGGCATCGATGTGTACAATGCATTGAAACTTATTAACTGAAGTACCACATAGTTTACAATTTATTTAAGTTTAGCAGTTATTTCGTAGGTTTCCATTAAAAAAGATTACTGGGTATGTCTATCAGGTAGAATTCTTTCCTTATGCGTGATTGGCTAGTCGGTGTTATCACGTGATATTACCGCGGTAGGTGTATAGCTTAATTATGTCACCCGATTAGAGTAAGCATTTTTAGCCCAGTGAGTACGACGCTGAACTGCAATTTTGGCGAGACGGGTTCGAACCTGGTCTCCGACACATTTTTTTTTACACTTTGGTACTTTTTTTACAATTATGATATCAAAGCGTAACACATTCTATGAGATAATTGTCCTGAGATTCGTTACAGAAAAAACTGTTTTTGGTGCCAATACGTGAAACAGTCCCTTTAATTGCATCATTAATTGCGGCGATTCAAAAACAACAACGTACATGAATGTTAACTTAAGTCCCGGAATAGAAAATTATATTTGAGAAAGTTTAGATACAAAAGACAGTGTATTATTTAAAACGCCGCTGTTTTAGTAACATGTTTGAAGGCCAATAATGAACCCTTTGAAGCAAGACTGAAAAACAGGGAATTACAACGTCTCCTAAATAAAGACACGCAAACTCCACGTAACTTTCAGCTTTTAATCTTTAGATCCAACAGAGCGAAAATTAAATGTAATAAAACTATATTCTCTGTTTCATTTATAAAACTATAAACAATCTCCCTAAATCAAACATTCTCTCAAAATATCATATCTCGAAACACGAAATTCGGCCCTTATTCAAATATCCAATTTTGAAAATCAACCAATCAGAACAAACACGCTATCCTCTGAATACGATCGCCGAATTTATACCGATTACAAATAAGCTATATTGTTTTAAGAGCGTTTCTGTGATACGGATCAAAGTTTGGAGCCACTGTTGACGATATTCATGCGTTTGAGTGATCACTGTGGCGGCTTTTTGCCCTTTTGTGATTAAATATACGGAAAATTTCCGTTTTCGTCTTTGCATTTTTGCTTATGATTTGGAGG
Organism: Mya arenaria; assembly: GCF_026914265.1. NCBI lineage: Eukaryota > Metazoa > Mollusca > Bivalvia > Myida > Myidae > Mya > Mya arenaria. The sequence continues at coordinate 18,819,483 of NC_069138.1, forward strand.
CCCGTAATACGTTCAAGCATAATCATAAATATTAATGAAATAAAGTCTGCTTAGGACAATTGAGATGTCTAGTGTTTACGGCTGTACTCTAGGGGGAAAAAAGCATACATTTACATATTTTCCAAGTGTTTTTAAAACAAGAGCAAATTTGTTTTTGATAATTACATGTACCTGAGAAAAGTTGTTAAGGAACTTCGGATTCCGCTACAAGAGAAAATCCTCTTCTGGGACGTACATGTTTACGACGCCAGGGCGTCGGCGCCAACTAGACAATCAATCTAGATAGTACACATACAATATTTAGTTATATAGTTAGAGATATTCAGGTCCTTTAACGCCATTTGTTAATGGAACGAAATACGGACAAAAGACCCTATGGAAAAATCTCCACCAATTGTTAATAGACGGGAAAAAGTTCCCATTTTATAAAAGAATGGTTCTTGTTAATCTCAAAGGTTATTTTCCGTAAACATTTTACAACAAGTAAAATATATCATAATATTATAATTTACAACACTTCTACTCAGAAACGATTTAAAACGTAATTTCAACATATGGGGATTTTGTCCGGATGGCTTTTACTTTTGTGCTCACTGATACTCACTGAAATCACTTTCCCCGTGCTGTGTTAATGTCATACAAAATGTGTACACTGTACACATATCTGTATGACGTAGTGCACAACAAGAAGTCTACACGTACGAGTAAACGTAGTAGTAGTGTTTCGCTATCAAAATCAGCCATATGGAAAATGGGCCTTGATCAACTTGATTGCAATGCAATAGCGAATTGTGACCACGCCCCCCACCCCCCAGGTTCGGGAGTATACCAGGGATAACGGGGGGGGGGGGAGGGGCCGTGATTTTACCTTCTAAGTGACTCCGCAGTGCCGAGTGAATGCGGTGGTTTAGTTTTCGCGGGAATGGGCCTAACCTAGGATTAGTCCACCTAAATTGCTTTCAACGAGTCTTTTGACGATTTTATTTTACTACTGCAGACTCGAGACACATAAGAAATATCAAAATAATAAAAAAAGTATCCCTGATCGCTCATTATTGTAGCTACACCTAGGATGTCCTCGGAATGCGGGGGAATTTGGCTGGGATTTTACCAGCAATTTGTCCCCGCAGGTCGGGGATTTTATCTGGGATTGACTGGACCGAAAGTCAAAGTCCCGGACCTGGGTGGGAGCATGGTTACAATTGACTGGTGCATAAGCACATTTATTTGTGAGAAAAATACATCAACAACAAAATATAACAAGCCTATAGCCTATAGTGTCTGTAATAATAGCTCGTACATGTAGCGTGTATGGGTGTTACATCCAAAACGTTTAATGTATGAATATACTTTTAGTATAAAGTCACAAAAGAATAGATGTCGAGGTGTTTGTTAAAAACATTTTTTAAGAAGGAAAACAAAGCCAACCGAACTAACTGGGACACTTCTAACAATTTCGTTGAAAATCATGCGCTTTGGGATAATGAACAAAACAAAACACTTTATTGTTATTTTTTTCGATTTTACCAAAACTGAGGAAGATAATCTTCCATAATTTTGGTATAAACGAAAAACTAACAATATGTTGTTGCTTTTTACTTAATAAGTTTAAACTGTTAAAAAAGCCCTCTGTCGGAACCTCAGATCTTGAAAGAGAGAACGCTGCATTCTGACGTTTTGTCTCACACTTCATAAATCTGAAAGAAACCCATTTCCGGCCAATTACCACATTACAATATAGCGCGCATTAATCGATGTCACGTGGGTGATTCGCCTACAAAATATTAGATAGTATTTCAATAATCTGTCAGCTTGTCGCTTCCTGTTTCTAAGAAGATTCTGCGCTCTGTTGGCGCCCCTTCTTAGATCTTATGGCGCATATTTCAACCATTTTTGACCATAAATGTCCATAAGATTGACTATGAACACTTGCCAAATTCAGTAGCCAAGCGGTAATGGTCAGTCGAAGAATCTAAAGAGAACGGTTTGTTTATTCGGGAGGTTTTTGTTCATGCGTGTTATTTTTTATAACATCAAAGGCGTATGAATTCTTTGGGAAAACAATAGAGAGAAAATAAACAAAAATGGACAATGTAACAGATTTAGGAAGGAGAGAATATTCAACAGGAAAGAAAACAGAAAATAAATAAAAGGAATGCCAAGATAAAGTAGTGTTTAGTTTATAGTTTTTACATATATTTCGATAAGAATAAGGAGGCGCGAATATTTAAAAAAAATCACTCAAAAATCACTCACTATTTAAAATCAAAACCCCCAAAAAGCCAATAATTAACTAACCGAAATCTGCAAAAGTAGTCGTCTACAACCATGTAAAACTGTTAAAAAAAACCGTCCAAAAAGTGAATTTATCATCGAGGAATAATAATACAAGAGGAATCAAGGAAATGCGGAATGGCAAAAGAAGGAAATATGAATTTGGAAAGGGCATCTAACGTAGGGATAAAGCATCGAACATGGAATGAATGAGTAAAGCGGAATAATGCACAATGAGCACATACTTAAGCCAGAAAATAAAAATGAAAGAAAGGAAGGAAGGCGGAACAAGGGGGAGCAACTGTGTGGAATTATAAATTAGTACACTGTAACCTCGCTTATTTATATTTATCTCTTGTCGTTTTAACTATTCACTTATTGGTGATAAATTGTATTGTCTCCCTCTCACTTGTACTTATAATTATAATTTGCTTTACTTAATAAAATAATAGGTTTATAAAGCATTATTCTTAAATTAGATTCTGTAAGAATTCTGCATTGAAGAGTGCTGATTAATTTCATTCTTTTGTATATACCATGTACTTTTGTTCTCTTGGTTACTCTGAATTGTTCGTGTTATTTACTAACGAACCCCGTTGGTTCGAACTCCTGGTTGGCTCGAACTGGATGTAATGGACCGATTTCTATATAATGAAGGTAAGCATTCCCGTCTAGCTCGAATATTTCGAGGCCGCCGAGGAACGTTGGTCGTTCCACGGGTGTTGGAGCCAACGGGGTTCGCCTGTAACTGCTCAATTATGGTCAATGAGAACAATGAGGTATAAAACTCGGTTCATTTCGAGTTAAGAGTTATATCATAAAAGGGTGAAGAAACAGAAGGAAAAGAAAGAACAATGACCGTATGCATGTTATTTCAGGTTTACATTATATAGATAAGTATGTATGTGAATTATGACACCATCAGATCCTCCCGTGGATCAGTTAGGTTCTCTGACAACGCTTGAAGCAGCCGCGGGCATGATAGGAGACGACTAGGTGTCGTGCACCTGTATATGCAGGCAAATTGACTGTTAAAATGACTTATAAATTAATACCGTCACGTACATGAAACAAAGAACAATTCATTGTTAGGGTTTGGGGATTTATGATAGCCTATATAATAATGGGTGAGGTATCACCACACTGTCAGTATATATATTGAAGATGCTGTAATATTGATAATGGGTAGGTTTTAGCACCAAATACTCGTATGTAATGGCAAACCATGGGTCTGTAATTAAAGTTCAGGAGACACGCGCCTGTTTTTGCGTCTAGTTTGGAGAAAAACGTTTAGAACCGATCTACTTAAAAATCAATCAAAATGTTATGATACAAAACAAATTACTGTCTTAAAGAACGGTTTATGTGGGGGAAAAAACGGTAATGAAACCGATCGTATACATTATCTTATTTAACTATCCATTGCACATGTCACCAGTACAGTGGAATATAGGACAAAACATCCCATTAACAAAAAAAAAGCTTTTTTTACTAAGTCACTGTTTTTAAACATCCCAAATCATTTTGACATGGTTAACAATCATATCATCCTGGATATTAGATCCCATAAATGTTTGTATGGACACACATTTATCACCACAACAGAGTTTTTTTCTTCAAATTATCAAATTATTTCTTTATGTAAATGAGTATAACTTGTGAATGGGTTTTTAATGTAAAATGATGTGGGATGTTTTGTCCACCTTGTCAAAATGATGTGGGATGTTTTGACCACCTTGTCAAAATGATTTGGGATGTTTTGTCCACCATGTCAAAATGATGTGGGATGTTTTGTCCACCTTGTCAAAATGATGTGGGTGTTCTGTCCACCATGTCAAAATGATGTGGGATGTTTTGTCCACCTTGTCAAAACTATGTGGGATGTTTTGACTACCTTGTCAAAATGATTTGGGATGTTTTGTCCACCATGTCAAAATGATGTGGGATGTTTTGTCCACATTGTCAAAAACTATGTGGGATGTTTTGTCTACCTTGTCAAAAATGATATGGGATGTTTTGTCCACCTTTTCAAAATGATGTGGGATGTTTTGTCCACCATGTCAAGCATGGTGTGGGATGTTTTGTCCACCTTATCAAAATGATGTGGGTGTTTTGTCCACCTAGACAAAAATGATGTGGGATGTTTTGTCCACATTGTCAAAATGATGTGGGATGTTTTGTCCACCTAGTCAAAAATGACATGGGATGTTTTGTCCGGCTCAATGTGTCGTGGGCCCGATAGAACAACATATAACACTTATCACAACCCCCTAACACTCATCTAAACCTGGGACTAGATTCTACTCTCAGGTCTTACTCAGTGTTTTCTTCACTTTACAGCATGGCATAAATTAATAATAAAATGCTTGTAAACCATATGTATACCTTTGCTCATACATGTTTTTACACGCATCTTACGTAATGCCAATTGAACGGTATTTTTCTTAAGTCAAAAACGTCTAGTTTTCCATTATATCGTTCTGAAAAGTTTTCAGGCAAATGAACTTACGCACTGCAAAACAATCAACAGTGCAAAACAACCAACAGTGCAAAACAGAGTGCAAAACAACCAGCAGTGTAAAACAGACAACAGTGCAAAACAACCAACAGTGCAAAACAGAGTGCAAAACAGATAACAGTGCAAAACAACCAACAGTGCAAAACAGAGTGCAAAACAGACAACAGTGAAAAATAACCAACAGTGCAAAACAAACTTCGCAAAACAACCAACAGTGCAAAACAACCAACAGTGCAAAACAAACTTCGCAAAACAACCAACAGTGCAAAACAGCCAACAGTGCAAAACAAGCAACAGTGCAAAACAAACTTCGCAAAACAACCAACAGTGCAAAACAACCAACAGTGCAAAACAAACTTCGCAAAACAACCAACAGTGCAAATCAACTAACAATTTAAAACAACCAACAGTGCAAGACAACCAACAGTTTAAAACAACCAACAATGCAAAACAACCAACAGTGAAAAACAGCCAACAATGCAAAACAATTAACAGTGCAATATGACCAACAATTTAAACCAACCAACAGTGCAATACAACCAACAGTGCAAAACAGTGCAAAACAACCAACATTGCAAATCAACCAACAGTGCAAAACAGCCAACAGAGCAAAACAACCAACTTCGCAAATCAACCGACAGTGCAAAACAACCAACTTTGCGCGTAATGTAATATTAAATATGCATTGGCTTCCTAGTTGATGTGTTTAACGACATCTCTATTCGGCAATATAGCGCCCTACGTGACAACCAAATTTATTGTGGTGTTGTCACAAATCACCGTATTTCATGTTATTTTAATTAACACCAAAATTGTTATCTTTATAATCAATTACGAAGTGTTTTCTTTGAACGCTCACAGTACTGACTTTATATAGCAACTTGGGAAATTACTTAACGACTACTTGTATATTTTATTTAAGGAGGATTGTTGCAAAACTGAGGCCGAACACTCCCGAGGGGAAAAGTAACACATCTTCTGGTTATCGCTGGAGCCTATTTTATTGTTCGATCGCCTGATTCGTCACTTTTACAGTCACAGAACGTCCCATTACCACATTCATTACCGTTATTGAATCCATGCTGTTGTTCTTTTAGCCACTCTCTCCAATTTTCAATTAACGATTAATTTCCCCATTTTCGGAAATGGCAACACCAATTTGGCACGCAGGAGAACTACTTTTCCCCTGCGCATGCGCAAAGGTGAAAACGATCGCGCACTAATTGGTCAGACGAGTTACGCTTTGCCGTACCGTGTCGCAAACATATAATATTGTAATTACTTTTCTTCTATCCCAAAGGAATGGCATTCAATTGCCTTAATAGACGTAATTCCGATGTAAATTCATCACTTAGCGTGGATCGTCGTTAATTAATTGAATGATGTCTGTCGGCTCCAACAATATAAATTGTGAACAAGCGAAAGTAAAGTGGGGGCTATCAACATGCCTAATTAGATAAAGTTCTGAACAGAACTCCCCTATAATGCATTGTATACATTAGGAAATTATTGTCAGGCCACGATAAATTGGATTCAGTAGAAGTCTAGTTTCAACGTCAGGCACCGTATTGCAATTAGCCATAAACGATAAATCACAATGCCCTTAAAAGGTAATTAAATAAATGACAATGCATTACGCTCTGCAAGAAAGCTGTAACTGGAAGTTATTCCTCTTTTATGCATGGCTTGAAGAATACAGCGTTATTTCATTAATACGCGTTAGCTTTGAATGTATCAGAGTACTGGGTCCGTTCTTTTGATGTCCTGGGACTCTGCGTTATGTGAAAGAATATGCCACTGATTGTAGAGTTATGATCACCGAAAACATACTTTTTACACCTGGGTCCGTATTACAGAAGTATCTTTAAGATTTATTTTTAAATATTTTAACTTAAGTGTTAAATTTGGAATTGTGTCCATATTTTAATTGCAGAAAATACAATAAGCATAACACTTTTTTCAAATGAAATAAATCAGTTAAGGAAATTGTTGAATTTAAGGAAAAGGTAAAATTTTAACTTAGATGCTTCTGTGATATGGCCCCAGGCCCCGATATCACGAAAATAAGTAAAATCTCAACTTTAGTCTCAACTTTTTTTACCACAAAGCATAAAACGTTATTAACAATCTCACATGTTTTTACACCTTTAAAAGCTATTACAAAATATGTTGGTTGACGCCTTTGGTCAAGGTCCCAAGGAACAAATATTCTACTGCTTAATTTGTATTTGAGTAAAATTCATTGTTATTTTTCAACAAGTACTGGTATAACGTAAACCCAGTTATATATACATGAATGGATTAATATACGTATAACATCTTGACCGAAGAGCGCGATTGTTTTGATCGACCTACATCACGACCACTAAACGCCAGCTCCACCGGTGGTGCAAAGAAAGTGAGCTATCGACACTTCCGTGGTGCAGCCGTGCCTTGTGTTTCCCTCTACACCCGTAAATATGATTTATATTTGATTTGAATTTTTTTATGGTTATAACGGACATATTTCGAAAATCGGAAAATGTGGTACCGTGTAAGAACATATTTACTGCAGGTTGGCTGCGATTCTGTTTTGATATTGTGCGAACTGTGGTGCCAGTAGCTTTCCTCCCGAATCGGGCTTGTGCATATCTTGAGATCTGCTAGCATTTCAAGTACACTTCGTTGCTTACACACCGTGTAAGAACATTCTGGCACATACAATATATAACGGTTATCTACAGTACTTAGTACTACTAACGCGGGAACACAACAAAACTAATAAGCACTTCTTAAACAGAAAATATGCGCATAATAATAAAAGTGGTGGCGCTGTTGCTCTTGTGATGGAGCTGTCAAGTAGTGGTGGCGCTGTTGCTCTAGTGATGGAGCTGTCAAGTAGGGTTGGCGCTGTTGCTCTTGTGATGGAGCTGTCAAGTAGTGTTGGCGCTGTTGCTCTAGTGATGGAGCTGTCAAGTAGTGTTAGCGCTGTTGCTCTAGTGGTGGAGCTGTCAAGTAGTGGTGGCGCTGTTGCTCTTATGATGGAGCTATCAAGTAGTGTTGGCGCTGTTACTCTAGTGATGGAGCTGTCAAGTAATGTCGGCGCCGTCGGGTATATTTTGCGCCTGAAGTAACATTAATGTTTTGACTTGTAACACATACCTGAATTGGCGAGAATAATGTTAATAGGACCTGTTTGTCTTAGTAAAAGCCATGCACCGATAAATGCCCGTAGCATTTGTGACATGCTTCCAAATTCATTAAAAAATACAATTTTCATTATATGGCTACCTATCATATAATTAAAAAGTGCGCAATCGTCTTTTTCTGTACGTTTGTTTCCTCTCATAGAGCCCTGCCCCTTTTCTGCTGCACCCTGTCATTAGGTCGGCTTCTGTTCACGAGATTTCATCAACTAACCTTTTGCTCATTTTACTGACATTTAACCATCTCCGCATTCTGCTCAGCAAGTCTTTGCAATTTGAAGTAGCAGCAAATGAACTCTAAACTTTATAAAAAAGTGACACCTCAACACCTTAAAGGTTTAAACCGGGCAAATTTTACACTACAATCGGTGTCCAAACAAATAATTAACTTCCTTTTGAAAATGATACGGTTTTAAGTGCTTCAGATTGTCATCGGATCAGTTTAATCAGAAAGAATTTTACGGATTTTTGCCAGTTTGGGTTGCGATTTTCGCTGCGGAGTCAATAAATTCCATATGCTGTGTGCTCTTCATTAAATTAAATATTAAAAGTGAATGATCGGGTAACAATAAGGATGTTAACGGAGGACAAAGATGCATAAAGGGCAGGGAATCTTAATAAAATGGGTAAAATAATTGTAATCGGACCAGGTGTGAAGTGATGGAAGCAGATGACATCGGGATGAAATGTTTGCTTAATTCTTAAAAGAAGCTGAAACAACTTTACTATTTTAGGTGAAAAAACGCTTATAGCCCACCTCCGTTGGCTCAAACTCGCTTGACTCAATTTCCCCTTTGGCCCGAACTCGCTTGGCTCAATTTCCTCGTTGGCTCGAACTCGCTTGGCTCAATTTCCCCGTTGGCTCGAACTCATTGGCTCAATTTCACTGTTGGCTCGCACTCGCTTGGCTCAATTTCCTCGTTGGCTCGACCTCGCTTGGCTCAATTTCCCCGTTGGTTCGCACTCGCTTGGCTCAATTCCCCCGTTGGCTCACACTCGCTTGGCTCAATTTACTCGTTGGCTCGCACTCGCTTGGCTCAATTTCCTCATTGGCTCGAACTCGCTTGGCTCAATTTCCTCGTTGGCTCGAACTCGCTTGGCTCAATATCCTCGTTGGCTCGAACTCGCTTGGCTCAATTTCCTCGTTTGCTCGAACTCGCTTGGCTCAATTTCCACGTTGGCTCGAATTCGCTTGGCTCAATTCCCTCGTTGGCTCGAACTGGATCTAAAGGACTGATTTCTTATACTGAATGCTAACATTCCCGCTTGGCTCGAACTCCCCGAGGCTCGAGGTGTTTCCACCGGCTCCCCGGATATCGAGCCATCGGGGTTCGACTGTATTTGTATACACAGTCATGTATATCGATTGTTTAGAACTTCACTATCGTCATTGTCGTTAACCCATAGCTTGTGATCTGCAGAAGATCTAACAAGTTTTGAGACAACTGTTTAAGCAGTACTTTTATCCAAATATATGAGTACAAGATCAAGAAGTTTTAGAAGTTAACAACGATGCCGTTATCCACTTTGTTAACTTAAACAATGTTCGGAGAGTTACTATCTTTTTAAACACGTACCTTAAAGATGCACTATTACTCTCAAAAAAGATTCACCACAATTAATACACTTGTTTTAATATACCAGAAGGAATAAATAAATGTCGAAAACAATGGTTCTTATGAAGGTTTCCGAGTTTAATTTGAAAGAAATGTGCAGAAAACACGGTAGTTCTACCTTATGAGACTATAGTAGATCACTGTTAATCTTTTAGCATTCACCAATCATTTAATATTTCGAGGGTTTCAGCTATTAAATACACGGTTACAATCTTTTCATCAGTAATTTATATTTTCCATACATGCATTATTTAGTAAGTAGTTAAAGATTTATCACTCAAAATGTATGTATGTTATACATGTGTATGTAATGATTTTGAATAAGAGTGTCAGTTTAAAAACGGCAAAATACGTCAGTCTAAGACTTATATAAATCTTCCCATTCTTTATAAGGGTGTGACACAACCACTTTAGCACAATTAAGACACATTATTATTACGTCACTTTATTAACTTCGCATACTATCAATTATAATGAATTTGTAAAAAAGACGTTCATTCTGAGCTTCTAATAAATTCAGGCCTCAATTTCTCGAAATATCTTAAGTTAAACATGTTTAAATAGCTTATTTTACTTAGCCAAAATACATACTTAAATTTGATTTTGATACACGAAGAAATAGTTATTATGATTATCATAAACATAATACCAATTAAAAGTTTAAAATCTCTTAAAAAAATAAAATATTAGCAAGATTAGCTTAATCCTGTGTTAAAGGACTTGATAAGTTTCGAGAAATTGGGTCCAGAAGAAGAAGTTGATCGTTAAGTTTCAGCAAAATCGATCAAGTTCCCACACAGAAAGATATATAAGGTTAGGTTTACAAGAAAGCAGAAACAGAACATTTACAATTCTAGCACCCCAATTAACCAGGCGAATTCACAGAAAAGAATAAAACAAACAGGGTCATTAAGTCAAACAAAATGATAATCACATAGAAACGAAAGAAAACGTGGCATCGTAAACACTGAATAAAGGAAATAGAAACAAACAGGGATGAATAGATACTCAAAGAATTCAATTTGGCTAACACATGAATAAATCATTAGAAATTAACGTTACTTTACATTTTATCTTCTCCAATTAAAGTCAATAGTGTCTGTGACTTGGAGAGATAACGCGGAAAACTTTAAACCAATCGATGATAATGAAGATGATCCGAATGAATAAGAAATGGCTGCCGGTTTAATTAACGCTTTAACGTAAAATACACTCATTCTTGCGCACCTGAGCATATGGACGAATTGGTGAACATAAGTTTTGATGACAGAATGCTGAAGGGACAGATTTTCATCGCGATCGCATGCAGACATGGCCAGTTCTGTCAGACATATGGAGAAAATGGTCGTTTATAACTGTTACCCACTTAAATCAACACCGATTATTTGACTTTTCAGCGCCTTTGATATTCGAATAACGGTAAAGTGTAATGAATCATTGATTACATTATTGCCTTCATGTGGTTCAAAAATGGTCTGTCAGGAGATAGTTGGAACCTGAATAGAATGAAAAATAACAAGTACATGCACAGAAGCAAAACATTATAGGACATATTAACTAGCGGTCGTGGAGTATGCGGTCAGAGAGCAACATTCAGTGTCCACAGAACTTTCTTATAACACCGTATCAATATCATAATGTTGTTATTTGCCCGTTTCATAATAATTGTTAAATGGTGTTGAACCTAAACCAGCGGTCTGGATATTTATGAGTTTTATTGTTGATTATTGTTTGTGGCCACCAATTCGTACAAACAGGTTTTCCTCTGATACACCAGTCTCCAGCACTCTTTCGCGATACATCGGTGCCAACGCGAGAGAATGTCAAAATTCAGTTTGCTTGACTGTATCACAATAGTTGCAAAAAACACTAACAAGTGTAACGGTCCGCTGTAAGCGGCCGAAGGTGCGTTCATAATAATATTCCGTATGAACGTATACGGAAGTACGTTCATACCGGATGTAAACTTCGTTAGTAATATGCAAATTAGCAAAGCCCGGGCTATGTGAGAATAGAGAAGTTAGTGTATAAAAAGAGCAGTGGACCCCTTTAGGGTCGAGCATGCTTTTCCCTAAAGGGATCTGTTGGTGTTTGTTTCATTACGCCAGAAAGCTCGGCTATCTGTTGGTGTTTATTTGGCTCGCACGTTACAAAAGTATAAAACAAAATTAGACCATCGATTTATCGACATTAACGAAATAACATGTATGAACTTTTATTTTCGTGGTAGCACAACCACTAACAAAATGATTTAAAGAATAAGCGTCTTAAGATTTTAACGAATATGGCACCGATCACGTTCTAGGACTATGAAACACTTAATCATACTCCCGATTATACTATTTATTCCAGAAAATAACGAGGAAATACAACACAACCGAAACAACATCGACATCAACAAACAAACCAAACGCAATTATAATTACCAACATATTTTTCTATGTAGGAGAACAAAACATATATCTCTTTAAACAACATAATACGTTTTTATTTGAAAACAGATATTTTCCCAAAATGTCTACTCATGAATTAATGAATTGAATACAGTTCTGGCATGGTATAAATAAAACCGGCATTCTTTGCAGTATTTAGTTTTGAGATATTTCGAAATTAATCTAAACATTAAGCGGACTTTTGAGTATTCATTTTAACGCTTTCCATTTTCGGATGAATTAAAGATATTATACCATAATTACCAAAATTCGCCCAGAATCTAGTAACCTCAACTAATAAAGCAACAAAATAGCGCACTAGCCATGTTAAAATGTCGGAAGGCAGTATAGCGAACCAAATCTTAACCAGCCTCTGAATATTCATGACAGCCTTAAAGCAATTGCTTTACCCTATTGGATGCAGCGGTCTCCATCGATTATCGCATTTCAGTGGCCTTTAACAGGAGCCGACTGCATTGAAGAAAGCTGTCGTTAAGGTGTAAACGACATTAATTCTCATTTACGGTAACGACGAATGTTATTGGCCAATGAAAGACTGGCAAACTTGAAATTGCAAAGGAAAGGGAAACTTGTCCTGCACGACCGATTAATCCTATATTTTCTTGGTTAGTTGCTTTAAAGGAATTCCGAATCTTTAAACACAAGGTGTGAGGTCTGCTTATGAACATACGGAGCATGATCATGCAGTTTACTTTTTGCTATGTAGATTAGCTCAAAAGTAAAATATGAATTAAGGACAGGGATATAAACTGTACACATGTACGACTTCGGAAGCGGAATTTAGAGAAACCGCACTTGAATGAACACTGTTATATTTGGAATAGTGCATATAATATATGAAGGAATAAATCTTATAAAGGAAGTTTAAAATATTAAGACTTTAAAGCCATAATATCATAGCCGATTTATTTAAAATTTTACTGAATACGGATATTGATAGATAGTTTTAGCGAACAGATCCTGCAAAATTACCTTAATTTGGTCATCGGTAAATCGCAATTGAGAATTGAAAGTTATAGTTTCAATAGGAGAGGTGAAGGAAAACAATGAAGAGGTTTACAATCAAGTAGAAACAGTTGACTTTTCTATAGATGATAAATGAAACATTAACGATAACCACCCGAGTAATGTGATCTGTGAAATGTGAAGTGAATTTGACAAATATCTTGTTTCTAGTTTTGACACCTAGATAAATAATCTTCAAATGATCACGGTGTTAAATTAAACAGATGCTCATTGACTTAAAATCTTAAGAAAATAATATAAACAGTGATCTTTTCGACCGTTTGACACGATATTTAGTATACAAAAACCTCAAAACTGGGAGCGAAGAATGTGTTAATGACAGTCTTTGACATACAAAAGTCAAATGAACCATTCGCAGGTTTTTTTCTCCTCGGCTTCGGTTACATTTTAGGGACTTTAAGAAGATAGCATCTTTTTGACAAATGATGGCATCTCAGGAATAATATAGCACATATTTAACTCTATTGTAGATACGATAAACGTATTAGATGGTTGTTTTCTGATAAATAGTGATACTTTTTTCCTCCAAAAAGGGCGCATCTTAAACAGATTCTCATATAATGACGACTGGACTAGAAAAACACTGAAGCACCGTCACAGAAATCAAACAATAAGAGGTTGACCACGAGCCACACAGAAAAAGTTCTTAAAATGTTATGTTTTATATAAGTTGTATTGATTTGTGTGGGCAGATGTTAATGACAAATTGAGGTTAAATATTTTTAAAAAATGTCGGATTCTGAAATAGAGAGAAAGATGGCCACAGATTCTGAAAATGAGCAGTTAGAAGTAGACTCTCATAAGGAAACGAAACAAAAAAGGACGCCAGAAAGAACAACGCCGAATCTAGTTAAAGACGACGCCAATGACGTCGACGTCACAAGTACCTTTACTAGTACAAAAGAACGGAATGGAATTGTGCCAATGCACCATAGACTTGCTGAATCGTTTTTGAAAAGAAAATATTCTGAGTTGGAAGACGATGGCGATTCTGAAAGAGTAAATAATGAAGATGGGAAGGAAAGAGAAAACAGGCTAAACGAAAAGTTATTTTCTTTACGACAACAACATAGGGAACAAATGTATCCCATGGACGCTTCATTTGCAACATTGAATCACACAACTAGTATACCAATGAGCAGTATTATGTCTACACATTCTATCCCGAGCGCGACCGTGACATCTATGTGCACGGACAGATTAAAACCCGCGCTTTTACCTGAACAAAATATTCCTGGTCCGAGTGGAAAAAGTGACAATTCCAACAGAGATTCTTTGAACAAAGAAGGACCAAAATTACAAATGCATAAACCCTCATTTATGATAACAGACATATTATCGCCAGAAAAAGGGACCAACAAAAGGGATATTCGGGACCAGCGAGACGCGTGCCACAGTGTTTTTACCGACCCCCGATTATTTTCTCTATCACACCGGACGTTTATTGACCGACCTCTGACAGCGAGTTCTTGTGGGTCGGAGCATGGTCCCGGGGGTGCAGGAGCTCCGAGATTTGACGACGACGACAGTGATTATGACGATGACAAGTCGGAAACTGATGGTAAAATATTATTAATACAAAAAAGAAAATAGTTTTAAATGCATGAACATTTCATTTTGATGAAAATAAAACTATCTTATATGTTTACGTAATTATATGCATTAAATATACATACATTTAAATTTTATATGTTTTATGACAGAGACCGTTTAGTCACACTGAATTAATTATCATATTTTTTATGAATACGCCGTTGGATCCGTTTTGTGAATATAAGAGTAACGAATTAATAAATAAATGAATTGAGAATTACTTAAACAATTCAATTAATAAATAACTGCGTATCTGATTACATAAATACATAATTATGTACCTGAAGAAAAACACAAATATTATAATAAGTATATGAATATATGATTAAATGGTTAAAATAGATAAAATGAAGTAAATGATTTCAATAAATCAATCAATAGGCAATTAAATATATGATTAGTTGAACATAATGTGAGAATAATGTTACAATATTAATAAATAAATAAAGTAAGAAAGAAAGAAAGAAAGAAAGAAAGAAAGAAAGAAAGAAAGAAAGAAAGAAAGAAAGAAAGAAAGAAAGAAAGAAAGAAAAGAAAGAAAGAAAGAAAGAAAGAAAGAAAGAAAGAAAGAAACCAATATATAATTAATAACACTATATATTGAAATATTGTAATGAATACTATATACAAAAGAACATACATCGCACACAATTACAATCAATAAACAAAGACATGAACTCAAACATATTTTATATTTTTTTAATATATATTTTTCTATTTATGTACTTCATTATTTAAAATATTAAATTTAGACTAAATAAGGCTTATAAATATAAAATACTATTGAAGCTAAACTTTGACTATTTGTAATATTTATACTGTGATGACAATTAAGATATATTAAAACAGTTAGAAACCAGATATGAATGGATGGTATAAAAATAAATAAAAACAAGGAAATTAGAATACTGATGGAATGCACTATCATGCATAAAAAATATGGAAGGAAAAGATCGATTATCAACGCGGTCACACCGGAGATGAATTGATTTCCACTAACTAGCTTCGCATAAAATAATAAAATATTAAAATATAAAATAAATTACTAACATACATAAAACATAAGAATAGTGTTGCAGGTTTTGACATTAAGTATTGACAATATATAATTTTATAATATAAAAAAAAATCTTATCTATGTCAGCCATGTTTTGAAAAAATAATAATACTGTTTACCTATTCTAACCAAGTCATTCTTAACTATCGTAGTCTACAATATAACGAGAGATGGCTTTCTGACTAAACATTGTCACAAAAATGGCAAGGCAAGATTTTAATGCACCAGTCAATTGAAACCACGCCCCCCCCCCCCCTCCCCAGGTCCGGGGAATAGCGGGGACTTTGACTTTCGGTCCAGCCATCCCCGGATAAAATCCCCGTTCGGGGACGAACTGATGGTGAAACCCCGGCCAAATGCCCCCGCACCCCATAGACCTTAAATAAGGCCAAATCTCCGCTAAATTTGGCGCTAAGACAAAACCACCGCGGTCACCCGGCCCTGCGGGGCCACCTGGAAAGTAAAACCACGGCCCTTTTCCCCGGCTATCCCCGGTATACCCCCGGACCTGGGGGGCGTGGTTACAATTGACTGGTGCATAATATAACTCCGTTTCAACTCAAATAGGAGCTATTCCACATCTAAACTAACTTAACGATGACTTATGTTTTGGAAGCATTACCAGTTTATAGTAACTATTTACAAAAAAGCTCGATTTATATGTGCACTAATTTCTTAACTAATGTCTAATAAGACAAATCACACCATTTGTTTCGAAAGAATTACAATTCTAATTCGAAACAGTGGTCGTACGATACGATCGTTCATTAGAGGATCCCGCATGCGAAATGCCTTGGTCGTTTCCTATTGAAAACAATCTCGGATGTATGTCGGTACATCAGTAGAAGTAGTTCGTATAATTTAGAATGATATTATGTATTAAATGTAGTGTTTTAACGTGTATTTGTATATCTAAGTTTAAATTTATTGTCAGTTAAGTGTATTTTTGCAAACATAATTAAGATTTCCAAGAGTTAAGTCATTAATTTTAACTGCTAAATTGAAATTACTTCGCGATCTATTTGCAGCGATATTAACATTTACAGATTTCTGACATTGTTAGCCGTCAATATACATCTGAGGTTGTTTTCGATAGAAAATGTTCTAGGAGTTCCGAATGGAGGGTCACGTTGATTTTTAATACAATATAACATAGCCCATTGTAAGGTAATGTCGACAGGCATTTAAGACAAAAATACTCTTAGAACATATTTGTATCATGTATTTATAAAACATACAATGAAAAATACAGGTACAAGCCCAGTTTGCCGAAAAAATAAAAATGAATTATGTTTAAAGGGACAAGACAAGCGCCTACATGACAATGACATATAGACACAAACGTACAAAAACACGCACATAAGTACAAATACTAACACCACAACCAGAACACACACGCCTTGTACATTATAGACACATGCTTTAATCTTGTCTGTGAACATAAGTGTATGAAAACACTTTAGATGTTTTAGTATAAATGAGCTATATTTTACAACGATTGTAAGAAAGTTATTAACTTACGCTTACATATTTACATTCATTGTATATCGTACAGATAACACGTGTTTTTGTTCAAGATATAACATTCCTTGTATATCGTACAGATATCAAGTATGTTTGTGCAAGATATAACATTCATTGTATATCGTACAGATATCACGTGTGTTTGTGCAAGGTGTTTTTGCAAGATATAACATTCATTGTATATCGTACAGATATCACGTGTGTTTGTGCAAGATATAACATTCATTGGTTATCGTACAGATATCACGTGTGTTTGTTCAACATAAAACATTCATTGGATATCGTACAGATATCACGTGTGTTTGTGCAAGATATAACATTCATTGGTTATCGTACATATATCATGTGTGTTTGTGCAACATATATAGCATTCATTGGATATCGTACAGATATCACGTGTGTTTGTACAAGATAAAACATTCATAGTATATCGTACAGATATCACGCGTGATTGTGCAAGATACAGCATTCATAGAAAAACGTACAGATATCACGCGTGGTTGTGCAAGATATAGCATTCATTGTATATCGTACAGTTATCACGCGTGGTTGTGCAAGATACAGCATTTATTGTATTTCGTAAAGATATCACGTGTGTTTGTGCAAGACATAGTATTCATTGTATATCGTATAGATATCACGTGTGTTTGTTCAAGATATAACACTCATTGTATATCGTACAGATATCATATGTGCTTGTGAAAGATATATCACTCATTGTATATCGTACAGATATCACGTGTGCTTGTGCAAGATATAACACTCATTGTATACCGTACAGATATCACGCGTGGTTGTGCCATATATAGCACTCATTGTATATCGTACAGATATCACGTGTGTTTGTGCAAGGTGTTTGTGCAAGATATAACACTCATTGTATATCGTACAGATATCACGTGTGTTTGTGCAAGGTGTTTGTGCAAGATATAACACTCATTGTATATCGTACAGATATCACGTGTATATTCATTGTATGTCGTACAGATATCACTTGTGTATTCATTGTATATCGTACAGATATCACGTGTGCTTGTGCAAGATATAACACTCATTATATATCGTACAGATATCACGTGTGTATTCATTGTATATCGTACAGATATCACTTGTGTATTCATTATATATCGTACAGATATCACGTGTGCTTATGCAAGATATAGCACTCATTGTATATCGTACATATATCACGTGTGTATTCATTGTATATCATACAGATATCACGTGTGTATTTATTGTAGTTCGTACATATATCACGTGTGTTTGTGCAATATATAGCATTCATTGTTTGTCGTATGACAATACATCATTCAATATATTATATAAATACTTTAATTATAATAAATATCTTCCCTGAAACATTAATTCAAGGGATCAGTTAAAAAATATTTCAAATTATTTAAATTTATTATTTGAGTAAGATTTGTTTTTATTTATTACAAACATACAAAATATATAATGTATAAATATATGGCAATAATTACATCAGCTCATGGATGTAAATCTTGTCCATATATCTTAGTCTACTACACACGATCATGAAATGGTCAGGAAAATTACTTTTCCACAGCATACCTGTACTTGAAGGATTTGCAGCTTCTGATGAAGTTTTGTAGTTATAAACTTCTAAGCTGATTTGAAGTCATTAGATTTTAGTGGTTTTGACCATCTTAGGAATGAAATACGATTTCATGCAATAATTATGAACGTTATGAAAAAAACACACATTTATTAACAAAATAAGTTTAAAGATCGCATTGAACATATGTACTCGTTTGGTATACACCAACAGCTTGCCTTCAAACAATTTCTATGAAAATTTTTTGTGACATTTCCTTTAAATTTCCACTGCAAAGTAGATTATAAAAATTCGTAAAGTTCGTGAAAACTTTAAATGTTATTATTGTATGTTCAAACTAATATCGCAATAATCCATAAACGTAATAATTGCCCTATTTTGGCACATATTGTGATTACTTCTTTTGGATATCGTTGATTTGAGTTCATCAAAAGTATCATTACAATGAATATTTCACACGAGTATACTTATGAGCGGGGCATCATTTCAAAAATATCAGGGAAAAGGTCCAAATTTAATTGCAATACGTCTATTTTATCATTTATATTTTCAGTGTAAATTTGGGATTGTATAAACATCGATTTCAGATCGTTTCAAAGATAATGGTTTGGCACCAAACGTTATTTCTCAAAACTGAATGACGCTTTTCAAAGAGAATGCTAAATGTGGACGCATGTTTGACGTCACGGGACAACAGGCCAGGATACTGTTCTGTTTTGGTGGCGTAGGAACACACACATAATCGTATAATTTATACAAAAAAGCAGCTAAACCGCGAAAATTATATTAACGAGTATATTAATGCATTTTAGTTAACTATTTAAAAAGGAAAACTCATGGAAAGGCTTGCCATGACATTGGACCGATTGTCCAGAACTTTGATAAAGTAAACAACGTTGTTAACGCCATCGTTGTTAACGCCATCGTTGTTAACGCCATCGTTGTTAACGCCATCGTTGTTAACTTTAAAATCGCTACTGCACAGTTTAATGGATACACTTGTGATCTGCAGTATTTCCTATAAGATTTTCTATATGTCACTGGCGTTGAACCTGTGTCATTTAACGGGGTTGATGTCTAAACTACTGCGCTTGTTTCTGTAGTTTATCATTTACATATTGAGGCAACTGTTTCAGCTGTGGCTGTTAGATGGTCAACATGGTTACGGAAAAGTGGTGGTCAAGTGGTCTCTGCGTAATCTCCATCCAATCATTGCGATAGTGCAGTGGTTCTATGATGAAACTATAGACTTTAGGGTTGGAAACAAGATACCACTGTGGGTTGCCTCTACTTGGATTGGTATAGTTAACTAACCCAGGTCGCAGTGCTTGTTCGTGCTGTGTAACTGTTGTATTATGGTCTAGTGCAGTATCGATGAGGGTCATAAGAACAAGTTTGAATGCAGCATTTTAGGATATGGGGGTAGAAAATTGAAATAGATTTAAATAAGATGGACCCATAAACTTCACACGTGATGTAGACTTGTAGTTTAAGTATGCTGATCGGAGGAAGTGTAGAGAAGTATCGCCCTGTTCGTGTGAAAGGTGGAATGTTGTCTAGAGATGTAAATTAAGTTTATTTATATTTGATCAATTAGTTTTAAGGAATAACAGTGTTTGGGAATAATTAAAAAAACTCAATGGATTATTAAGAAGTTGTTAGAGGAAATCAGTTCTAATAACGTTGATGATTTTATAAAAATCGCTCGGAAACATTTTAAATAATAGAAAAAAATAGTTCGAATTTAAAGTAAAAGACAACCCTAAAGTTTCATATAGTTTGTTTTAGTTAATACGATCAGTCTGGGAGTAAGATTACTGGTCCCAGGATCAGTTGACATCAAATTATTAAGTATAGAGAAGAAATCGGTCCATGTTTTGGTGACACCTCCGGGATTGTTTAAGAAAGACAAAGAACATCGTTATAATTGTAACTGTGTTAATGCCAGTCATGATGGGTTTGATAGTTGGTATGGGCACCATTAGCGACACCCCTCTCCCAAGAATGCGGTATTATGATGTCAAGAACTCATTTCGTTCAGTCGTATTCAATGATACCAAAGGGCCAGAAGAAATCTAACATATAAAAAAGGGTATAGCGCTTTTGTACCCGCTCTTTCATATTCTTATATCAAATATTGTAGCGTCATTTCAACAAATAAATCGCATTTTCATTTTATTTTTTACTTTATCCACGTTAAAATGAAATAAATTGCGATCTTTATGAAGGGTAGGGTGTACGCATAGGTTATAGTTACTGTAACCGAGATATCCGTGTTTCCTATATGTATTTTATTAAATATAATATGTCTGTTGGATTCTAAGTGTATAAACTGTTCGCTGTTTAGTCCACCTTCGCCTGATAGTTTTTCGGACTTGACAGTCTTTATGAAAACCCTTATGCTTATGTATAAGCTATCCCTGCCATTTTAATTGTCGTATTTTTTCATTCTTTTCAAAAAAATGTATGTAGAATAAGTGCAATTACTAAAATTAGTCAGTAATTCAAATGAACATTGTGCAATAATAATAATAATAATAATAATAATAATAATAATAATAATAATAATAATAATAATAATAATGACCATAATAATAACAAAAGAAGAAAAAGAAGAAGAAGAAGAAGAAGAAGAAGAAGAAGAAGAAGAAGAAGAAGAAGAAGAAGAAGAAGAAGAAGAAGAAGAAGAAGTAAAATGAAGAAGAAAACAAATACTGCGATACAACTTGCACTTAATTATCATTTTACAATATACAAATGAATTGTTATCAGTATCAATTACAATATAAAGTATAATAATATATTCTGAACTACTACGTAAATATTTCAGCTCATAATTTAACATAACGTGCCAGAATTACAGGCGTTTGATATGACAAAACTATCCCTATACGAAACTGAAAAAGAGGCCACTTCAGGTATACAGCATCTCATAAATTACCTAATTTGTAGATTTAATCATAATACCAGTCTGAAAGAAACCATGGGGATGTCAATTTGGATGAATTAATATTTATATAATCATAATTACCTCGTTCATATCAACTTACACATTCATCCATCGTTAAAAAATGGAGGTATCATGAAATGTTTCCGAAACTCCCATTCTGACACCATGTTGGATAATAGTCCAGCAAAACGCGGATCAGTTTTCGGTGTTGATTGCTGCATCTGATAATGCAAAATATATGTTGAATTTGTCAAAATTTCTTAAGTGTCAAATTGAAAAACGTTGAAAGAACACGAATAATGCAATTTAAGAAAAATGAAAGAATGTACTAAGTATATACCTTTGGACAATTAAGAAAATATGAAAATCGCAAATTCTGGTCGTAAAACAAAATGGCTGACAGTCTAATCTGACATGAAGAAGCGAAATTTTAAACGAAAATGTTTAAGTGACAATTGTTATAATATGATTTATTTAATTGCCATCGGAATATTACACTTTGCGATTTTATCTGTATCTTTCTGGTATCAAATGGTTTTATAAATATTTGGGTTAGTGTGCAAACGGTGATCGTTTCAGTTTCTTTATAAATGTATCATTTAGCAAATTATAGTTTATGGCCGTGTCAGATCAATGTTAACATTTGATTAATATTTTTGCAAAGATAGTATTATATATCAGAAATATGTGTAGTAATTATTTGCTTAATTGATAAGGATATATTTCACAGACTTATATATTTTTTGGGACAGACTCTCTAAGCGTTATGATCGTTCACGATTTATGTAGAGTACGTTGAAAGCAAGCCACAGAAATGAAAATAACAAGTGAAAGTATATTTGATGAACAAAATTGCGCATTCAATTAAAAAAATGTATGGAATCGGTATTAAGATTTATTTTTTAAAATAAGACAATGCAAATTAGAAGGACAATACCAGTTACCAAATTTACCGAATATCTTGTTTGATGACACACTGTTAAAGGCTGAACACAATAAAGGAAAACCAGACTTTAAATGTGCCACAGTGTTTGCATATGCCGTGAAATATAATATGTCTTTCATGTTTCATTGCCCCCCCCCCCCCACGAAAATGGGTTGGATAGGTCGGAAAATCTATATTTATTTTGTTACTAAGCAAATTGTTTCTTGAGATTTTTCTTTTACCAAAATCTATAAATTACACGTTAAACAATCATTTAAAGCCACAAAACACTTCATTTAAACTCTAAAAGGAAATAAAAAAAATCATAATTTAATAGTTTTATTTGCATAACCGACCCAGAAGTCCGTGGCCCGTGTGGACACATATCTTATGAAGTATTTACAGGTGAAGGCATATACAACTAAATATTTCTTAAGAAAATATATGTAAATGAGTTCTCTAATATTATATGAATTAAATGTATTGTAGCTATTATAAAACACTTTGCATATAATTAACTTAACACCTCTTGCAAAACTTACACATGAGATATTTGGCTATATACACAAGATCATATTAATAAATAAATAAAAGATATTTTCAATACAATAACAGGTTTTAAAGCCGGAGCAAATAGTTGTGTAGGTCGAAAAACCGGGAAAGTTACGCCTAAATGAATGTTGAGGTTACCGTTTGGAAACGACCGTCGAAAAGGGAGCCCACTTTGGGGCTTAAACTGGAATTTTCACCTTTAAACTTGATGCAAAACTGTTAGATCTGTAATTCACTTTTTATTTACAAATATAGTTTAATGTATCACACTAATACATTATATTTAAATAATGAAAATAAAATTGTAAAAAACAACAGTCGGCCACTTAACAACAAACCAATTAATCATCAATTAATGGTACGAAATAGTTGGATCCCCAGTAAGTTCCAGCATCACTTACACCCTGTTGTAAATGCATGCCGACGAACCAACTGGCCCCAATTTCATGAAAAATCTTAAACGTAACAATCTTAAGTATCTTATTTCTTCCTTCAGCCAAATGACTTACTAACACTTGAATTTACTAAAGGTAAACATGGTCATCGTGATTATCATAAGAATTATTTATTTTTAAAGCCACAGAACTACTCAAAATGATACAAGTACACAAACTATACAAAAAAGTGCCAAGTTATAAGGGACTTTAGATTGTTTAAGAAATCGGGACCTTGGCAGATAGGCCGCTAGGCCGCTAAGCCGCTAGGCCGCTAACTTCACGCTGCTACCTGGGCACTGTTTCATCTTAGTAGTAAACTTTATGCTGCTTAAGAGTGCTCGGGTCACGGGCAGAATCGCGCGATAAATGTCATTTCAATATTTTTTTAATTAAACGCAGCTCTCGCCAAATACGGAGTTACGTCTGGATAGTTAAAATCTTAAAACTGCACTCTCACAGATTTGCCGTTTTGACATTTTTTTTTTACTTGGAATGAGCCATTTTTTGAGTAACTATCTGCAAACCAGTGACATAAGTCTGCTGCCAAAAGATCAGATCGAAGATTTTCATATTTCCCTTCGAAAAATAATGTTTTATGACTAAAAGCGTTTATAACGGTTTAAGAAAAATGCATAGAACATAAAATTTTGAACTAATATATGAAATTCTGCAATTTCATTTTTGTCAGCAGTCTTATATCACTGGTTTCCATGCACTTTCGCACAAATTGGCTCGTTCCGAGACAAAAAAAAGAGATGTCGAAACCTTCAATCCGTTAGAGTGCAGTTTTAAGCCTTATGATATTTTTGGCCATTAGGTTTATTTCCACACAACCTCTTAAACTATGCGCAACTTTACAAGTATATCATATTGGATGTTGGCAAGCTGAGCTTCTCCCTGGAGTTTCTAAAATATTTTATTATCATAGTGGCCCTTGTTAAAACATAGAGGGTATTTGTGATCACCAAACGACCACAGAAATCAATATATATATATCGGTTATAATGAGTAAAACATTTTATTTTTTACCGAAACTCAACAATTTCTTGTTTCCTGTATGCTAACATTTAAAAAAAAAAACAGTATAATTTTGGAGTTCATTGGAAAATCGCGTGAGAAATAAAGCCGTACGTCCTTTTAATAAGGACATTTTAATACAATTAAGGCATGCACGCCGCGTTACTGTAATTACGTAATATGGTACGCTAGATGTATAAATTAGCATCAGTGAAAATAACATTAAATATATCGCAGAAAATCTTAAATGAATTTTCTTTACTCACTATCTGCGCACCTCTGCTTCTCCACAGCCGTACTAGTATCTTTTCCCCCTCAATCCGCATCTCTGCTTCTGCACACCCGTACTAGTATATCTCCCCCTCAATCCGCACCTCTGCTTCTGTACACCCGTACTAGTATATCTCCCCCTCAATCCGTACCTCTGCTTCTGCACACTCGTATTAGTTTATTTCCCCCTCAATCCGCACCTCTGCTTCTGCACACCCGTACTAGTATCCCCCTCAATCCGCACCTCTGCTTCTGCACACCCGTACTAGTATCCCCCTCAATCCGTACCTCTGCTTCTGCACACCCGTACTAGTATATCTCCTCCCCCCTCAATCCGCACCTCTGCTTTTGCACACCCATACTAGTATCCCCCTCAATCCGTACCTCTGCTTCTGCACACTCGTACTAGTATATCTCTTCCCCCCTCAATCCACACCTCTGCTTCTGCACACCCGTCATAGTAGCTTTCCCCCCTCAATCCACACCTCTGCTTCTGCACACCCGTACTAATATATTTCCCCCCTCAATCCACACCTCTGCTTCTGCACACCAGTACTAGTATCTTTCCCCCCTCAATCCACACCTCTGCCCCTGCACACCCGTACTAGTTTCCCCCCTCAATCCGCATCTCTGCTTCTCCACACCCGTACTAGTATCTTTCCCCCCTCAATCCACACCTCTGCTACTGCATACCCGTACTAGTATCTTTCCCCTCTCAATCCACACCTCTGCTTCTCCACACCCGTACTAGTATCTCACCCCCCCCCCTCAATCCACACCTCTACTTCTGCACACCCGTCCTAGTATCTTTCCCCTCTCATTCCGCACTTTCAGCATCCTCCCATGTTTTTTCTCCATCCAATTCACTTTGCATTTTGCCAAATATTACATTGAGACTGTTACATGTTAGAAATGGCAACATGTTCATCGTCCTCTAGCACCGCGTGACAACTGCGTTCTATTTTGCAATGTTCAAGAAATTCGGGATGTTTTTTACAATTCAAATGATAATAATAATAATAATGATACTACTACTACTACTACTACTACTACTACTACTACTACTACTACTACTACTACTACTACTACTACTACTACTACTACTACTACGAATAATAATAATAATATGTATTTCATGGTGTTAAACGTCTGTACCAAAATATTATTACTTCCCTCGCCCCTTTTATAAAAAGTCCGGACACTGTTTTTCTAGTAAATTATGAGTTGAAAAGGGGCCATAATTTCGTCACAAATTAGTGGTTTGTGGCCAAAGTCGAATATGTGTATCAAATCAGTCTAATCTTTCAGAAATCCTCGTCCAGACAACGTATTTATTTTTTTTCAAATTCGAAACCGAGAGGGGCAAAATAAAAACAACTTACCTATCAACCGACCGAGCAAGAAGCTTATTCTATATAAGTCATATTTTGTTTTGACTATGATAAAATAAACTTCCATTTGGAAATGTTACAGCCGCCACACAATTCTGATACACCAAGTGAAGTATTGTTTTTCGGAAGATCAAATACACACAACCAGACTGCCACACATTATGCACATGGCAGTCTGGTTATCAACGCATGGCACAACAAACCTAGCTCTAAAATCTAAAAAGCGAAATGGTTGTCCATTTGAAGTCTACCATATCTAATTTAATTCAATCGCAGAAAAAAACACAAATAAGCCTTTATTGCCATTAAAATTTAAACGCAGAAAAGGTAAACTAAGCTACAAAATATCAGTTTTGCTGTCCATTCAAATCTAATAGTATAGAAAAAAGGAACTATGCTACCAAGCATCTACACATTTAGGGAGTCTTGCGTAAAAACAGTATGGTTTGTGTACCTTAAACCCATCTTGGACTTTATGGAGCAATATGGAATACTGAAAAAGAAATTACAAGTGCGTGATATGTTTTTCCCTATTGGGCTCTGGTGTACTTTAAACTCTTTCTTGTGTAGAATGACCTTTTTAAATGCACCCATAGATATATAAGTAATGAGTCATGTCCAGTTACAGAAAAACATAACAGAAAGTAAATGTCGTAAAAAAATTCTCACGCGAAATATTATTTTTTTAATAAAATTAAACTTATAAACGATGACTAATTCAATCACTTAAATAATTTGAATTTCACTTCAAATCAAACGAGTTAAGCTCTTTTGCGTCAAAATAAAACATATGACAGGTTAGGCAGTTACGTATTTAAAAAGCCACCCAGTTCAAACTTTTAGACACTTTTGTTAAGCTCAACAGCCGTGGTACTGCATTTGTGTTACCCAATAAAGACATTACCCCATACACCAGTAAACCTTTTAAGAACCCCGCATAGAAGCAAAACGTTTGGTGAAATCGCTGGGTACATTTTGATGAAATATTGTGAGTACATTTATAAATGATAACCATTGCATACAAATAATAATTTAACAAGTGGTTGGAGCTCAATCCCTCGGGTCGTAAGCCAGGTCATGCGTTTTGGTATTGGCAGAGATTGGTATGAAATCTGAATACGTAATCATATAGAACTTGTGGCGGCAAATTCAAAACTTAAAAAAAGACATTCGGAAAAACATCGTCCATCCCCCCATCGAAAACAATCGGGGATGTATATAGTCGATTTACAATGTCATAATTCTTAACATTTAACTATGCTGCAAGCAAATCGCGTAGTAATACCAATTTGGCAGTTTATCTCAAGGACTTTACTCTTAGGAATATAAAATATTTATGCAACAATACACTTCATTGCAAATCAACTCTAGCTTAGAAATACAAATTATACGTTTACACTACAATCAATTAATACTATTATTATTATTACTAATACATTCAGCGAGGATTTCGAGCCAAGCGAGTTCGAGCCAACGGAGTTCGATTGTATTTAGATTATTTATAGTTCACATTTCGATTTTATTTCCAGATAAATCCGACGGAAAGGACAGCCCGCCACACCTTTTAAAACCAAAGAAGCCCAGAAAGGCCCGAACAGCCTTCACAGACCACCAGCTGAATTCACTTGAGAAAACCTTTGAGAGACAGAAGTACCTAAGTGTTCAGGACAGAATGGAACTGGCGGCCAAGTTGAACTTGACAGATACTCAAGTGAAGACCTGGTACCAGAATAGAAGGTATGGGACAACACGTTTTAAATTTTATTTATACTCGTATCCCGCATGCGCAAACAGACATTGAAATTAAAATAGAATATACATGTCTGTAACCAGCATTGACACAAAATAGCCACGTTAAGCCTCACTGACAATTACGTTAAAACCTGGTACCGCAATAGAAGGTACGTGAAATGCAGTCAAGTAGAATTATTACAGACACATACGTCAGGGCCTGGTACCAGAATAGACGGTACGTGAAATACAGTCAGGCCGAACTCTTACAGGCACTCACATCTGGGCCTCGTATCATCATAAAAGGTAGGGAAATACAGTCAGGTCGAACTCTTACAGGCACTCACATCTGGGCCTCGTATCATCATATAAGGTAGGGAAATACAGTCAGGCTGAACTCTTACAGGCACTCACATCTGGGCCTCGTATCATCATATAAGGTAGGGAAATACAGTCAGGTCGAACTCTTACAGGCACTCACATCTGGGCCTCGTATCATCATATAAGGTAGGGAAATACAGTCAGGCCGAACTCTTACAGGCACTCACATCTGGGCCTCGTATCATCATATAAGGTAGGGAAATACAGTCAGGTCGAACTCTTACAGGCACTTACGTCAGGGCCTCGTATCATCATATGAGGTAGGGAAAGTACAGACAGACATACTGTCACACAGGTCAAAACGTGGAATTAGCAGAAGGTACGTGAACTTCAGCCAAGTAGAACCCTTAAAGACGGACTAGTCGAGACTTTATTCCAAAAAAGAAAGTTCATGAAATACAGCCATGACGAACTTTTACAGAAACAAACACGTCAAGACGTGGCAAAATAGTAGAAGGTACATATAGCCAAGTGGAAATCTTAGATACACACATGTCATGATCTGGTTTAAGTATATAAGGTACGTTGAATACAACCCTTGCTAAACTACTAAATACACACATGTCATAATCTGGTTCTAGAATAGAAGGTACGTGGAATACAGCCCCTGCTGAACTACTAAATACACACATGTCATGATCTGGTTCTAGAATAGAAGGTACATTGAATACAGCCCCTGCTGAACTACTAAATACACACATGTCATAATCTGGTTCTAGAATAGAAGGTACGTTGAATACAGCCCCTGCTGAACTACTAAATACACACATGTCATAATCTGGTTCTAGAATAGAAGGTACGTTGAATACAGCCCCTGCTGAACTACTAAATACACACATGTCATGATCTGGTTCTAGAATAGAAGGTACATTGAATACAGCCCCTGCTGAACTACTAAATACACACATGTCATAATCTGGTTCTAGAATAGAAGGTACGTTGAATACAGCCCTTGCAAAACTACTAAATACACACATGTCATAATCTGGTTCTAGAATAGAAGGTACGTTGAATACAGCCCCTGCTGAACTACTAAATACACACATGTCATAATCTGGTTCTAGAATAGAAGGTACGTTGAATACAGCCCCTGCTGAACTACTAAATACACACATGTCATAATCTGGTTCTAGAATAGAAGGTACGTTGAATACAGCCCCTGCTGAACTACTAAATACACACATGTCATGATCTGGTTCAAGAATAGAAGGTACGCTAAATACAGCCTTTGATGAACTACTAAATACACACAAGTCATGATCTGGTTCAAGAATTGAAGGTACATTGAATACAGCCCTGGCTGACCTACTATAATCACACAAGTCATGATCTGGTTCAAGAATTGAAGGTATATTGAATACAGCCCTGGCTGGCCTACTATAATCACACAAGTCATGATCTGGTTCAAGAATAGAAGGTACGTTGAATACAGCCCTTGATGACCTACTATAAACACACATGTCATAATCTGGTTCTAGAATAGAAGGTACGTTGAATACAGCCCCTGCTGAACTACTAAATACACACATGTCATAATCTGGTTCTAGAATAGAAGGTACGTTGAATACAGCCCCTGCTGAACTACTAAATACACACATGTCATAATCTGGTTCAAGAATAGAAGGTACGTTGAATACAGCCCTTGCTGAAATTTTGAATACACACAAGTCATGTTCTGGTTATACAATAGAAGGGACGTTGAATACAGCCCTTGCTGAAATCTTGAATACACATAAGTCATGATCTGGTTCAAGATTAGAAGGTACATGAAATATGTGCAGCTCTAGCATATCTATTATATACACACATGTCAAGAAAAAAGTAGACGGTTAGTCAAAACAAACGAATAAAACTCACACAAACTTACAAGTTCAATCTCTTTCCAGAATAGAGAACAAAGCACGGTCTTTGTTAAACCTTTTTTCCTTCTGTCCATGTATTTATCTTTGTAGAAGTATTTATGTAGATAGGTCTTTATAAGGAATCGGCAAAACAAACATATACAAACATATCCTGTCAGAGAAACTGTTGAAATAAACACAAACATGATTATGAAAAGATAGAGATGAAATAAATATGGCTAAGATAGGTAATAACGATCTAGACGATGACGAAAAATAAGAAAGAATGTAGAGAAAATAGTTATAACAAACAAGAAAAGAACATACTAGAAAATTGAAATGCAATAAATGCGGATGAAATTGAAATAACCTATTGAGATTTCGCATATACTATTATGAAATGAATGGATATCGACAATGCCTGAGAGAAAAAAACAACAACACAAAATTGAAATGACGGTGATAGGTTTACAAATGTTAATATAGAGTTGGAAAAACATTGCTTTACTAGACTTTTCTGCAAGATTTGTTAATTACACAGCATATTGCGTTCTTTTTTTCTTACAGGGTCTATAAATGACAATTAATATGGCACCATTATTGGCAACATTTTGTAAAAATTGAATTTGAGGATTCATCAATATCAATCACAATATCATCGAATGAATTTATAATTCAAACACGTGCTACAAAACCAAAAAATGCTATGCGGTTGCGCGCGCACACGGAAACAAATCGAGATCCAATCCGAAGCCAATTAACTTTATACAGCGGGAATATTGGGATCGTTTTTGTTATTGTTAAAAACTACATGCATGTTATTAACCTGCCAAACAACTTAATCCAGAATATTAAAAGCACCAGTGCGCTGTAACAAATGAACCATAGAACGTCAGGCAAAATTGACCAATAAAACCATTAAAACATATGCTAATTACATCGGTTAAACTTCGATTGAAAATAAGTTTTCCATGCAAGTATCTGGCATGGGAAACATTTTTGTTCCCTCCTTTTGACTGCTTTGGTTCAAATGACTTTCAAATAAGTTTTGAATGAAGTCTTTAGAAGTTAATAAGCCTTATTTTGTAGATATTGAAACTATGGGTAATGTAAAAACAGCTGTTTAAGAGTCTGTATTCAGAGCGAAATTGCTGCATATTATACTGATTCCGATTCTATTCCGGTGGTTCAGTGCAGGACAAGAAATGTACTGATTGACCTTCCAGCTGGCGCAGGAATCGCTTAATCTGTGAATATAAAAAATCGCATCGATTAATTCACATGGATGATCCGTTTTCCATGCTCTTCTTGTAATAACAGCATTCTATAGGCTTGCAAAACTGTGTTTGTCGGGTTTAGGCCCTCGAATGATCCTCATATTGAAGTACATTTAAGCTCTTCATAACTCTTCATATTGAGGCGTGTTTAGTTCACAACGCCCACCCATGCGGGGATTAAGAATTATCCAAGAAAATACCGTGATCTCCAGGGTGAAATAAAGCAGAAATCATTGACCACAACAATAACTTAAGAATAAACATACCACAAATGTTACCAACTTAACGAGCAAACATGTCTTACTAAGAACGCTTGTTTTCCAAGCAGGAACTTTAATGAACTTCGAACAAGTACGGCTTTGTGCATGAATCATGTTAGTCATACCGCTTAATAATACTTTTTTTTATAATCAGGTTCCACCTTGACAATCTTGACACGATAGAAAAGGTCGGACCTATGTTTCATTAAATGACAAGTACCCGATCTATAATTATGATTATGATTATGATGATGATGATGATGATGATGATGATTGTGATGATTTTGATGATAATTTTGATGATTTTGATGATCATAATGATGTCGATGGTCATTATTTAATTACTTATTATTCCGCCTTTCGATGCTTATCAAAGAAACGTTCTACTTCATTCCAGAACCAAATGGAAGCGCCAGACGGCGGTGGGGCTTGAGCTTCTTGCTGAAGCAGGCAACTACGCGGCGGTGCAGAGGATGCTCCAGAGTAACCCGTACTGGTTCACATACCACCCTCAGGCCGCGGGGATCATCTCTAATCTTGATGCATTATATATGAGGTTAGTTGAGATGTGTCTACATATAAAGGACACTTAAAATGTTGTATATGCATATAATTTAATGAGTTAAAATGAAAAAGGTGGTGATATTGTTCAAGAAAAATAATAGTTTGTTCGGGTGAGTATGATTGTGTTGTTGGTAATGTTGATACATGTAATCATAATAATGGTCAGTAATTTGAAATGTGTATGGCTGTTCATGTAGCTGTTCTAATTAAAATATAGGACATGCCATTGATAAGGAGAAGTTGCCGCCTCTAAAATCGTCCAAGTTTACTTTTAAGTTCAGTACGGTTGAAAAATAAGTAATAAATTACGCTAAACACGCACCATTATCCTCAAACCACCATGCAAATAGTTTTTGACATATAATTTCGGTTCTATGATAGGGGCGTTTGTTAAAAGGTTGCGCCCCTAAATTCCGTTCCCTCTAACGTCAATTCATCGCTCTGCCCCTGGTTCATATTTTTCTGTCGAAGTATGATACGTTGCAGTTCATGAAACTATTTTTTAAAGGATAAAATACATCATATATTATGTTCTGCTTGCAGATCTAACGCGGAGACGACCCTTACACAAGCTGCACAGAGACCGACTCTTCCTCGCATGTTTATACACGGGCTCCAACAACATGTTAACCATCTTCCTAGTCCAGGAATGTTTGGTGAAAACAGGAATTAGGAAATTGTATTCGCCATAGTTTTGAGTCATATTCGGGAAAAAAGGAATTGTTTGGAGGAAACAAAAACAAGCGAAACTCAGTTAACTTATTACCCACGTTCGTTGTATCTAACTGATGTACACCAAAACGGAATTCTAAAGAAAAGTTGCTTGAAAAGATGCAACGAATTACTCTTCGTGAGACAAGCAAAAAGCAATTGCAGGTTGGTCTGCCCAGCAGTAATCTGTTTGACAGTTTACCCTTTGTGCGCTTCTCTATGCCAGATTTTTGGCTTTCATGTGTTTAGTCGATGGTTTAATGTTCTTATCTATAATATTGGGAAAGCAGAAATGCCAACTCCAGCCAGTATCATGAATAATTGATAACGATGTCATGTGTCTTTATTTCATGTCAATTTTTGCGAGTGCCAACAGTACTAGTTGAAAAAGAAACATTATATATACATAATCACAGCGGGTGAATAAATTATCGCAGATTAGATAGTTAGACATCAAAGGTGACAATTCAGTATTGTGTTGTGAAAGGGCGACGGAGCTACATATAACCCAAAAGGAAGGCACAGCACTTGAACTTAATAATAATTTAGACAATGTTGCAAATGAAGATACATTGCAACATATTTTGTTTCGTAAAACGCATTGTAAAATGCAATAATTTATTGAATGTATGTTGTAACTTTGACGGTTATATATATAGGCGGTACCTGCCTTGTGCGTTCGTCCTCGTGTATCGTTTTGTAGGATACGGGTCTGAACTCAAGTATTTTTGAAAAAGCCATACATTTATTTGTCTATGTTGATGAATTATATTATAATTTGTTAATATTTATTCCTGAAATTGTTTACATGTACGAGGTCTGTTCTTTTTGTTCATGGACAGGTTTTGCATATTCTCGGTTATTTTTACTTGTATGACGTCTGTTCATTTTTTTTGTGGACAGGCTTTGCATATTCTCGGTTATTTTTACTAGTATGACGTCTGTTCAAAATGTTTGTTGACAGACTTTGACTTTTTTAAATCATGGTATTTCTATCTAATATTGATGTAATAATTCCAAGACACACCCATGATGGATCATTCCAGGTAACCTATGTTTAGATTTAGTTTCATTTCAAGAATGCAAAAGAAACTTCATTGACATACCTGGTATTCCAATCACTTGAGACTGAAACAAACACATATTCAACAACGATGCAGTCAGACGGGCACTGGACATGTTCGACATTTTCTACAAAGCTACTGTTATTTACGCATCTGAGGAGGTTGTTTTTCTGGAATGTTTACTTATTCGCTTTTAGATGAGGTCAATGCAAAGAAATGCCTGGAATTTAGCTCATAATAATATTTTAATATTTGAATGAGACTTTTGTTACATTAACAATTTTGAACCCCCGTTAAATACGATTTTAGAATATGTACGTTGTAATTGTTAATAATCATTTTATTGTATTTAAAATATCATTTCTCGTGTAAAAAATTATTACATATATATATATATATATATATATATATATATATATATATATATATATAAGACACCCCCCCCACCCTCCCAGCCGCCGACAATACCAAAATACGTTTTTGCATATTGCAAGTATTGTTGATCATTAAAATAATCGCCATATTGTATTCACCATGTTCATTAAATCTAAATAGGCATATATGTCATGTATACTAGTATGTTAAATGTAATATCCATGCAAAATGCTTACACAAGTATGAAGTCATTATTTAATTATGTAATTTAAAGCAGTTGTGTGGTGTTGTTTTGTATGTGTATCATAAACATCAGTTTATGTTTTGTTCATGTTTAAATGATTTGAAATATTTCCGTAACATTGATGATACAGTTTATGATAATTATGTCTAATAAAACAATTCTACATCAAGTGGTCGTTTCTTTGTTATGTAAACAACAACTACTGAAACTACAGGACCCCAGTCCAGTCGTAACAATAACAACAACATTAACAATTGAAACTACGTGACCTGTCCAGTCGTAACAACAACAACAATAACAACAACAACATAAACAACAATAATTGAAACTATATGACCAATCCAGTCATAAAAACAACAAAAACAACCAACGACAACAACAACAGCAGCAGCAACAATAACAATAACAACAACAATTGAAACTACATGACAAGTCCAGTCGTAACAACAACGACAATATCAACAACAACAATTGAAACTATATGACCATCCAGTCGTAAAAACGACGACAACAACAACAACAACAATTGAAACTACATGACCAGTCCAGTCGTAGCAACAACAATTAAAACTACATGACAAGTCCAGTCGTAGCAACAACAACAACAACAACAATTGAAACTATATGACCATCCAGTCGTAAAAACGACAACAACAACAACAACAATTAAAAAAACATGACCAGTCCAGTCGTAGCAACAACAACAACAATTGAAACTTCATGACCAGTCCAGTCGTAGAAACAACAACAACAACAACAACAACAATTGAAACTACATGACCAGTCCAGTCGTAGAAACAACAACAACAACAACAACAACAATTGAAACTACATGACAAGTCCAGTCGTAACAACAACGACAACATCAACAACAACAACAACAACAATTGAAACTACATGACCATCCAGACATAAAAACGACAACAACAACAACAATTGAAACTACATGACCAGTCCAGTCGTAACAAGAACAACAACAACAACAACAACAACAACACCATAACAACTACAAGAACAAGAACAACTTCCACAATTGAAACTACATGACCAGTCCATTTGTTACCACGAAGACGTTTTTGGTCGAGCTCGAGACTTAGTTCCGACGATTATTCATTCTATTTTCATATAAAATATACTGACTGTGGCTCGAAGCTTTAATGAGTTTAGGACTCGGGCACCATTGCCCCCCCCCCCCAAGAAAAACAAACAAATATATCTGTGGTATTAGTATATATCGGTAACATAGCTCGTTATTTTTCAGTGAAAATATGAAATCCACTGATAAAACCCCATATCTCATCGAAAAGCATGGAAATAATATTAATATATTATATGAGTTCACATTTAATTATCATATTTCCAGTCTTTATGAAAACAGTTTGTTAACTCTACCACTATTCATTTTGAAATTTTGAAAAATTTTAGTTTGGCATTTGCGATAGATAGAGAGCTAATAAGAAAGTGTTATCCTTCTTAATATGCTTGCTTTGTTTGATCCGATTATGAGGGAATTGCAAATTGCCGAGAAATGGGGCAGGGTAAAAAAACTCCAACACACGGGCTGTTGAGTGAGAGGTGGACACATATACAACTAGACCACTATGGCATTTTCATTTCATCGTTGTTCGTTCATGCTCATTTTTTACATTCTAATAATATTCCCGTATGTTTACCTTACGGTGTCATTCGGAACTCCTCGGCCATTTTCCATCGAAAGCAACCTCGGATATATGCTGGTACCTCAGTAGAAATAATAGTATTAATCAAGTGTAGTGTTTTAACGTGTATTTTGTATACTTGAATTTAAATTGATTGCCAGTGAAGAGAATTATTGCATAAATCATTATGATTCCCTAGAGTAAAGACTGTAAGTTTATCTGCTAATTTAAAATTACTACGCGATCTACTTGCAGCGTAGTTAAATGTAAAGAATTCTGACATTGTAAACCGTCCATATAAATCCGAGGTTGTGTTCGACGGAAAATGGCCGTATGAGGTCGACGGTGTCATTCAAAACTGACGTATTTAGATTTAGTGACAATTGTTTTTCGTCTGTCTTTTGGTCTGGTTCAGTCTTATGAATTCCCGCCCATATTGAAAACATACCTTATCTGCTATGTAATGAGATCAAAGAAAAAATATGAGAAAATGCTGTAAATCGATTTTTATATGAAAATGGAGTACATGTAACTACAGTCCTAGAATCAAGTGCTGTTTGTCATCAGCGTACTTTCGTCTAGGAATGTGCTCGAATTGGGCTTGTTAGATTGACATTTTGTTCTCAGGAAATAATTACGGATAGAGACCGCAGACAAGTCAGTAGCTTAAGGCCATCAAGGACAGCAAATGTGGCATTTATTTATTAAATAAACGAACATAGGTCACTCAGAGCAAATACCTTTCAGTATGCCGATGCTGTAAGATATGTGTTCTGTACACGTTACATGGTACACGCTCCATACAATAATCTGGGAGTATGATGTTTATAATTGGTCCAAGCAATAGTACAGGTTAGCGATTATAATTAAACTCAGAAATCCAATGAAAAAAAAACACATCGTCGACTATAAGATAATCGTACAAATATCAAGTAATTAAAGAGTTTTTACTATGTTTTCGATTGAATCAGATCATTCAGGTTCATCGTTGAGTATGGCAAGTTGCAAAAATGCACTAAGAGGCAAGCACTGCCTTAAATGTTATGGTTGATTTGCTTTTATCCTGATGACTTGAAACGGACACCTTACACGTTGATGGGGACACAGTATAAGTTGATGGGGCCACACTCCCGGTTGATGGGGACACAGTAAAGGTTGACGGGGCCACAATATAGGCTGATGAGGACACAATATTGGTTGATGGGGACACACTTTAGGTTGATTGGGACATAATATATAGGTTGATGTGGACACAGTATAGGTTGACGGGGCCACAATATAGGCTGATGAGGACACAATATAGGTTGATGGGGACACACTTTAGGTTGATGGTGACACAGTATAGGTTGATAGGGACACAATATAGGTTGATAGGGACACAATATAGGTTGATGTGGACACAATATAGGTTGATGTGGACACAATTTAGGTTGATAGGGACACAATATACGTTGATGGGGACACAATATAGGTTGATGTGGGCACAATATAGGCTGATAGGGACACAATATAGGTTGATGGGGACACAATATAGGTTGATGTGGGCACAATATAGGTTGATAGGGACACAATATAAGTTGATAGGGACACAATATAGGTTGATAGGGACACAATATAGGTTGATGTGGGCACAATATAGGTTGATAGGGACACAATATAAGTTGATGGGGACACAATATAGGTTGATGGGGACACAATATAGGTTGATGGGGACACAATATAGGTTGATAAGGACACAATATAAGTTGATGGGGACACAATATAAGTTGATGGTGACACAATATAAGTTGATGGGGACACAATATATGTTGATGTGGGCACAATATAGGTTGAAGGGGACACAATATAGGTTGATAGGGACACAATATAGGTTGATGGGGACACAATATAGGTTGATGGGGACACAATATAGGTTGATGTGGACACAATATAGGTTGATAGGGACACAATATAGGTTGATGTGGGCACAATATAGGTTGATGTGGACACAATACAGGTTGATGTGGGCACAATATAGGTTGATAGGGACACAATATAGGTTGATGTGGATACAATACAGGTTGATGTGGGCACAATATAGGTTGATAGGGACACAATATAGGTTGATAGGGACACAATATAGGTTGATGGGGACACAATATAGGTTGATAGGGACACAATATAGGTTGATAGGGACACAATACAGGTTGATAGGGACACAATACAGGTTGATGTGGACACAATATAGGTTGATAGGGACACAATATAGGTTGATAGGGACACAATATAAGTTGATGGGGACACAATATAGGTTAATGGGGACACAATATAGGTTGATAGGGACACACTATAGGTTGATAGGGACACAATATAGGTTGATAGGGACACAATATAGGTTGATGGGGACACAATATAGGTTGATAGGGACACAATATAAGTTGATGGGGACACAATATAGGTTGATAGGGACACAATATAGGTTGATAGGGACATACTATAGGTTGATAGGGACACAATATAGATTGATAGGGACACAATATAGGTTGATGTGGACACAATATAGGTTGATAGGGACACAATATAGGTTGATGGGACACAATATAGGTTGATGGGGACACAATATAGGTTGATGGGGACACAATATAGGTTGATGGGGACACAATATAGGTTGATGGGGACACAATACAGGTTGATAGGGACACAATATAGGTTGATAGGGACACAATATAGGTTGATGGGGACACAATATAGGTTGATGGGGACACAATATAGGTTGATAGGGACACAATATAGGTTGATAGGGACACAATATAGGTTGATAGGGACACAATATAGGTTGATAGGGACACAATATAGGTTGATAGGGACACAATATAGGTTGATAGGGACACAATATACGTTGATAGGGACACAATATAGGTTGATAGGGACACAATATAGGTTGATGGGGACACAATATAGGTTGATGTGGACACAATATAGGTTGATGTGGACACAATATAGGTTGATAGGGACACAATATAGGTTGATGTGGACACAATATAGGTTGATAGGGACACAATATAGGTTGATAGGGACACAATATAGGTTGATGGGGACACAATATAGGTTGATGTGGACACAATATAGGTTGATGGGGACACAATATAGGTTGATAGGGACACAATATAGGTTGATATGGACACAATATAGGTTGATGGGGACACACTATAGGTTGATGTGGGCACAATATAGGTTGAAGGGGACACAATATAGGCTGATAGGGACACAATATAGGTTGATAGGGACACAATACAGGTTGATGTGGGCACAATATAGGTTGATGTGGACACAATATAGGTTGATGTGGGCACAATATAGGTTGATGTGAACACAATATAGGTTGATAGGGACACAATATAGGTTGATGTGGACACAATATAGGTTGATGTGGACACAATATAGGTTGATAGGGACACAATATAGGTTGATAGGGACACAATACAGGTTGATGTGGGCACAATATAGGTTGATGTGGACACAATTTAGGTTGATAGGGACACAATATAGGTTGATAGGGACACAATATAGGTTGATGTGGGCACAATATAGGTTGATAGGGACACAATATAGGTTGATAGGGACACAATATAGGTTGATAGGGACACACTATAGGTTGATGGGGACACAATACAGGTTGATGTGGGCACACTACCGGTTGGTAAAGACACAATATAGGTTAATGGGGGCACAGTATAGGTTAATATGGACACAATATTGGTTGATGGGGGCCCACTTCCGGTTGATAGGGACACAAAATAGGTTGATGCCGAACAACCAATTAATATACATAAGGCAAAACATAAATCCAAATTTACGGAATGAACATCAATTTCATTAAAACGTATAACAAAACACCACCAAACTAAGTAGTTAATAGTTTCCGTTAAAAATGTACTTTAGAAACATCCGAAACATGAAAATAATAATATTCAGGTTCATTGACATTTATGGGAAGTCAACAACTTCTTACATCGGCTTTTAAAGCTAATAGCGGCAGTCTATGAATAACCAACCTGTATTCAATGGTCCCGCGCTTTAGAACTTCAAAGAGAATAAAAATAGAACACACAAGATGTAGGACAGAATTTCAAAACAAAACAATGTCATACCACTATACGTTATTAGGTGTGTTGTCAGAATTGTCAGAATTCGTTCTGCACCTAGCTGTGGCTTAGGCCATTGTGCAGCATAGGTCATTGTGCAGCTTAGGCCATTGTGCAGCTTAGGCCATTGTGCAGCTTAGGTCATTGTGCAGCTTAGGCCATTGTGCAGCTTAGGCCATTGTGCAGCTTAGGCCATTGTGCAGCTTAGGCCATTGTGCAGCATAGGTCATTGTGCAGCTTAGGCCATTGTGCAGCATAGGTCATTGTGCAGCTTAGGTCATTGTGCAGCTTATGCCATTGTGCAGCTTAGGCCATTGTGCAGCTTAAGCCATTGTGCAGCTTAGGCCATTGTGCAGTTTAGGCCATTGTGCAGCTTAGGCCATTGTGCAGCTTAGGTCATTGCGCAGCATAGGTCA
Source organism: Mya arenaria (assembly GCF_026914265.1). Taxonomy (NCBI): domain Eukaryota; kingdom Metazoa; phylum Mollusca; class Bivalvia; order Myida; family Myidae; genus Mya; species Mya arenaria. Next base: position 18,860,496 of record NC_069138.1, read on the forward strand.
TTGTGCAGCATAGGTCATTGTGCAGCTTAGGTCATTGTGCAGCTTAGGTCATTGTGCAGCATAGGTCATTGTGCAGCTTAGGTCATTGTGCAGCATAGGTCATTGTGCAGCTTAGGCCATATCATTGTTATTGTATGTTTGTGTCGGGGGCGAAATTTAAAGCCTAAAGTGAATACCAGGACTCAGTTTCTCGATAATGCTTTAGTTAATTACTCAACTTAGAAAACTATTTAGATTTTGTGTATATTGTAAATGAAAGGGAGTACAGCCTGGTTCTTTCATAATGTTCATTTTCATATCTTAAAGCTGCTCTCTTACAGATTACCGTTTTGACAAAAAAAATGACGTGGAATATATAAAGCCAATTTCTGCGTGAATATCTGCAAAGCAGTGTTATAAGACTGCTGACTAAAGATCAAATCGCAGATTTTCATATTTCCGTTCGAAAATTAATGTTTTATGGCTAAAAGCGTTACTAACGGTTTAAGAAAATGCATAAAACATCAGTTTTCAAACTTAAATATAAAATTCGCGATTTGATTGTTGTCAGCATATCAGCAACATTTTTATATCACTGGTTTTCATACACTTTTCCATAAATTGGCTCGTTCGAAGACAAAAGAATAAAAAAAAAATGTCAAAACGTTCAATCTGTGAGAGTGCAGCTTTAATATTATACCAACTTGATTCGCTAAGTTTCTGTATTAGGTCATTAGATATTCAAAGTAAAACATTTACTGTGTTAATTGGGTTATTTTTAAAGTACAATCGTGGCTCGACAACATTTTCCCCCCATCTTTTGACCAAAGATATAATTTAATATAATAAATGAGATAATTTGATTCCAACAGCGTAAAAAACATGTATTATTTCTAACCCAGCTAGGCTGTAAAGTAATACAAGGAGTTAATAAATATGTTATTGAGTAATTACTTAATTAAGCTATTTTCGATAAACTTGAGCATGGCAGGAAAACCGAAGCAAATGTTGAGAAGACCCCTAAAACATTTTTCTTGATTTCAACCCTTTTGAAAGTAAATACAATACAGCATGTGCTATTAAAACATACAAACAGGGAGCTATAAATATGCAGTATAGAGTATGTCAATATATTATAACAGGACATGTCTTGCAATTTCAATGTGTTTAAAGTGTTAGGCATTTATGAAACGGAATGAATATTTTGATAATAATTTATTCTTGGTCTAAATATATGTTTTAAATGTGGATAATTATAAGACATTTTACTATGTGACTATTTTATTCGTATAAATATTCTACAAGTTATTAATATATTTTATCTTTCTACCTAAATTTTATTTTTCAGCCGCCTTGTGCATATGATGGGGACTAAATAAATAAAAATAACATCTCTTTGAGTGTTTTGAAACATAAAAATGACAGTAATTAGTAATAGGCTATACTGTCAAGTTTTTGTGAACTATTTCGATGCTGTTTATTCAAATTGTGCAACGCAAGTGCACTCTTTGTAATGAAATATCTTGTATTTCAAATTATAAGTAGTAATCAATTCCTTATGAGTTCCAGCTCAATGCAAGCATGTAGCATACATGTTCGTAATCCGATAACATGAAAAGGTGCTGTGGTAAATTACTTACTTTGTTAAGGTAAATCCTAACGTCATTCTAAAACTATAATCCAATATGGCCGCCATAAGGCTAAAAATATCTTTTTAAAAGCTGCCAAATTGTTAAAGATACGAAAATCGAATGGTAAAAGATACATTTTAAAGGAAATACTAGTACTTAGTGAAATCATTATGATGTCAACGAGCATTTGATAATTATGGGTTTAAAATTGTGTGTTCAACCAATGCAGTTTAAAGTGTTTTTGCAGAACCAAAACACAAATTAAACTAACATTGGAATTGAAATATTTTGTATCATGTCAACATACCCTGAGGACTCAATATCAGAATTTGATTCAACTTCATGTTTAGACTAGACGAGAAGTTTTTCGATTGGACTGTAAAAATAATATAATATTGAACTGAATCACTGATGCTTGTCTAAGGATAAGGATACTATCAATATTCTGTATGGGACATGATAACGATCGTGTTGAAAGCCGGCAATATTATCAATTTATTTAGGTATCTTACTTATTACCAGCTATATGTTATAATTTAATTTAGAACATCATCTAAATTCGAATACTCAAATAAATAACATACAGGTGACGCCAAACAAACTAATACTTTTGCATTGCCTATAATGTCTGTCAGAATGTGATATTTTAAAACTGTTGGGATTTTCTTGTTTTCCGGAGACCAAAAACTTACCAGCCAGGTGACGCTAAGCATAATATCAATCTGGCATTACCTTACGTTATCCTTTGCATGCATAGCCAACCTCGAGGAATATATTTACTCAGTCAACCCAGCGGTTCGTCCAAGCTCCGGGATTCGCAAACAATATTGCCATTCCTCGCTTAATCACCGCTTCTCAGCCATATAATGTTTTTAATTAGAAAAGCAATTGAGGTCTTTATGCCGCGAAACGTCGTTTGTAGTGTATAAATGAGGTTTCTAAATGAGTTTAACTGACGTGAGAACAGGTCCAGTGAACCATATGCTTTTGGGTGGTTTTCCTCTGCGTAGGGTAAAGCAATCATGGTCAGAATGTTTTCCTGTTGCAAGAATGACCTATCCTAGTGGCCCAGTTACCCAAGATGCTTCTTTATGATATTGAGCATAATTATCACCCCGTATGAAATACTGATGTAAATTGACAAACGGTTTTAATAAAAGTTGCAATAATGCTGCACTCATTGGTCACAAGAATATTGTATGAACTTCTCATTTCTTGGTTCGTTGGGCACCCCAGGGGTCTTGGTGGGATGTCATGCAAATAAATGATCAGTCTAGCTCACCTGTGAAATCAATACAATCCCTCGGCGACCTCAAAGTCATTTTTGTATTTCATATCTCTGCTACACATTTAACGGAGTCTCGTTAAAATCAAGCATTTTCAACGCTTGAAAACCAAACGACGTCGGGAACTAACGTTCGTCCCGCGGAGGGCTCCCGGTTTCTTAAGTTATACGTCCAGAGTGAAGGAGCATTTTGTCATGTCGGTAACAGCCTTTTTTCTAACACACACTATTCCTAGCTTTCGTTAGACCTCATATAATCAATTTGGATAAAAGAGACTGGAATACCTGTGTACAGAGATATATATAAACCCTTCTAGACAATGTTTACAATTAACGTTTTCCTTCTTTTTAAACAATTGCTCTTTACCTTCATTGTAAATATTTGAAGTATTTGATGTTAACCTTCATTACAAACCACTGACATTTACCTGCATTAACAAATTACGTTTCATCTACATTGATATTCACTGACGCTTACCTGCATTGTAAACAATTGACGTTTACCTTCATTGTAAACAATTGACGTTTACCTTCATTGTAAACAATTGACATTTATTTTCGATGTAAACCATTGACGTTTACTTCATTGTAAACAATTGTCGTTTACCTTCGTTGTTAACAATTGACACTTACCTTCGTGTAAACAATTGACGTTTACCTTCATTGTAAACAATTGACGTTTACCTCCATTCCAAACAACTGACGTGTTTACCTTCATTGCGAACAATTGACGTTTACCTTCATTGTAAACAATTGTCGTGTTTACCTTCATTGTAAACAATTGACGTTTACCTTCATTGTATACACTTGTCGTTTTCATGCATTATAAACAATTGACGTTTACATGCATTATAAACAATTGACGTTTACCTTCATTGTAAACAATTGACGTTTACCTTCATTGTAAACACTTGACGTTTACCTTCATTTTAAAACATTTGACGTTTACATGCATTATAAACAATTGACGTTTACCTTCATTGGAAACATTTGACGCTTACTTTCATTGCAAACAATTGACGTTTACATGCATTATTAACAATTGACGTTTACATGCATTGTAAACAATTGACATTTACTTTCATTGTAAACAACTGACGTTTACATGCATTATAAACAATTGACGTTTACATGCATTATAAACAATTGACGTTTACATGCATTATAAATAACTGACGTTTACATGCATTACAAACAATTGACGTTTACCTTCATTGCAAACAACTGACGTTTACAATTGACGTTTACCTTCATTGTAAACAATTGACGTTTACAATTGACGTTTACCTTCATTGCAAACAAGTGACGTTTACAATTGACGTTTACCTTCATTGTAAACAAGTGACGTTTACCTTCATTGTAAACGAGTGACGTTTACATGCATTGTAAACAAGTGATGTTTACATGCATTGTAAACAATTGACGTTTACCTTCATTTTGAACAATTGACGTTTACCCATAATGTAAGAATGACGTTTATCAGCCTTGTTAAACTTTTAGCAAGACGTCCGTTAAATTATATTAATGCATATGTGCTGCAGAATAATTTGACTAGATACAGCATATATATTTGTATTACTCTCATATAATATCGTTCATTTAGACTGACTCATATATTTGTCGAAATTGAACATATGATTACCCCTGAGGGTGATTTATGACGTCACACACAACTCAAACTACTGCCGGAGTATTTTCCGACTGCATGAACTAAGAATTTAAAAATCATCAATAAAAGCAACAGAAAATCGTTTGAACTCCATTCAAATAAACCGAACCCGTTTTATTAACCTAATAAACTTTATATTCGTTCCACCAACACGTATTTTAAATTAAACAAATGAGTCTCTCGATGACAGAAAAATAGTTTCTACGACTATGTTTTATGCCTAGCAACAAATATAACTGCGCATATGCCATTGTAAAAAGAAATCAAAGACAAAAATGCAAATGATATTACCGTTTTTAATATCAAAACATGTAACAAGGGATTCTGCTAACAAGTTTACAATGATAAACACGTGACTTGCACGTGACTTTCGTCGATATCACGTGACTTGGTATTTAAATTTGTATTTTTCCTTGTACTAATACCGTCGAATCTTTCCAGGTGTCGAGCGAATCTTAATTAGACGATTGGTTTAACAGAGAAAGCAATTTGTATTTTAATCATATTGCATTTTTTATCGATTGTTTGAAACACGGTTTTCTCTTTTATTAGCCGGACATTAGCCAGTGCATTTCCATGGGTCCGAACTGTAAGCCCTGGGAGCAGACATTGCTAACTATTTGTGAATTTAATTTTAGAGAAAATGGGTTTCAAATATGCCGGCACAACCTCAGAGCCGCTCTAATGCTTCTGAAAATGGCAAAAATAGCCGTCACAGCATATAAATCGTTGTATTTAAAAAAAAATGCATTTGAACGATGGCCATGACTGTCATCTGCACGTGGTAGCTATTCGACCGTCGATGATATATTTTGTCTACAAGCCATGGGACAAAAATATCTTTCGAAAAAAGAGGGAGAGTTTATTGTTTATACATAGTTTGACAAAATAAATCACGTAAATTTCTTTCGATCACTTTAAAAGATAGGTCTACACAGTATTTTAAAGGGTCCTAAAATCTATGTATATTAATCTGAATTCATGTGTTATAACATATGACTGTGAATCTACTTCGTTTCCATGGACCATAGGTACAAGGCAGAGGGTTTAGTTTAAACATATTTATTATACAGAAACACAACAATACAGCATTTGTTACAAACATATAAAATAAAGGATTGGAACGGTAGAATTAACTATTAAAGTTCCTTTCCTTGAATGGTTATTTGCAATAGTATTAAATACAGGTTTTACTAAATAAAGGATTAATATGATAGCTCTCAGAGTAGTAAGATGAATTTTAGATAGAACGGTGGTAAAATTTCAAAAATCTTAAGGAATTTAATATCAGATAATGAAAAAAAAAGAAATGCAAAAGAAGAAAGGCAGAGTAAAAGTCATAGGATGGATTTAAACTGGAGTCGATTAATCAAATCTTTTTGTTAAGTGAATATATTGGTGGACTGCATCAAACAGTGTGAAATTCTGTTCTTCAGTCAGAGTGTCAGCACCATACAATAGTGAACGAAGAGTTACTTCAGTCAGAGTGTCAGCACCATACAATAGTGAACGAAGAGTTACTTCAGTCAGAGTGTCAGCACCATACAATAGTGAACGAAGAGTTGCTTCAGTCAGTGCTTCCACTGAGTCGATCAGAGAAAGTCTATGATCGGAGTAGAGTGGACATAAAAGAAGAAAATGATATGTTGTATCTTGGCGTCCGCAAATACAGAGTGGAGAAGATACGATGTTTTTCGAATAAAGGTGATGGTTTAATGAGCTGCATTCCGTTCGTAAACGAGTATGTAGGACTTGAAGCTTACGCTTCCCATAATAGAATAACTTGCTAGATTTAGAAGTAACTGACTTGAGATACTCTTTGAAAATAGACACGGTATCTAAAGAAGATGCCTCAGCTGGAAGACTATTCCAGGAAGAGATGGCCCAAGGAAGGAAAGAGTTCATATACAATGATGTGCGAGTTCTAGGAATGGAGATTTTAGATGAATTTCTGAAAGATCTTGTTGATACTTGCCCTACTGTTGGGGGGACCAAGTTTGAAAGATAATCAGGAGTGAAACCATTTTTCATTTTAAAGAAAAGGAGAAGTTTGTGTTTTTCGCGCCTAGTTTGTAAACTTTCCCAGCCAGTTTCAGCAGAGGGTTTAGTCAAGTTTGACAATTTCGATCCTCTTTGTTAATGAGTTACCTGCTCTTTGTATCGAAAGTTGTGATTCCGAGGTCAAAAATTACTTTTGCCATTTAACATTATAAAAAACCTATCGGTTATTTTCCAACAATATATTTTTTTAAAGTATGTGAGACAATGATTAAACCAATATTATGTTAACTATTATGTTATCGATCCCGGATCTGAGGGTACGAATTTAGTCCTAATATTGAATATATAAAACAATGAGTTTTGCAGGAAGCATCTTTGTGTAAATAAAAATACTAATAAAGGTATGGTTCTTGGAGAGTGTGGACGATTGCGAGTGTGTAAATAATAGTTTTCTATACCATGTACATGATTGAGATATGTCTGCCAATTATTACGACTGCCCAATAATAGATATCCCAAACAATGCTACTTAACGTTTAATTCTTCAGCTGAAGTTGGACGAAATTGTAGAGTTATAAGTGTTCAAAACATGCTATTTGTTTATGGCTTTAGATGTATGCAGCCGAAACCCGTTGGCTCGAATTCCTCGTTGGCTCGAACTAGATGTAAAGGACCAATGTCTTGATACTGAAGGTAAACATTTCCGCTTGGCTCGAATTTTCGAAGCTCGAGGTTTTTTCGCTGGTCCCTGGGAGTTCGAGCGAACGGGTGTCGGCTGTATAAGTATTTCAAGGCGTTGGTGATAAATATATAATTCTAAACACCTTTAAACAGAGACTTTTTGATTTTTTTTAAAAAATTAAAACTGGCATGCTTCTTCTATTAACAGTTCAAGTCAACGTCCCATTATAGACTCTTTTTATTTAACTTTGTTAATTTTTCTATCTTTGTTATCTTCTATTACAAATATCCTTAAAGCTGCACTCTCACAGATTGAACGTTTTTACAACTTTTTTATTTTTTGTCTTGGAACGAGCCAATTTTTGCGAAAATCCATGGAAACCAGTAATATAAGACTGCTGACAAAAAAAAGATCGCAGATTTTTATATTTAAGTTAAAAAAAATGATGTTTTAAAAAATGATGTTATTCTTAAACCGTTAGTAACGGTTTTAGCCATAAAGCATGAATTTTCGAGCGGAAATATGAAAATCTACTATCTGATTTTTTATCAGCAATAATATATCAATAAAAATGCTCTTTCCAAGACAAAAAATAAAAAAAAAGTTGTAAAAATGATATATCTGTGAGGGTGCAGCTCTAATGAAACTGACACGCTTCTATTAACAATTTAAGTCAATGTTCTCCGAATAGACACTTTTTAGTTAAGTTTGTTAAATGTTGAACGTTCTATTACAAATACCCCTTAAACATAAGATAGCATTTTGATGTTCACTTCGTATATTACGAGTTGAGATTGGCAGGCATAATAATACCCGAGGAGACGATCGCAAGGGTGTGTATTCTCAAGATAATGAGAATAATATTTTTTTAGACTGTGAATGTCATGCCTTTTTATATGTAAAAAAATGTAGCGATATACGTCAACAATACTTGGTTTTGGTTGGGAACGAACCAATGATACTCTTATTTTTTTGCGAAAAACATGCCTTCCCTTAAATGGCATCAAATATTCATTGCACATCTACCAGACTTAAGTGGATCGCTTTTTAGTGATGAACTAATTCCAAATGGCGGTCTTTTATCCAGGAATACTCCGCGCACAACACGATATTCACCAATTTTATAAATTAACTTCGTTAGACAAAAGGACGACAATGGCACCAATTGAATGAAACCACTGGACATGTTTAGCTGTCATTTCTAAACAATTGTCACTTCGTGTAATCATTCATGCCACTTATTCGCACATTGTTATGACAAATCCGGGATCCGGGGAGTTCGTATTTTGTACCTCACGTGACCCCGTGCCGAGAATGTAATTAATGTAATTAGTACTGATTCCAAAAATGGCGATATCATCCTAATTGACCAGCATGTCCTCTACCAAAAGTTTGCCTTTCTCTTGGTAACATGTTAGCATTACGTACAATGAGGAATGCAGTGCGTTGGTGCACGAGACATTCTATTTTTGATTTGTGATGTCATACATGTACTAGTCATTAAAATATGCTGGCCATTAAATTGTATTTTCACTTATTCAAAATCATTACATATACATGTATAGCAAACAAAAATATTTTGAGTCATAATCCTTTAACTACTTACTAAATAATGCATTTATGGAAAATATTATGTATTCATAACAAGATTTTAACCGTGTTTTAAATAGATGAAAACGTAAAAAATATTAAATGATTGGTGAGTGCTAAAAGATTTAGTGCGATCTACTATCGTTTCATGAGGTTGAAATACAGTGTTTTTGCACTTTTTATTTCAAATAAAACTCTGAATCCTTCTTACGAACCATTGTTTTCGACATTTATTCATCCTTTTTGATTTATTAAACAATTGTATTAATTGTGGTAAATCTTATTTGGAAGGATAAGAGTGCATTTTTAAGCATAGTGTAGAGTGGTGTTTTTTAAAAAATGTAATGAACACTGATGCTATACCTTGTAGTGTCGGCAAAATGACCAGAAACCGAAGTCGTATACTAAGCTTTCGCGTTGTGTTATCATAAAAATTTTACCTACAAAAGAAAACAAAAGGCGTCGAACAAGATTTTGTGTACGAATAAATTGATATGATTAACATTAACAAAATTCTGTTAAAAGGGTTGATCATTGGAACACAGGTCAAACACCCAGTAAGCTGTTTTTGGTGACCGTCGAAAGCAGTTACCCCCATTCGGAGCTCCTCGGACACTTTAATCGAAATCAACCTCGGATGTATGACGATACATCAGAAGAAGTAGTCCGTATCTTTTTAATTATTTTAATTATATCATTAATTAAATGTAGTGTTTTAGCTTGTATTTATTGATCTAAGTTTAAATTGATTGCCAGTGAAGTGTTTTATTGCTAACATAATTAAGATTCCCGAGAATAAAGTCAGTAAGTTTAACCACTAAAATAAATTACTACGCGATCTACTTGCAGCGGACTTAATCATACCGATTTCTGAGTATGTAAACCGTCCATATACCTCCGATGTTGTTTTCGATAAAAATGGCCGAGGAGTTCCAAATGCAGTAACCCCAATACTTGCATATTCTAAAATGCATATAGTCTGCATGTTTTGTTTTGCTAGAAATCCCATTTAGTGGTTGTGCTACAGAGCATGTACATGTACATTCTAACTCGCGTAATCACGTGCGGATAACTTACTATTCCACCGTTTCATAGTAACAGTATTCCCCATTCTCTACGTGTAAACAGTCATAAGAAGAAAGTGTTAAAAGTTTCTTAGAATGATGTAATCTGAGTTTACTAACAAAGATTTTAGATTGTAGCGAAAATGTCTTAAAACGGAATCTATTCCAGGTTCTTAAGTCTTGAAGAACGTAAACATTAATGAATATTGAATAACTCTTGTCACCTAATTACAGCTTGTTTATTGGTGAAGCCTTTTGAAATATTCCGCTGGGACTAATTTTCCGAACACTTCAAGCATATGTTGAGCTTTGAAGATGCGAGTTCGGCGAATTATTTTCACGCCTCGTAAAGTCATATTTACCGATAAATTTGATGAAATCTCGAGAAATCTCACACTTGGCGAGATGTTAATCTGTATTTGATTAGTTTTTGTGGACTTCCTTCACACCGTATTTATCGCCGGCGCGTAACGATGCGAGCCGAATACATCGAATGTGACAGCGCAGCCAAACAATATGGCGGACAAAAACGACCAGTTTCCGTGTATCGCGTGATTTCTTCACTTTCTACAAATTACTAGGAATTTTGGCTCGATTTTGAACGGAAAACCGTAAGCTTACACAATTAAACATTTATAACAAGTTTTAAGATGTGTTGGCAAATCAGCATCTTAAATTTGAATACAAATGGTACACGAATCCATAGAAACATGACTAATACACAAACGTATATACATGTAGACCTTACTTTCATTAGACCCAACATAATAATTCATCTTGAATATCAAGATTTATTAATGAACATGTATACCACTGTGTTACAAAGATGACTTTGTTACATTCATATATACAGTTAACGTAGAGCAATATAAGGAAGCAGAATTTTCGATGATCAATCGGGTACGTTCTTTGTATATGATAACTGAGTTTAAAGACGGAACTTTGTAATTTGTACCCGAGCAGGGGTGGGTCCAAAATCTGACAAACAGATGGGGTGCACTTCGGGGCATACTAAGGACGTGTACCCCAGGAACCTTACACAATAGGCTCCAAGCGTGGTGTGGATGATTGTGGATCTACAATAAGAAAAAAGAGATCACCCTTGTCTAGTGCGTGCTAGTGGAATTTATGCATACCCGGTATAAGGTCTACCAAACTTGACGTGAAAAAATATCTGGGACATTTTTAGCGGGGCGCGGAGTAAGGGACCGAGTGCGTTAGTGCGGTGTTGTTCTTACTGCCAGATCAGTTGGTTACAAATTGAACATATTTCTTCCAAGGAACATACATTTCAACTAAGTATATAAACTGTATGACCATGACAAGCTGGTGTAAAGTGGTGAACTATAATTATTATCCCATCTTCAGAAAAAACGAATAGCATTTCAACACTAAATTTAATAGAAACATAAAAGATAACAACCATAATTTGATTTTTTTTTCTTAAGACTAAAACATAGTTTATTGCTCATGTTTTCTGAAGTAATTTCTTTTTATAGCTTTTTCCGTCAAGTTACAAAATACGCGATTGTATGTTGGAATTATCGTCATAAATCTGATAATACGTTTTCCAAAATGATAGAAAGTGCTTTTGGGTATTATCTTCGATTGCCGCATTAAATCTGTTCGAAGGAAGAAACCGAATCACATCCATTTATTTCGACACAATCGCCTGTAAATGAAATTTTATCGCTAACACTAAGTAAAGCTGACAAGAAAAAGAAAATCTGAATAATTGCTTATCATTCGAAGCGTTTCTCAAAAGCGTTCGCTTCGCGTGACTCAATTATTTTGCAATTCGTCCGTGCAATAACGCGCTAATATTTTCCTCGGAAGACATTCAAATCACCATTCTGAAGTCATTACCACAATAAAAGATATTTTCAGTACATAATGGATTGTCGTATGGGACCCGAAGCAATTCTAATAACAATGAATAAGAAAGCCATTCATGCAGTAAGCCTTTCTGTCTGGAAATTAGATTCAAAATGCCAAAGAAATAGCCTCGATTCCAGCGCTTAGGAACTATTTCTGCAGACAAAACCTGCGCATTAATCCAAAACCGGGCTATGCGGTTGTATGCGTAAGGGTTATTTGTGTATTCATGCGCGTTAATGAAGCGAGACGTTTATTTATTGAATCATGTGATTCCGTTGCTGATCAAATTCGTGGTATTGTATTGAAATAATTGATGAGGATTCACGCACTTTAATAATAGTTTTCGAAATAGCATCACCCTGATTGACGACAAAAGGAAGTAAATCGAATCTTTAAGAAAAAACAATGGACAAACAAGTCTGGGCACATGTTTGCCGAGGACAACCCATGGTTCGCTGCAAAAACACTGCAGCCCTAAAATGACATTATTCCAGGCTGGTAACATGTTTGTCCGTTGTCCAGGACCCTTATGCACATGACAACTTAGTGGTAATCCATTTTAAGCAAAATATGGTAATGTTATCTTTTGGCCAACTACAAGTATGTTCTGCCAGTTGGTCAGAGAGCTAGCTTTACGTGTAATGCACCAGTCAATTGTAACCACGGCCCCCCAGGTCCGGGGGTATACCGGGGATAGCCGGGGAAAAGGGCCGTGTTTTTACTTTCCAGGTGGCCCCGCAGGGCCGGGTGATCGCGGTGCTTTTGTCATAGCGCCAAATTAAGCCGAGATTGTGCTTTATATAGAGTCTCTGGGGTGCGGGGACATTTTGCCGGGGTTTAACTAACAGTTCGTCCCCGCAGGGCGGGGATTTTACCCGGGGTTGGCTGGACCGAGAGTCAAAGACCCCGGCTATTCCCCGGACCTGGGGGCGTGGTTACAAATGACTGGTGCATTATCATACTACATGTATAAGCATTCTCATTCATCAGAGGTTTGACAATGATAAATCTGTTGTACGCATCGCACCATCGCTCTGGTGTACGAGAACGACTTAAAACCGACTAAAGCTCACATTTAATTTCAATGTCTTTATACTGGAGGTAAGCATTCCCGCTTGGGTCTAATTTTCCGCTGGTTCCTAGGAGTTCGAGCCAACGGGGTTCGACTGTAAAAAAACTCATATCGTATGGGCCTTTAAGTTATTATTATCGGCATTTTGCGTTGGAAAACTTTAGTTTGTGTCTAAATAATTTAATTTAATATTCAAATGAGATCTATTCTCATTGAAGGTTTAGATACCTTGGGCGGTATTCATGAAACTTCTTGAGTCATTTCTTAACTTAAGTCCCTTTCCTTTTTTTTTGAAAACTAAAGGAAAAGTATTAGTGTTTTAACATAAAAGTATGTACTTTTGATGAAATTATTGGAAAGAAAGTATTTCAGATACAATCCATTTGTATTACCATATAATAAGAGGCATATATAAGTTAGGATAAAATTTAGTTTGCAAGTTCCTTAAGAAGTTTTATGAATACCGCCAAGAATGTGTAATCTATGATGAAAAATTATACTACTAACGTTTATAGCGATGAAAGATTACTATATAGGTCTCATCACGTCCGATTGAATTTCAGATAAAGAGCAATCATACATATTGAAATAACTTTAACTTGTACCTGGGAGTGTATTATTGGTCCCAGCTTGTACCATGAGGGTGTGTTGTCTGTTTTCGTCGGCGCTGAATTATAATATCCTTACAGTAATAAGAAGAATAGCCGTAACTATTCAAGAACTACCGTTCGGGTAAATTACAACACCGCATGCTCTTTATTGAACGTTGTCCTTGACATTGTACAGAACAGTTACGTCACCCGAATATATTGTGCTCAAGTTTTCAATAAATCGGTTTCTTAGTTACTATTATCTTATATATTAGTAATCATTTAAGCTATACCCGTTCAAATGAAAGCAAAACAGTACGGCCTCACTAGAATCACAATTCAACATGATCGTCAATGGCGCTATACAACGACAAGGTTATTTGTACAAAGGATGTAAAGACATATGGAGAAGGAACATGGCCGCGAACGTAGGTGCGCATTCGGAGCTCCTCGGCCACTTTTATCGAAATCTACCTCGGATGTATGCCGGTACATCAGTAAAAGACGTTCGTATTTTTTTAATTATATCATTAATTAAATGTAGTGTTTTAGTTTGTTTTTATTGATCTAAGTTTAAATTGATTGCACGTGAAGTGTATTATTGCAAACATAATTAAGATTCCCAAGAGTTAAGTCATTAAGTTTAACTGCTAATTTAAATTACTACGCGATCTACTTGCAGCGGACTTAAACATACTGATATGTGAGTATGTAATCCGTCCATATACAGCCGAGGTTGTTTTCGATAAAAATGGCCGAGGAGTTCCGAATGGTAGGTGTGATGCTAAAAGCTATTGCTAGTAGTTTTGTTTACTAACCCCTGAAACTCACTATCATATTGACACGAATGTGAGATATTTCTTGCATTTTTTGTTTTAAATCTGCACTCTCACAGATTGAATGTTTTGGCAACTTTTTTTAGTTTTTGTCTTTACAATCAGATCGCAGATATTCATATTAAGGTTCAAAAATGATGTTTTATGCACTTTTCTTCAACCGTTAGTAACGCTTTTAGCTATAAAACATTAATTTTCGAAAGGAAATATGAAAATCTGCGATCTGATCTTTTGTCAGCAGTCTTATATCACTGGTTTGCTGATATTTACGCAAAATTGGCTCATTCCAAGACCAACAATATAAAAGTTGTCAAAACGGTAAATCTGTGAGAGTGCAGCTTGAATATTTTCATGATAATATGTTAAGTCATGGCTGCTTTTTTTTCCTAACGTATCGTGATTATTTGTGTTGCAGTTTCTTCTTTACAACATACGGTATCTCGCCGACATCAGCCCTTGTTCATATGCAGAAAATGGATGGGTAGGGTACAAAACCACAAACAGATATTTTTTTTCTGTTTTCAACGAAAACAGTCAAGTAAATATCATAGCTTTGGTATTGTTAATGACATCGTCATCACGAAAACAATTTAAAGTTGACCATAATAAAATCGTGTAAGGCGTTTGCATGAAACTAGGTCTCCCTATTCACGTCTGTAATACACACCTGTTTAACACAATCTACTGTTTAATCATGCCTTTTCGTTAACAACGAAAATCGGACGAGCGTTGGTATCCGCTTGTATAGCTCTTGTTTAACGTCCTAAATATTCATATACAAAAACAAAAAACAACATATTGTGCTGAATAAATCTTTACGAAAACACTTTCGCGACATTTCAGCGGCTAATATCAAGTGTTTCCCATTAAGTGTGACATTCTGAGAAAACCATATCGGAAACTGAACCAGCACAAAGACATTAGCACGAATTAATGCGTTGAGTTCATTACCAAAACATCCAAAAATTAATGGCTGAAATCACTTTAAGTGCCGAATTCTTGAGAAAATTTCCGGCTTCCGGTCTGGTAGTTATAGAAACCGACTTCGGTGTAGCACACATAGCTACAATTTCCGTCTTCACCGGAGCAAAACATGGAAAAACGTCTTTAACATTCAAGACATCATGCAAAAGCGATGGGATTATTCAGATATGGCTTTGTCTAGGTTTGTAAAAACAATAGACACTGTTTAATATGGTGATTATTGCTTTGTAACCCTGTTATATGATAGCCTTTGACTGCCGGCGGCAATAATCAGGATTTATTGCCATATTTGTTTGTCTTAAAGCGCTTCTCAGACACTGATTTGTGAGACCGGAAGTAACAAACGAGACGCTTTATTTTGGGTGGAATAAGGAACGAGTTAATGTTTAGTCTAGAACTGTGCCATTTTAAAACGGCTAGCATATAATGGGTGATAATTTCTTGTTACATAAATAGACGCTTCGACTCATCATAAAACTATTCTGTACCTAATGCACCAATCAATTGTAACCACGGCCCCCAGGTCCGGGGTGTATACCAGGGATAGCCGGGAAAATGGGCTGTGTTTTTACCTTTCAGGTGGCCCCGAAGTGCCGGGTGAATGCGGTGGTTTTGTCTTCGCACAAAATATAGCGGAGAATGGGTCTTACCTAAGGTCCCTTGGGTGCGGGGGCATTTGGCAGGGAATTTACCATCAGTTCATCACCGCAGGGCGGGGATTTTAGCCGGGGTTGGCTGGACCGAAAGTCAAAGTCCCCGCTATTCCCCGGACCTGGAAGGGGGGCGTGGTTACAATTGACTGGTGCATAACATTTATAGCACAAACTATGTGAGGTTTTTATTTCATAATGGTTTACTGTGACTTAATCCTCTATTTATTATGAGCGCTGCGAAACGAAATCTTCTTCACATTTTAGTAGTCTACATACTATTTTGCAGACTGGGCCAGCCACTGGTTATATCTAACGCTTCACCGAATTAAAATCAGTAACGACTGACCGCTGATGTACTGAAATAAATATATTGGAAAACTTGAGAAATACTGCGTTCTCATTGGACACAATATTATGTTGACCACTAAACGGGATGTTGTTTAATATTTTGGTTTCTGCGCTTGTAATTTCTATTATTCTAATGATCATACTTTTATAACCGCAGCTAATAATCTCAGATCACAATACCTAATTGTTTTGACTAACATTTTTACAAACAATGTAAGTGTTCGAATAACCAAAACAAACATGTTAATTGACTGGATGCATTTTAAATTGTCATCTGCGTTAATTTTTTATATATTTTTTTTTCCTTTTTGGATTGTTTATTCATATTTAAAGGCTCAAGTTGTAAAAACAATTCATATAATAAGATATCAAATCAAACGATAAATACCACTGGATTAAAAGATTTTTTATTTTATTTTTAAAGAAAGATTAAGTTTGAAAATCCGGTGACAGTGGATAAACACACAATATCAATCTACTCGATTATATTATACAAGCTAACATTGCTAGTTTGATTAAGGATAACATATCTTATTGTTAAAGGTCTATCGTACAGTAAATAACCGCCCGAATCAAAACAGCTCAGTTCAGCAAAGACGACAATCAGAGTTGTCTCGCTTTGATAAATCTTGTCCGCAAGTGGAATAAAATGTGACTTTCTCATTAAACAACTTTAGGTTGAAACGTGTTATATCAAAGCATTTTTACACTGAACTATATTATACTCATAGCAAGCAGTAACATGATAATTGATCCCTGTATTGTACCACACATTTATTCTAAGACTCAAACGATTCGAAATTGGTAATTTTCAGAAGATACAAGGCAGTTTATTTCATATTGTTGCATGACCTGAAAAAGCCAAAGCTGATCAATTTATCGTGCAGGGTGCGTGTTAAATCGTGCAGTTTTTGATGTAAATTCTTAGCCATTTAATTGAACCTGTCACATTTTCCCTTAAAGCCAACAATTTCCTGCTGAAAAGGTGATGTTTTCAAGGAAAATCTTTTCCTGTGCGCTTAAGAACCCCCTCTCTTGCACAATAAATGCTTTTAACAGCCGCCTTTAACATCACTTTAAGTGTAATGCAAGGTATTCTTGATAAAATCTTAAGTCATCTTAATTAGTCTAAGATAGCTATTAGCTATTGTCGGACAATAAGCTGACAGACACTTAGTGCAAGCTAACCAGTAACTTATTCATTGCCCATAAAAGTTGTTCTTATCACTATTAAAACTTCCGGTTTTCAACCATCTTACCATAATCGCATCTGATTGGCTGTTGAACGCCAATTTGGAATCCGCGTGCGCTTGTAATTCGGCTCATTTCCGGTTAGATGAGACTTACTTCCATGGTAATCTTAGTTTAAGAACTCCGAGTGATAATTGCTGTCCTCTCATTATTTCATTGGGGTTTTATTCCAAGTAATTTTGTTTGAACCAAAGATGATCACTTGATGAAGGGTTTAATTAGTTTCAAGATTTTTATCGGCGGATTGAACCAAATCACTTATTCTTGTAACCATAGCAAAAGAAGCCATGCTTTTAAAGCGACACGCGTCATGCTTTTCTTACAATTTCATCACACTCTAACTGCACGTGCAGTCACGTGCGGGCAACGTGGATCTTTGTGTCGCCATATTGCAAGTGGCACGGGACTTATTGTTATCTTGTTATCATATTATTCCGTTACGGGCCGCTCTCATTCATTTCGAGTAACCCTCTAATCTCCGTCAACACAGATTCGAAATGTTTTCTTCTTTTCGTACGAATGTAAATGTTAATTTAATTTCAAGGAGACGTTTACAAAGCAACCAATAATTTTGTTTTCGAAACATATTGTAGAACTTTGTCTACCATACTTTAAATGTATTTGATTATATTCTGGGTAAAAATTGCGATGAAGTAAGACTATCTTTCGGAGATAAAAAGAAACTATTTATAAGCGAGGACGTACCATTATGGGTTAAATATGTATTCACATATGATAACAATTGAACCCCGTTTGCTCGAACGCTATTGGCTCGATATCCTCATTGATTCGGGGAACGAACTGGATGTAAAAGATTTCATTCTTCTGAAGGTAAACATTCTCGCTTGGCTCGATATCCTCATTGATTCGGGGAACGAACTGGATGTAAAAGATATTATTCTTCTGAAGGTAAACATTCTAGCTTGGCTCGATATCCTCATTGATTCGGGGAACGAACTGGATGTAAAAGATTTCATTCTTCTGAAGGTAAACATTCTAGCTTGGCTCGATATCCTCATTGATTCGGGGAACGAACTGGATGTAAAAGATTTCATTCTTCTGAAGGTAAACATTCTCGCTTGGCTCGATATCCTCATTGATTCGGGGAACGAACTGGATGTAAAAGATATTATTCTTCTGAAGGTAAACATTCTAGCTTGGCTCGATATCCTCATTGATTCGGGGAACGAACTGGATGTAAAAGATTTCATTCTTCTGAAGGTAAACATTCTAGCTTGGCTCGATATCCTCATTGATTCGGGGAACGAACTGGATGTAAAAGATTTCATTCTTCTGAAGGTAAACATTCTCGCGTGGCTCGATATCCTCGTTGATTCGGGGAACGAACTGGATGTAAAAGATATTATTCTTCTGAAGGTAAACATTCTAGCTTGGCTCGATATCCTCATTGATTCGGGGAACGAACTGGATGTAAAAGATTTCATTCTTCTGAAGGTAAACATTCTCGCTTGGCTCGATATCCTCGTTGATTCGGGGAACGAACTGGATGTAAAAGATTTCTTCCTTCTGAAGGTAAACATTCTCGCGTGGCTCGAATTTCGCGAGGCTCGATGTATTTTCGCCGGTCTTTGGGAGTTCGAGCCAACGGGTTGCGACTGTAATATAATTCGACATTAAACATACTTCATACCCAGTTTAAAATGAGTTCATAAACAGGCTACACGAATGGACAATGATAATTTAAACCTTTCATGTTGATTGCTAAACACATCCTAGAAATAATAAACCCAACTGAACAATCAAGTCCAATTAGAATAATGCATCGCATCCCCAGGGACACGGGCCGTCCTTAACAGTTGTCTGTGTTTCTCCCAAAGAGGCATTGGCCATAAAAAGGCAATGGTTAAAATAGACAGAATAATTATGTTAAAACATCTTTAAATGAACGAGTGGTTATGCTTCGTTTATCAATTCCAATTTATTTCATCGTTGACATTAATGGAACTGTTAAAGTTCCGCTTGATTCACCGTTAGTTGTATTTTTACAATTTTTTTCGTGGAACCCATGAGTCTATGGTACTCCACAATTAACCCCTCGGGAGACCAAGATTATTCCGAAGCTTTTAAACATCTGTACAGGTCGGCAATTCACGTAGACACTGGCATCTGTTGAAACTAAATTAATTGCATTCAACTGTTTTAAACTGATCACATTAGATGTAACCAAAAACATCCCGTGCTAGAACGGTAAAAACTGATCAGGCAAAAAGAACTCGGCCATATGGGTTGTGTCTAATTAAAGTAATTAACGACGTCCATGATGAATTTGTTTTTTAAGCACTGATAGCTTCATTTGACAATTATCTAAAAGGACATTTTGAATCAAAATGGAAATGATGATAATATTAATGATATTACCTTTAGATGAACATGTAAATAATCATGTAATGGGAGGTTCACGGGCGAGGCCACAAATCTAACATCTAACTATGAGCTTGCAATACACAAGCATCTTAGCCCACCATACGCATGTCATCCATCATCACCCATCGTCATCATAATCATCATTTACATATCTTTCTCATCATCATTAAGTAACCCTTATCACCATTTATATCAACCTTCCTACTACTGCTACTGCTGTTGCGGCTGCCGCTTATGCTGTTGCTGCTGCGGCTGTTGCGGCTGCCGCTTCTGCTGCTGCTGCTGCTGCTACTGCTACTGCTACTGCTGCTGCTACTGCTACTGCTACTCCTAACACCACCACCACCACCACCACCACTGTAACTGCTGCTGCTACTGCTGCAGCTGCCGCCATCACACATACCACTATCACTATCATTATCCGTACCAGTACCACAAATCATCACCATTATCATTAGTTTGCATATCATGCACATATATATATATATATATATATATATATATATATATATATATATATATATATATATATATATATATAAACCATACAATGATATAACCATAGCAGGAAAGCACATTCATTCAAACTTCTAATTTCCCAAGTACTTTTCATTTTTGCTTAATATATACAAATTCATAAATATAATTTCGCTAATTTGGCGTCAAATATGAATGTTTACATCTGCTGTGAGGTATTACATATTTGAAACGATTTGATTGCTCGCGTCGGAAGCTTCTATTTGTCGGTTTAAGGCGAATTGAATACCTATAACAGTTTTAAACTGGATGACCCAAACGAAGCGTACAACTCTTGCATAAATTTACTCCCTGACGTGGGATCGAACTTTACAGTATATTTAACGGATATAATGTTCTTTTCAGCAATATGTTGAGCAATTCTATCAGGGTGGTCCAATCTTGATGACGTTATTATATTATGACTTTCCCTTTCCAAGCTATTCCGCTGTGTTACCAGGGGCGGACCCCGGAGTTTACGTCCAATGGGGTGCAACACGCGGGTCACAATTTGAACCTCAGAACTGAAATATATAGGCTCTAAACGTATTATGGGGTTTAGGGGGGACCTAAATCTCAAATTAAATTTGTATTAGTTGTCTTTAATGCTGAAATTAAGAGTGATTTAAGGGGGGGGGGGCAGGGTGAGAAAAGAAAAGAACCGGAAACAAACATACTTTTTACACTTTAACAATGCCATAACTTCATAGAGCTGCTGAAACAAACCATAAGCCCAAAACATTTAACGATGATTGTTCAGGCACATGGGTCAATGCAGTTAAGATATCTGACCCTCATATATGTGAACTTCGAATGCGCGGTGATTTTTTTTTCGTTTTATTTTAAAGTATTCTGTGAGCAGTAATAGAAAATGTATAAAAAATAGAAGGAAAATAATACACAGTTAAACCCCGTTGACTCCAGCACCCAGTGATCGACGAAGTTACCTCGAGCCTCGGAAAATTCGAGCCAAGTCTAACCATCAGTATTTAGAAATAGGTCCTTTACATCTAGTTCGAGCCGACGAGGTATTCGAGCCAAGCGATTTTGAGCCAACGGGGTTCGCCTGCATCAAACTTTTTGTTTTACGTCTCCAGAGATTGCAAAAATGACGTTTCCGTCTGATTTTAGTTGAAATAAAAAAAGAATATACACAGTAATAACTTTATGTATGATGTACTTTGGGTCATTTTCAGTTAACATATTAGTAATTAGTTAAAGCTACGGACATACCAAAGTAGGAGCCAACACAGACCACCCTGGAATACCATGGACCACCCCGGATCCGGGTTGGTTCTGGGTTAAATTGAGTCGACGATCACTCGACGGTCTCAAAACAATGGATCATCCCGGACCCAACATGGCACAACAACCGAGGAACACGGAGCCAACACGGATTACCATGGCAGCGCCACGGACCGTCCAGGAATGACCCGAGCCATTCCGGACCAACGTTATGTTGGACTCGGATTACCAAGTATGCGCCACGGACTGTCCAGGAATGACCCGAGCCATCCCGGACCAACGTTGTGTTGGACAAGGATCATCCCGGGAGAGTCCGGGATGTCATCCGTGTTTTATCCGTGTTATCAACGTGTTGGTCCGGGTCATTCCGGTTAAAACTGTGTATTTCAGTGTATTTTATTACTTTTTTACTCCGATATACAAATGAAAAGTAGACTTGGATGATTTTTGTTTGGTATGGGGCAGGGGTGGGGGTGGGGTGCATGTCGGTAACCCTTTCCGCAAAACATGACCCCGTTCCAACAAGATATCTTAGTCGTAAAACTTGCGCTGCATTAATTGTACGGGCAAAATCCATGAGATACATGTTCATTCGGAACACCTTGGCCATTTTCATCCAAAACAACCTCGAATGTATGCCGGCATATCAGTAATATTAGTTCGTACACTTTTGATTTTATTAATTAATTCTAGTGTTTGAACGTATATTCTGTATTACTAAGTTTGAATTGATAGCCAGTAAAGAGTATTATCTCATAACATATTTATATTCCAAAGAGTAAAGTCATTAACTGCTAAATTTCAATTATTACGCGATCTTCTTGCAGCGTAGTTAAAAGTGAAAATATATCTGACATTTCAGACATATGCATCCGAGATTGCTTTTTATGTAAAATGGTCGATGAGTCCGAATGGGGTAGGTCTGTAATCTTGGTCGAAAATGGCCGAGGGGTCGGTCCGTAAACTTGGCCGAAAAAGGCCGGGGAGTTCCGAATCGGGTCGGTCTGTGAACTTGGCCGAAAATGGCCGAGGAGTTCCGAATGAGACCAAATCGTGGCTCATCAAATTTGGAGCTAAAGATTGATAGAATCGATTTGGCAAAACCTTAATTAAAACGCACGCAACAATGGTTCATGTCGCCATGTGTGCCTTTAAACATGCGCATGTCAGTACAAAAAACAATAATCATAATTACAACATTCCAAAATATGGCTAGCATTGTTTCTTAGTTATTACAGGATCGAGCAAAATATCTTCAAAAATGTCTGCTTTGTTTATAACTAGGTCTGAAATATGATTTTAAAAGAACTTTCAAACGGCGATGATTTCATAATTACAAAATTGCTTAATTGTCAACCTCCCATTATATATTACTCACTACTTAAGTTACACGTCGACAGTTTACAGCGATAAGATATTAGCAATTGAGTTGACAACGTTTAAAATATTCGTCATAAATTTAGATATTTATCTTCAAAATATCTTGTACAATTTTGTCAGTTTATATGAATGCTTTGGTATTATTCATAAACATTTCTTTGTATTTTCATATCGCTTAATTTACAAACATTCACATTCAAGGTAATCCATTGAAAGCCCAAAATCTAAACATCTTGAATTTCAATTTCGATTTTTGTTGCATTTTGAGCCCAATTTTACTGAGCAAAGAAGTCAAGTTGATAACACATTTTACATTCAAAATTTTGACTGGCAACTTTGGCGGGCTCCTTTGATAAACATTGACGCACTTGAAAACATTTAGATATAACAGAAACATTTTAATAAAGACTTATGCCAAACCTAGATGTATGCTGAGATAACATATCCTACCACCCAAACGCTGAGAAGAAAATTGGAATAGGTTAATGTCATGTCAATCAGAAACGTGTGTATTAAAACAGATTACAATGATAATTGTTGATATAAATGAGTCGAATATGTATTTGTGTATCAGATAATACATCATCGATATAAAGATATCAAAAGTCCCTTTTCATGATTCAATATGCCTTTTCTGACAGATCTTTATGTCGAAATACCTCAGGAACAAATCAAGTTTTGTGATGAGTTCATTAAAGCTATTTACCCGAGAAAAAATGAAAGTAAAATTAATGTTTAAAAAGAAAAACAATGAAAACTACAGGGATACGCCCAGCACCTTGGCAGTTAATAAATCACGCGTTTTAAGGCAACGGCTTTATGCCAAACAAACGCAAACCAAGTGAAACACGCTTCAAAACAACACATCAAACAGCTACAGTCGAAACCCGTTGGCTCGAACTCGCTTGGCTCGAATTCCAAGTTGGCTCGAACTTGATGTAAACGACCGATTTCTTTATACTGAAAATAAGCATTCCCGTTGGCGCGACATTTCCGAGGCTCGAGGTATTTTGGCCAGTCCCTTGGACTTCGATCCAACGCGGTTCGACTATAGTAAAATAACGCCATTGGTAATTGTTGAAGAAACCCCATCGGCACGGTCAGTAAGAATTCACCTCGGCTTGTACCGGGTTTCAAGCATTCAACCCTACAGTAACACAATTTACATTACACATCTAAGGACTAGACATACGCCAGTGTTTATGAAACAAATTTTAAATTGCAAAAAGTACACAAGATAAAGGAACATTTGGAACGAGCAATTTTTTTGCGAAAATCCATGAAACCCAGTTATATAAGACTGCTGACTAAAAATTAGATCGCAGATTTTTATATCAAAATTAAAAACTTTTATGCATTTTTCCTAAAACGTAAGTCACGGTTTAAGACATAAAACATTTATTTTCGAACGGAAATATGAAAATCTGCCATTCGATCTTTTGTCGGCAGTATTTTATCATTGATTTTAGATATTTAAGCAAAAAAAAAAATGCTCTTTCCAAAACAAAAACAAAAAAAAGTAAAAATGGTAAATCTGTGAGAGTGCAGCTTTAGATTTGCAATTTTGAGTTTTGAGTCTTGATCCAAAACTCAGGCTTTAGAACGTTTGCTATCATGGTCCATGAACTCATTCAATACCTGGCATTACTCTGTAATTCTACAAACGTAGAAAACCCATTTGATTATACTTAAACTATCGACCTATTAATTCATATCAACTGTTATCTTCTTTTGAAAGAATTCGCCGATTACAAAAACGGCATCTTTTTCTGCCAAAGCGTCCATTTTAATGAACAAAACTTCTTAACACAGCAGCAGACACAAATAATTCAATCAAAACAAGGCAGATATTGCAATTGTTTGTCACAATATTAGTGTACGATTGTAGTCCCCTTAAGGCTGGGGAGAATGCCAAGCTAAGAGATAAGCTTCATTAATTCATTATCACGGATCACTTTGACGAAGCATTAGCTGACAACAGATCTACTTCCGGAATATCACGCCTGGAAATAGCCGTCTAAATGTACCCCGCTGGCAAAATTGAAACTAAATTGCGAATGAATTTGCACAACAAAACATTTCAATAAACGCATTACGAAAACTTTTGTTTGGTAATGGATATACTGAGTTCTGTGAAACAAATAACATTAGACCGCGTCTTCCTTTTGCATCGGTGGCAGCGAAAGGGGCGCTTCAAAAGCAATGTACATGGAAAAATATTAGTGCCATATGGTGAGTGTAAACTAATTGGAAGAAGAAGAAGAAGAAGAAGAAGAAGAAGAAGAAGAAGAAGAAGAAGAAGAAGAAGAAGAAAAAGAAGAAGAAGAAGAAGAAGAAGAAGAAGAAGAAGAAGAAGAAGAAGAAGAAGAAGAAGAAGAAGAAGAAGAAAAGAAGAAGAAGAAGAAGAAGAAGAAGAAGAAGAAGAAGAAGAAGAAGAAGAAGAAGAAGAAGAAGAAGAAGAAGAAGAAAACAAGAAAAAAGAAGGAGAAGAAAACAAGAAAAAAGAAGAAGAAGATAAAGAAGTAAACAGTGTTTTTTTGTAACTTTGCTAAAAATAATTTTTTGAGTGAATATCTTAAAATGTGACTGTTTTATATTTGAAATTTTCTACAATAATGATTATACCCTTACATAGGTCCGTTTGGTACAGAACCTCTGTTCTGTAAATTAAAACAAACAAATAAAAATATTTGCCTACCATCACACCTACCCTATTTTTGAGATCGAGTGGAACGAAACCTCTTTTGTTCGCCTTATGTACTATTTTTGTGCAAAAGAAACAACATAGACAAGTTCAGTTGCCAAGTAGCCAATAACTTTCATGACAAGCAGATCATTTTTTTAAAGTTTTACAACAAGAACTATACATGGCAACCCGATACTATTTCAAAGGAATCAACATTCTTGTTGGCAGTATGGTACGAACATGTATTTATTCTGAAGTATCCTCTGGGTCTAATGTGAAGTTCCAGCGCTCCGACGCCGTCTATGTATAACTTATAGTAATATTATTCAATGTAAACTAAGGAGACCAGACGAGTAGCCAAAAATGTTGACAATTACACACAGGCATCAGGCCTTACATAAACTAAACGAGAGAAACATAACGTTTAGATAACAAAGATTAATACCAAAGACAGACAAGACAGACATACAGACAGCACAGACAGCACAGACAAACAACACAGACAAACAACACAGACAAACAACACGGAAAAATAACAGTCAGGCAACACATCAAACAACACATACAGACAACAAAGACAAGCATCACAGACAGACAACATAGACAAAGAACACAGACAAACAACATAGACATACAACACAGAAAAACAACACAGACAGACAACACAGACATACAACATAGACATACAACACAGACAAACAACACAGACAGACAACACAGACAAACAACATAGACATACAACACAGACAAACAACACAGACAGACAACACAGACAAGCAACACAGACAAACAACACAGACAGACAACACAGACAAACAACACAGACAGACAGCACAGACAAACAACACAGACAAACAACACAGACAGACAACACAGACAAACAACACAGACAAACAACACAGACAGACAACACAGACAGACAGCACAGACAGACAACACAGACAAACAACACAGACAGACAACACAGACAAACAACACAGACAGACAACATAGACAAGCAACATAGACAAACAACATAGAAAAAACACATAGACATACAACACAGACAAAGAACACAGACAAGCAACACAGACAAACAACACAGACAAACAACACAGACAGACAACATAGACAAGCAACATAGACAAACAACATAAACAAACAATATAGACAGACAACACAGACAGACAACACAGACAAGCAACACAGACAAACAACACAGACAGACAACATAGACAAGCAACATAGACAAACAACATAGACAAACAATATAGACAGACAACACAGACAAGCAACACAGACAGACAACACAGACAGACAACATAGAGAGACAACATAGACAAGCAACATAGACAAACAACACAGAAAAACAACACAGACAGACAACATAGACAAGCAACATAGACAAACAACATAGACAAGCAACACAGACAAGCAACACAGACAGACAAACAACATAGACAAACAACATAGACAGACAACACATACAAACAACATAGACATACAACACAGACAAACAACACAGACAAACAATACAGACAGACAACACAGACAAACAACACAGACAGTCAACATTGACAAGCAACATAGACAAACAACATAGACAAACAACATAGACAGACAACACAGACAGACAACACAGACAAACAACACAGACAGACAACACAGACAAACAACACATACAGACAACATAGACAAGCAACATAGACAAACAACATAGACAAAACACATAGACATACAACACAGACAAACAACACAGACAAACAACACAGACAGACAACACAGACAAACAACACAGACAGACAACATAGATAAGCAACATAGACAAACAACATAGACAAGATATATAGACAGACAACACAGACAGACAACACTGACAAGCAACACAGACAAACAACACAGACAAACAACATAGACAGACAACATAGACAGACAACACAGACAGACAACATAGACAAGCAACATAGACAAACAACACAGACAGACAACACAGACAAACAACATAGACATACAACATAGACAAACAACATAGACAAACAGCATAGACAGACAACACAGACAAGCAACACAGACAGACAACACAGACAAACAACATAGACAAACAACACAGACAGACAACACAGACAAACAACACAGACAGACAACACAGACAAGCAACACAGACAAGCAACACAGACAGACAAACAACACAGACAGACAACACAGACAAACAACACAGACAACACAGACAACACAGACAAGCAACACAGACAGACAAACAACATAGACAAACAACATAGACAGACAACACAGACAAACGACATAGACATACAACACAGACAAACAACACAGACAAACAACACAGACAGACAACACAGACAAACAACACAGACAGACAACACATACAAACAACACAGACAACACAGACAAGCAACACAGACAAGCAACACAGACAGACAAACAACATAGACAAACAACATAGACAGACAACACAGACAAACGACATAGACATACAACACAGACAAACAACACAGACAAACAACACAGACAGACAACACAGACAAACAACACAGACAGACAACATTGACAAGCAACATGGACAAACAACATAGACAAACAACATAGACAGACAACACAGACAAACAACATAGACAAACAACACAGACAGACAACACAGACAAACAACACAGACATACAACACAGACAAGCAACACAGACAGACAAACAACATAGACAAGCAACAGAGTCAGACAACACAGACAAACAACATAGACAAACAACACAGACAAACAACACAGACAGACAACACAGGCAGACAACACAGACAAACAACACATAGAAACAACACATAGAAACAACACAGACAAGCAACACTGATACACAACACAGACAGACAGCACAGACAGACAGCAAGTACAGACAACACTGACAGACAACACTGACAAACAACACAGACAGACAACACAGACATACATCAAAGACAGACAACACAGACAAATTTCACAGAAAACAACACTGACCAACGACACTGACAAACAACACAGACAAACAACACTGGCAGTAAACAACACTGACAGTAAACAACACTGACAGTAAATAACACAGGAACACACAGACAAACAACACAGACAGAAAACACAGACAGAAAACACAGACAGAAAACACTGACAGAAAACACAGACAAACAATACAGACAGACAAACAGACAGACAAAACAGACAAACAACACTCAAAGTAAACAACACAGACAAACAACACAGACAAACAAAACAAGAACACACTGACAAACAACAGACAGAAAACACTTACAGACAACACTGACAAACATCACAGACACACATCACAAGAACACACAAATAAACAACACAGACAAACAACACAGACAGAAAACACAGACAAACAACATCGACAAACAACACAGTCAAACGGCATCGACAAGCAACACAGACAAACAACACAGACGGAAACACATACAAACAACACAGACAAACCACACAGACAAACCAAACAGACAGACATCACAGATAAACAACAGACAAAGTAAACAAAGTCAAACAACACAGACAGAAAACACAGACAAAATAAACAGACAGACAACACAGACAGAAAACACAGACAAACTAAACAGACAGACAACACAGACAAACAACATAGATAAACAACACTGACAGAAAAAAACGTAGACAGAAAACACAGACAGACAGCACAGACAAAAAACACAGACAAACGACACCAACGAATAACACAGACAGACAACACAGACAGATGACACAGACAGCCAACACAGACAGATTACACAGACAGAGTACACAGACACATAGCACAGACAAACAACCAAGTCAGAAAACAACACAGACGAAAAAAACCCAGACATATAGCACAGACAAACAACCAAATCAGAAAGCACAGACAAACAACACAGACATATTCCACAGACAAACAACAGAGACAAACAGCACAAACAGAAAGTACACACAGAAAACACACACAAACAACACAGACCACACATGCAAACAACACAGACAAACCACACAGACAGAAAACACAGACAAACAAGACATACCACACAAACAAACAGAGAGCACACACAGAAAACACAGACAAACAACACAGACCACACAAACAAACAACACAGACAAACAACACAGATATACAACACAGACAACACAAACAGACAACACAGCCAAACATACAAACAACACAGACAACACAAACAGACAGCACAGCAAACATACAAACAACACAGACAACACAAACAGACAGCACAGCCAAACATACTAACAACACATACAAATACCACTGACAGAAAACATACACATACAACACATACAGACATCACAGACAAACAACACAGCCAAACAATACAGACAAACTACAAAGACATAAAACATAGAAAAAAAGGCAAACAATACCGACATACAACTCAGACAAACAACACAGACAGACAACATAGACAATTAACACAGACAAAAATAGGCAAATAACACATCCAAACAACACAGGCCGAAGATAATAAGTTTGCGCCAAAGACGTTGTAATGTTACCATAATAAGTGACATCGAAAACCGAGAAGGTCACACCCGGTTAAATGGAAGCCGACCAGACTTTGCGCGCGTAAAGTCGGTTTAGGTTGCATGTTGCAACTCCATCATCCCAAAGAGGGGTTGGGGCGCGAGCGGGGGAGTAAGAACAATCATATCCGCTAATAATCAGAGGTTTTTTTTCTTAGAAATACTTTGGTTGAATTTCCACCTAAAAGAAAATGGCACATTCTATAGAGAACTAACAGTGTTTGCTGCATAAAAAATGAACATAAAACGATGCAAGCTATGGGTCCCAATTATGAATTTATATGAATACATTTAATAAAACGTAGAATGAATTAAATTAAACATAACAGTTACACACAATTAGATAATGTTAACTTAATTGATTTTTTTCCTAATGATCAAACCCATGGATTCCCTTCCCTGTATGCCATTACTTTTATACCGGCCCTCTCCAATAGCGAAAAGCTGGACAAATTAGGATCAAAGTCGAAGGATATAATGATCACTGACATTGCATTATAACGCTTGGGTATTTTGTTTTGATTATAGAGAAAAACAAGAAGAAAATAAATACAAGTTAGATTTTTTTAAATAAAGCTTTCTGCAAAACCTCCAGACTGTTTTATTTAAAATTTAAATGTTATTATGTCATTGCTTTTTAAATTATATTTTTAATTATTGCATTTTACTTATATTCATTTCACAAAAGAAATAAAGGAATTGTGAAATTATTAGACAGATTTACTTATTTACTAATTATTACAAAAGAGTTGCTAATTTCAACAAAGAACAAAGCTTGTTATACAAAAAAGAATGTTATAAGCGACCAACACATCTGTAAATATAAGGATAAGATTCCATTGTTTCAGGAAACTTGGGTCCACAAAAAGAACTGTTGGTAATCACTTTAAAATACTTCATTTAGGCAGTCATTAGTTAAACAGAAAAGAGACATAATAAGACCCGACCAACGCGGCGTCAAAAATAGTCAAATTTGACAAAATTAGACACTATTAGCCATCTTTGTTTCATATAATCTCCCCAGCCCAAGTATTCAGAAAGTGTTATCTTGTGAAATTATGAAGGTCAAAAGTAAATGGAGGTGGAATGAAAATGATCATTTTCTAAATTGCCAATAATAACTATGTGTTAAAGACTTTGCGGAGATCTTTTCGGTGATTAAAGAGAACCTTGAAGGAAAGAAAGAAAAGCGAAAATTGGAGGATATAAAAAGAAAAATAATGATAAATACCTAAAGAGTCGCTAAACGGAAAGTATTTTAACGATGTAATTTTGCAAGTTGTTAAAATATCGTGACAAAACTCATAGCACGGGCTTTTGAAGTAAAGTTTTTTTACGATTTTGTTAAAATACCAATGGCAATGAGAAAAAACAAACCGTAAAATGGTCGACTATTCAGGGGTGGATCAAGGTTTTAATTTTATCGGGGCGCAACCTTTTGCGCCTAATGTTGAACTAATGCCATCTCCTTCAAGAATCAAAACATATTTGCTTTTCTAAAAGTGGTTGATCCAGCAGGGGTTGAAGCAAATGTTGGCTTATTTAAGAGTAAAATGGCGCTCTGATCGGGAAACGCTAAACGTCATATTACAACCTAGTCCATTCGGAACTCCTCGGCCATTTTTATCGAAAACAACCGCGGATGTATATGGACAACATTTTTCTTAAGAAGTTTCGAGGAATTAGGGCCTGTATGTGTTATCTTGTCATTCTGATGTTGGCTATAGGTTCAAGATTACGCGATTTTATCAATAACAAAATCAATGTTAGGCCCATGTCCTTGTAATTTCGTTTCATCGTGTACTGGTAAGATAATATTATATTAAACGTTTTATAGAGATAGACCTAATATGTTTAAACATGCACAGCTGGTTAATCCACACACAATCAATCTAAGGCATTTATGTATTTTTGATATATTTACATGTATAAAACAGAATATGAATTGATGCATCGATATAAGAAGGTTTAAAGGCAAAATATTTCGGTCTTTCACTAAACGAGAGACACCCACCGCCACAAATCGACAATGACACAATTCACGTACATAAACATTTCTTTAATATGATTAGTGATTTTCGATACGATAAAAAATACATTTTAAATATCTATGATATTGTCCATGTAAGACTGTTTATCAGCGTTAAAGAGAAATACTTTCTTGTATAATATGAAATAAGGGCTGCCTTGGACGGGTTCTAGGAATGATATGAACTACAGAAATTGCTATTGCCGTACAATTCTTCCTAGGTAAACAAGTGTAAAATATATCAGAAGAAAATACAGGCAGAAAGGTAAAACTAAAAAAAGCCCGCAATAAAACTCCTTATTGTTTGTATAATATGGTTGATTTGTATTTAAACTCGAACCTGTCATGTTCAAGACGCCTGGGTTAAATGATGTGTTAAACGCGGATATTTCCTTAAATTTCAGAAAGAAAACAATCAAATAAATAATATGGGGGTTTCATTCTAAAACTGGTTAAGAAAATCAAAAGATTTCGATTATTACCGTGTAAGAACATAAATCACTCGTTAATTTCATCGTCAAATTTCTTCTTTTAGTGACATTGAGCCTGTTTGCTGATACTTTGCTATTCTTACAAAACAGTTTATCCTATCATTACACCGCTTGTCGGCCATTATAAATCGGTAACGAATACTATCATTAACATCATCATCTGTTACTGTAATTTCACGGTGATCATGACCAAATAAAACTTAAACCCTGCCTCCGAGTTAAAAACACCTGTACAAAATTTTACGGTCCAGCAGTGATCAATGGTGATTTTTCCGGGCGTAAAACTTTCATAAATACGATATACTGTGTTCTGTAAATAAAAACCAAAATTGCGAGGAAGATAGTTGATGGTTTCCAATCGTGAGAAAGTGAAATACAGCTGACAAATAATTTGTGGACTAGACAAGATATCCTACGGAAGCAACTACAACGTGTTACGAAGTATTAAAAATATATTCTGAAAGTGATTGAGGGATTGCTTGGAAACCGAAAATGCATACCAAGTATTAAACCATGGGATTGATGTGTCCATTGATATTGACTAAATAAATATAAAAGTATATGGAAATATTGGCTATGGCCATTTTTATCAACTGTTACCTTTCAGCTATGAACTTTGCACTTTCCCGAAATAATAAGGTCCGTATTACAGCTGCATTTCAAATTTTAAACTATCACTACTACCACCACCACCACCGCCGCCACCACCACCACAACTACATCCACCACCACTAGCACCCCCACCTCCACTACTACTACTACCATCACCACTACCACCACCACCACCACCACCACCACTACCACCACCACTACAACCACTGCATCCACTACCACCAGCACAACCACCTTTACTACTACCACTACCACCACTTCTACCACCACCACCACCACCACCACCTGCATCACCTGCACCACCACCACCAACACCACCATTACAACCACTTCCACTAGCACAACCACCTCTACTTCTTCCACCACCATCCACCACCACCACCACCACCACCTCCACTACTACCATCACCACTACCACCACCACCACCACCACCACATCCACCACATCTACTACCAGCACTACCACCATTAACTCTACCACTACCACCACTACCACTACATCCACTACCACTACAACTACCACCACCATCACAACCACTACCACAACCACTACCACTATCACTAGCACCACCACCACCGCTACATCCACTACCACTACCACCATCACCTCCACTACTACCACGACCACCACAACCACCACAAAAACCACCACCACCACAACTACCATCACTTCATCCACTACCACTAACACCACCACCTCAACTACTACCATCACCGCTATCATTACCACCACCACCACCACCACCACCACCGCCTCCACCATCACCACTACCACAATTATAACCATTACCACTACCACCACTACATCCACTACCACTCAAACGCCACCACTACCACCGCCACCACAGCCACCACCACCACCACCACCACCACCATTACCACATCACTAAAACCACCACCACCACAAAATCCACTACCACTAGCACAACCACAAAATCCACTGCTACTACCACCAGTACCACCACCATCACCACCATCACCACTACCACCACCACCACCACCACCACCACTAGTACTACAACCACCACCCTCTGAATGCGTGATTCCCCTAGGAATTTAAAAATAATATCAGCCATAAACGTCATGTCAGGGGCTCATATGAACTCCCAATGTAAATAATAGTATAAACGTGTATATTCGGGTTTATTATATATGCGTTATGTCTACAAGTATGGCACTTTTTATTTCAACTAAAGCTACTGTATTTTTAAAGTTTCAACACTTCCCATGCAGATCACCGTTACCTGTGATGCAGATGTGAGTAAAAAGCTTACAACATTCCCATAACATGCTAAATCGCGTGATGAAAACAATTTTACACATTTCAATAACATCCCATTCAAATAGAATGGGGAATTAAACACTTGTAAAACGGTAATTTTGCTATTAAAGTTAACCATAAAAATGGTCCGTGTTGTAAAAGTTAAACGGTGGATAATCGTTACATAAAATTACCCAATTATCGTATCCGAATAGTCCATCCGGAAAATGGTATTCTTCTCTTGTCTTGTCCACATTTGCGGTCTTCAATTTAAGCGATCATTACATTAAAAAGTCGCTTTTATATTTGAACTAAGGCACACCTGGAACAATAATTATCATATTTTATAAACATATTACAGAAATATCTCAAGGAATTTGACTTTTGGTCAATTTTCAGTAACAGGTTCCTGTCTTTAAGTCTGATTATTTTAATATGATACACAGCAACGCTTCCTGTGATCAAACGAAACTATGATCATTAATTTTAAATTGAAATAGTTTGAAATGTTATTTTCCGCAATGTCACTATTACGGCTAAAACTAATTATCAATAACACGTAACTTAGCCTGACTGGCTTCAAATTGAAAATATATGGTGGTCAATCATCGCCGAATTATAAATTTTATATAATATCCTTTTGCGTCGGAGCTATAATAATGAGAATCCGTAAAGCATTATCCAGGCATGTACAATTTGTGATATGTTTCCCGCGACGGTTTATAGAGATTCATCAGTGAAATAAAAATAATATTTCACTGTTTCAAACAGTGAGACAACATTTCAATAGTTTTTACTGATTTGAAATTTTAGCCAGAATTTATTTCCAAATTGAACGTCTGCGTACACGGGTCTGAGACACAATATCACCGACGTCATTTCCGAGATACAATTTTCGCGCTTTTTTGAAAAACTACAATTAAATTTCATTTTATATCCCTTTTAGGCGTAAAAAGTTAAATAATGTTTCCGTTCAGTGTAAGATCGCAATATATTTCACCTCATGGACACCAATAGTAAATATATAGATATATTTCGTTCGTGACTACACCACTCGTGAAATATAGCTTTTGGTGCTCACTCGGTGAAATATAATATGATCATACATTGAAACAAACATATATCCCCTATATAGTAAAATGCGTTTAGTGTTTGTTAAGTCTCAATATTCATCGTCTAAACAGGGTCAAGTTTTGGCTACTTGGTATGTCTCTGTAGATTACATGGCAGTATTAAGTAATGTAGCTTAATCTAGTATAAAAAATACCAAGTAATTAATGGTTGTTGCACCAAGTTAGTCCGTTTCGTGGGCAGAATCCAGAACTGTGTCCTGTTTTGAGAGGCCATGAGAAAGTACCCTTTTTTGGGATCGAACCCACATTTTCTTGGGTGTGAGGTGTCCACACGATGAAGGGTATGCCTACATTATTGATCACCTTAAGATATCCGACCAGCATATTTGTGGAGTTTGGATGCCTGGTTTCCCCATATCATTGCACTATTAATTACAAGAGTTTTCTGTGCAGAGAAAGAAAAGAAATTCTTTATTTTTGTCACTTATTTTACATAACATTAATTCGCATTAACATTTCAAATGATACCAAATTAACATGGGTCACGAGACAGCAGCATTTAACATTGCGTCTAAAGGAGCTATCTGAAATTAGGTTATTTATGAGTCGGATGCCTTAATAACGATATTTTGCTAGTGTTTCATGTGTAGTCGCTGTTGTTTTGTGACGCTGATTGTCTATTAGGCTGAACCGCTAACCAGGGATTTGTTAAATTCTTGTCTACTGGACTGTGTGGTTCCCATTGTAATAGTGCTACTGACGATGGTACTGTTATTTCAGTCGAGTATTGCTAGAACAGTGACTTCATACCTGTGGCACCGGATTTACAAACTTAATCATTTTTTTACCCCCCCCCCCCCCCGGCCCCCACCCAAAAATAAAATAAAATAAAAATAACAATAATAATAATAAAATAAAATAAAAAAATCAAAAAAATCAAAAAAAAATCGTATAATTCCAAAATAAAAATTATAACGCGAAAAATGTGAAAAAAATATAGAAACATATATACATAATTATTATTCTGTATATATTAATATATACGTATATAGTACAAAGTATATATCAATTTATTTTTTTTTCACAATTTTGGTATTATAATTTTAAGATTTTTTTTTTAATTTTTTTAAAAAAATGATTGAGTTTGAAAATCCAGTGTCAGTGGTTCATACAAGCGTTGGCTACTGTCATGATTGATTGAAAGTCACATGAACCAACTGATATTGATATTCTAGGCTCTGATTTTGTTGATCTTGATTTTCATTAGCCTTTTAAACTACACCCATATTAAATGGTCTGAATAGAATTAAGCGTTATAACTTTTGTTAAGTGTTTAATTTGCGGTAGATCATTAGCGAGATATGTCGGCATGTGCATTAGGCGAAAAAGCGGCCCTTTTGTTTTGACTATTCTTGGAGAAAACAGTCTGTTGGTTTCAATGACAGTCTATTAGTTTTGATGACAGATAATTCAGTATCGAATTCTCCCTTCTAAAGAAAGGTTCAACCATTTAAAAGGAATAATTTCAACTAATATATCATGTAAAACTTTTTCAACTGTTTGACCTTTCTGCTTCTATTGTTTTTATTCAGTAACTCGGATAATCAATTAAATGCTCGGTTAGATCGTGTGAGAGGGTCATTAAGTTATACTTACAAGCAATTACGTTTTAATATATCCTACTTTATGCAATTGGCGTATACCAATTTTAAGGAGGATAAGGGTACATCTTTCGGAATACGCTGCACCATGTTACTGAATTTAAAACAAATGATGCTGAAATGCGAACATCACTGGCGGTCAGTTTTCATCTTAAAGTTAAGTTTTGTCTTCAGAATATGTATCAGTTCTGAACCAAATGAATAATATTCCCAGTCAAAGTTATTTTCTTCACATGTCATAAAGGCGCCACAATCGAAACGCCCAGTCCGTGTAATTGAAAACAGACTTTTGTTTGTAAAATAAAATCAACCTTCCAACTTTTGCACAGACTTTGCGGATATTTCTAAAATCGGTTTTAAGAAAAAACAATGAAGGTATTGCTTTTTTCATTTTATTTTTTATCCTTCTCCCAAGTTAGATTTTTAACAGTGAGACAATTTAACATTATACATAATAATATAAATGATGAAAATAATGAAAACAAAAATAACAAAAATATTTAAAACAAAGAAATAGGGAAAGAGTACACACAGAAAAAGCTTGTTTTAGATTAAATAAGACATGGGTGGTATTCAATATTCAACCTTATGGGCATACTATTGATATCATTCACTCTATATGTCAGTTATGAATAGCTAGTAATCCGATTAGCTAAACCGATCATATATCCAAGATCAATATTGAATGCCCAGCCACTGCTCATCTTAAATCATTCAAATTCAGCATTTTATTTGCAATGAAAAGCAAATAACAGTCACGTGACTTGGTCAAATTCACTTTTAATATTTTTTATGAAAGTATATAACATTAAAAACCCAATTACCTATTAAAACAAAATAAACAACGAAAGTCATGAATTGAAACAAACAAACAAAATAACAAAACCACTAAGAATCATTTATAGCGAAACATAAATGACATTATTACTTTCAAAATTACAGTAAAGTCAACTGTACACTTTATATAATGAAAAACAGAATTTATAAATAGCGTTTATCATTATATAATTAATCATAATGATATTTTATTCATTTATTCAGTACTTGTTGCATTTTATTCTCTTATTTTGACACTTAATTTCTCTAAAACTATCATGTTTCCTTTCCAGGAAATTCTACCGTCAAGAAAAAATCTCTGTCGTCAAGTTTAAAATAATTAAAAAGAAGGTATAACTTATTTAAAAC